>NC_137465.1:169279412-169879412 GCF_964235325.1 Thermobia domestica | reverse complement strand
CAAAAACTTAGGTCGCTCTTTATCACACAATTTTTGTAATAAAACCGTATGTCCGCATTACATCCATCACAAACGTCAATTGCTAATACGAACAGGACATTCTCGCCATTTATTTCCGCATTCTTGTATTCTTCTGCCATCCGGTTCAGTAAATAGTTACACTTAGAATACGTTCACTACCATTCGAAATATATTTCAATATGATATCCACTGATTGAGATTACTTATATTCACACTGCTCTTTTACGAAATGTGTTTGATATCTTTCCTTACACGCACACACAAACACACACACACACACACACACATATATATATATATATATATATATATATATATATATATATATATATATATATATCGATACAACCGTCTGCTGGAGTGAACCCCCTACTACTACTTATACTTTGGATTTGTATAGTAAAAATATATGTTTTAGTGTTTTTACAGCTTTTTTCTAGAATTGAACTTGGAGGGCCAACTCTAACGCTTTTGAAGCGACCCTACTTATCGATTCGCAGCTGGAGCGTGTATTGTAAACAGTTCCCCTATTCTATTTTAGGGAAAGCAGACTCACATTTATGGGATAGTAACTTCTCATAGCTGGTAGTGCACTCTTACTGTCTTAGTGGGAGTAACATTACTGGGTGCACATTTACTTTATGTGGGCTGGTTAGAAAACAAGAACTAACTTAAGAACGCAATAAACTTGTGCTAGGTAGCCACTAAAAAGTACGGTCAATGTTCCGTTAAGGGGGTCCAGTAATTTCTTCCACACAAAATTTGCAATTTCTCCACTTCTTTCTATTGATTTTCGTTTGATTACATAATATAACTTTACATTTGATTAGGTTAGGTTAGTTTTGGACCCCCCTAACGGAACATGGACCAAAAGTACGAATGCTACCTGAGTGGATCAGGACAGCAGGAAGGGCCTGCGCGATAGTGAGGAGGTGCGTCTGTAGATAGGAATCGCGTTAGCGACGGTAAGTATACGTAGAAACGAGAGTAGTGGGAAAACACTTTACATGGCCTAAAAACATACGGTACGCCTTTTGAACAGCGGCGCAAATCTGTCTTCAAGATTGGAGAGGACGGTTAAGAGTTCCGATACTTTTTTTTTTTTTTTTTAAGCGATGTTCAAAATAATTGTGAGTTTAAAAAACGATGCTGTGGAGGATCAGGGGAGCAGAGTTGTATTCGGCATTGGGAAGCGGGCAGATGTGAGGCTTATTCTTGAAATGCACCTTGTCACACACATACAGGTACGTGTTTTCCTTGTAAAAGAAATTTGGTGGTTCGGTGTGCTGATGAGAAACTCCAACAGTGTAGTACAGTATTACACCATTTGATACATACCCTCTGATAATTGGCGAATAGATAGTCAATCTATGCATAAAGCCACATGATTTATCATACTGATCACGCACTATAAGTACAGACAAAATAACATAGAATTACTTTATTTTAATCGAATTCTTTCTAACTTTTGAACAGCTTTTTCTACATTATATTTTACATTAAAACATTTCAAGTATTATTATCATTAATATTCATTATACACTCATAATCGTCGAATACTTTTCATTACATTAAAATAATTCATAATCCATCAACATTACTTAACATTAGATTCCATCGAGCTGTTTCCAAAAGATAACATTAGACATTCGATATACTCATAACTTGAAATTGTAGAATATTGTTTCTCATCTATGTATCTTCTTAACAGCATACGTATCAGAGGCAAAATATTGTTACAATACAGTTGGACTTTGCAATGTACATGTCGATCCGAGGCTTTGGTTAATTTAGAGCTGCATATTTAATCTAAATTATTCAGCACAAAACACTAATTTACACGTCTTATATATCACACGAATTATATCCTCAATTCGACTATATTCTAATAACGATTCGAAAAAAGTTTTCTTACATTTTAATTTTAACATCATATGATGCGGACCAGAACGCTTTTTACCCTTCTTCCGAATGTCCTGTAATGCGATGGTGTAGATGTACAATGGAGCATTACATTCTGAGGGACATCAATTTCAGCCAATTTTCCTTTGTGCCAATCGGACACAAATCATCACAATTCTCTCCAAAAAACACACTTCAAATCGGATTATTGGGGGACAGTGCCCAGTTCTAAGATATGAGGAGACATGTTCCCCTCATCCCCCCGGAATTTGCGCTAGTGCTTGTGACATTTGTATGATCGCATTGGTTTAGGATTTGGGGGGGGGGAGTACTAAGTTAACCTAATCTAATCTAACTACGACCAACAAGAAATACAGAAAATATACCAAGGAAATAAGAAATTGTAACTTAAAAGTTCTTTTCCCCTCCCCCCAATCCAAAAATATGCCTCACTTTGTACACTGCCTTCACATAGCACTTCATCAAGTCTTCCTTATGGAGTACGACGTTCTATAGAGGACATTTCTTGTTTCTACTTTACTGTAAACTGAAGAATGAAGCTCAACTAAAAAGAGGCAGGTTCAATGAACATTTTAAGATGTATTGTTTATACCTAATAAGGTTTATGTAGATTATGTATATATAAGGTTTATATAGATATTCTTAATGGACAGCAGGAAAGATTTTTAAAATGGGTTTTCCTATTTCCCAAAGGGTTTTTTGTCATATACGAAAAAAAAAAGTCCGTATGTTCATATGAAATTAACAGTTAATTGTTTTTAAAAGAAAATATTTTTTATCATTATGAAGGAGAACTAGTTGCAGTATTTATGGTTTCATGATGTTTGAAATCATTGCAAATTTAGGTCACCAAATGAGATGCCGTAAAACAAAAACTGCTTTACTCTAAAAACAAAAAGTAAGATTGAGCTCTGATAGCATCTGAATTATATGTTCAGGTCAGGAAAAACAATATGGCTATCTATTTTCGTGCCAATAGAATGCCATATTAGCGGTGCGTCAATTTGACTTCCAGTCATATTTCCCTCCGTCAGTGATTTGGGTTTATTTTGAAATGAAAGGGTCAGATATTTAGATGACGGTTAAGTGCTACGGTAATTGAAACATCAAACCTAACCTAATACTAACAAATTAGTGAAGTTGTAATATTTTTTCGATTAAAAAAAAAAAAAAAAAAAAACTGTCTCCATCAACTAAACATTGGCCTGATTTGCCCAACATAATGCTTTCTAATTTTCTTTAAAATACACTGATGACTTATTTTCAGGTCATCATGTTTACTGGTTCAGATTCTATAAACCCAAAAGATACATCCATGACAGATTCATCGTCGCTACTTTCACTTTTTTCGCAATCTTCATGTCAAGAAGAGTTGTTTTTGCTTCCTATCATCACTGTTGAGCATTTCTTCATAATCCTCAACTGAGACACTGCAACCAGCTGCTATGTTGAGCTTTTTTTCTCTTGGAGGAAGTCCTCTTTTTAGTGTTATAAATATATCGTAAAATATTAATCTATTGCTGTTTTTCCCCTTCAGAAAATTATTTTTATTTCGATAGTTGCTGCGTGTAGTTACTCAATTTGCTCCTTGCAGTTAGTATTTACAGTTTGTACCGTTTATTGTTGCTGTACTGTCAGTAGAAGTTACAGATGTTGATATGGCTTTTTCACCTGGGATTTTATAAACCTTAGGCTGTAAAACCACCATAAACTTGGAAAGAAATTTAGGAAAAACTTCCTTTAGGAGACTGTCATCGTTCCTTCCTGACCCCAGGCGTCATTCTTCTGAAATTAACTGCCACACCTTTTCCATTGTACCATATTACTTGGAGTGGCTGTATAAATGTATTGTATTGGCAGGTAAACATAAAGTTAATATTACTTTTTTTGGCATTTTCTAAAAATGCCTACGAAAAATGTGAAGAGATTGATTACTTTGAGCCAGGTGATAATTCATTGGACCATGGAATCATAATCGTATGAAACCAACCCCCTAAAGGTACGGCATCAAACCAGCCACTTTTTTTGTTCGGTTATATCAACAGCCTTTGGATCCTCTGTATGTCTGTTTACTCCATATAGTGCTTCAGACTTGTGGACAATGTACAGAGGAAGGCATATGCCAATTCAGTGACAGTAAACATAATGAAAAAGTATATTCTGCCTTGTTATTTTGCTTAGGCGTTAAATATTAGTTTCCTACTTTTAGAACTGTTTACTAAATTTGTTTCATCATATTTCAATATATGGCTATCAGAAACATTCGTTTTTGCTTGATATTTTGTCCTAATGTGCTTCTGTGCCCTTTTAGGAAAGCCAAAGACCAATCTCTTTCTGCAAATTTTTCGTTTAATCTATTAGCAATACTCTTTACATCGAAGAAGGCTTTTACAATTGAACGCAGTTGCAAAACATTTTAGGGAAATCCCTATTCACTTAATTGGGATAAAATTAACAATTAAAATTTCATAAGTTACAGGTAGTCTTGTTTTTGTCTTTTTATTTCAGTTTGAAGTTATGGACCATATTCTGGTTCATTTACATTACAATCTTGGTCAGATTTGGTATATCATTCTGTGCTGATATTGCTACTAGTACTACCAGTAGCAATCTCTTCATTAATTTGTATTCCCGTACATATTTCATTAAAATCCCAGTACTAATTTTCTGCTGTTCGGTGGCGTTCCGAAATTTCAGTTTATCATTTGCAACTAATTTTACAGCTTCTTTCTACTGTTCATCTGTATAGTTGCAATCGGTTCCAGCTTCCTTTTATATGTTCACACCATGCTAACAACTGCCACACACAGATTTATTCATAAAGCAGAAGCTTATACACTTCTCTAGAATATAATTGTGCGCCTGAAGTTTTTCTAAGACGCTTAAAATTGTCATTTTTGGCAACAACGCATTCAAAGTAATAGAAAATAATAATAATAATAACGAGACTTCCGAACACAACTTTCAGTTCGCTGTTTGAAATATTCATCTCCTCTTGTGTTATTTAATGCAGTGATATTTTTCAGGAGAAAATAATACCTTGGCAAATGCAGAAAACTTCGTTGTAGTTAAAGAAAGCACACACGCTTTGCAAAACTAAAGTTGTAAAAGAAACAGGGAAGGTTGCTAAGGAGTTCGTTATCGATCAGTATAATTGTAGGAAAACTCTTCAGTTGTTTCCATATTCAAGCGAGTGGAGTTGTTTCTTTCTGTGAGGATTCATACTTTAGAACTGGTTCGTATCCTACTGTGTGAACCATACTTTTCCTAACATTTATACTGTTCTTGCCGTACAAATTTTTGTCATACGTAATACACAGAGTTGATTAACAACTTTCTAACCTAATCAAAAATAAAAGTTGGTAGGCATGAAACCTTTTTCATATTTCCCAGTGCAATTTATCCTTGGTAAAAGTCACTTCTTATAACTATCTGTATGGTTTTCATTTTTTAAAAAAAGTTCTAGTATCCAGAAAATCGCCATAACTTACAATAACTCTCTCATTACTATGAGAACATAGTTTATTATTATTATTATTAAGCTAAAAAAGCAGAAAAAGAAAAAGATTTGAAGGTACTAAATTTAGTGAAGAAACATTTTATTTCTTCGTAGTTTGCTGTTACACTTATAAACGATATGGTCTGGGTGCATTAAAACGATTTCAGACAACTTTCCACAACGTTCCACAACGGTCTTATATATTTATTTCACTTAGACGTTTTAATAGTTCGCATTAGTATATCCAGTCACTGTATCTCCATTGGGTAGAGAGTTTATCAGAAGAATGCCTTCAAAGCTTCATAAAACACTGGCCCAAACGATTTCTCATGAAGTATTTTGGGAGTGGCTTTGAGGTGTGTTTTTCATTGTTTTCAAATCTGTTTTGTTTCAAGTTCAAAGTGGTGGATAAGCCACATCCTGAATTACGAGTCTTTAGTAAAACTTTTTTGTATCCTTTTTTATAAAGACAAATGACGTGCTCATAAACGAGCGTTCACGTTTGGCAATATTGCTTTCTAATCTGTAATTATCCAATCCGCGTACGGTAAAAGTATTATTTTGAGATTTTTTTTCCTTTTAAAATTTTACTACTAACATATCATTTTCAATAATAGTGCGTTTTTCGATAATATTTAGAATATGGTGCCAAAATTAAATAATTCAGTATATTTAAATGTGATGGAATTATTTAGTTTAAAAATAATATTGGATTCATATTGAAATAGTTTTAAAAAAGTGAATTTTTAAATATATTGATAATTTACTGGTTTTAAAATTGAATGATATATTTTCCTGATTTACGTAGGCTTCACAAAGATTTTTGTATGTTATTTGATTTACTCTTTTCAAAGAAAATAATAGTATCAACAATCACCTTTTTAACTGTTAGTTATCACAAGGAAAATGATTTACCTTGTTCCTCCATGTTTATTACTTTAATTGAACATTTTCTTCCTCTCTGCGAAGGTCATCAGCACCATTACTTCGCAAGCTCTGTGAGTGTTAGGACTAAGGTGGTTAAACACTTATTTTGACTTGTGTAGTTTGTCAATGAGATTTCTTCTGACATCTAGTTCTATACTTTTTGTTGGCATCAGGTATGAATTTGCGAAATAAGTTTCAATTGACAATTGAACTGCAAGTGAATGCAGTATGTCCAGATCTAACAGTGTAGGACTAGCTTTCAGAAGAAACCTCATTGACAAACTTCACAGGCCAAAAGAAGTGTTCAACACTTTAGTCGTAAAATTCACAAAGTTGGCGAAGTGTTAAATCTGTTAGTGGAATTAGTGTTTACAAAAGCCAAAAAAGAATTGAGGGACAACCATATAGAACAATAAATTAAAGTCATATTGTGCAGAGAGGAAAGAAATATTCAATAAAAATATTAATATTCACTTCGAGATCATACCGGAGAAGTAATCATCCAATTACGGTTCCTGGGGGAGGGGGGGGGAAGAAGTAGTAGTTTGTAATCGTAACAAAAATATGCCAGACTTTATTTGTGTTACTATACAAATTAAACTCCATTAAGGGGCTACGGTGGCTCAGTGGTAGAGCGATCGCATCTGGTGCATGGGGTCCTTGATTCAATCCTAACTCGCGCCAGTTGAGCTTTGTGGTGGACAAACATTGTGTGCATGGGTTTTCTCGGGGTTCTCTCGTTTCCTCCCACTTTCTTCATTCCACCCTTTCATACATTTCTAATCACCGTCTCCTTTAGCGTAGTCGGCATAATCGTGTGACGTAAAACTTAAAGATTTCATTTTAAACTACACTAAGTATAAATCAAATCGTTAAGTTGCCGTTTATTATTAGGATTTATTATTATTATTATTATTATTATTATTATTATTATTATTATTATTATTATTATTATTATTATTATTATTATTATTATTATTATTATTATTATTATTTTAGGAAAGCAAGCTGTGAAGTCTCCGTCTGAAAATCCAAGATGGCGTCAAATTCAGCTTTTTCATACGTTACAGGTATATTATTTAATTTTATCTTTTTAAAAACCCTGTCTATTAGTGAAATTATCTAGGTTTAGGTAGAAATTATCTATCTGTTTTTTTCAGAATAAGATTATCGCTTTTCAAGGTATCATTTATTTCTCCAATAATGATTTTTCCATCTTTGCGCTGGTTTGTAGGCACACCTGATTTGGTTCTGGGTTTTCTGGACTTGTGGTAGACAACACGCTGTCCATCTATTCCCTCATTCTTCCTACTGTGCTATTATTTTTTATTACTATTGTTATTCTTTCATTATCATTTCGTTATTTTTCAGCTTGCAGAGTATCATTACGGAATAGTTTAACAAAAGTTTGAATTTTCTTCGATGTGTTTAATACTTCGAGATTAAGTTTTCTCAAGATTTGGTGTCTTTTTTTTTTTTTTTCTCTCAAGAAATAAATGGCGCGGAATTTAACCCCTCTTATGTTCTAAATAATAGCTTCGTAATAACGCAAAACTGTCATTGATTCGATTCCCATAGACAGTTATTCCTGATGTATATTTTTCTGTTGCTTTCTTTAGATAAACAGAGTGAATGATGTCAGCATACCTTGTGAGTTTCTTCCATCCCTTTAATGTCTTCGTATGAACACCAGCGCAGATCAGATGAAACATAGTCAATGATAAATAAACTACTAAGAAGTTCTAATTTCACCCCAGATAAAATATTTAATTATAGTGTAATTTCAATATTGTGAAGTTTCCACGTGACAGAGTGTTGTGATAGCTACTTAGTTTCGAGTTTTCATGTAGTTATGAACACAAAAGAAATACAAGAGTACCGTTTTCCTTAGATAGTTTAGATAAATACCAATGAAAGATTTAGCAATTGATGAGAAACTTATAACTGTGTTACTTTAACTTGAGTTGTACAATTTACAAGTGCTGTGATCTTATTTTCTTATGAAGAACCTTCCTTTATTTGTGTAAAATCTAGATATTCGTTAAAATCTGTATACGTTACGAAACATTTTCCGCAAGAAACGAAAACGTAGGTAAAACGCTTGGCAAGTATTAAAATTTCGACAGCTTTGAGATGACTCCATCAATTTTAATAGTGTTCTCCAAACCAAAGATAATCTGCTATAAATGTACGGTATTTGGATTACATTGACCTTTGTAAAAAAGCTGAGAAGGAACTCAGATTTCTGTGTCTTATCCTGTCACCGATTCATGCAATGAATCAGCCAGTCAGTTATTAATCGTTAAATGTTTTCAAACAGTCCTGTCAATATTGTCAAGATCAAAGAGGTTTAGGGCAATTGTTCAAGTTCGTTGGGAATCTATTCTTAAAAGAAATTTAATTCAAGAAAAACACTTGTAAACGATACAGCGTTGAAATATATCTATTTTTGGCCACTGTTGTTTGCACAGGAAAGCTGTTCAAATTAACGTGATGATTTACTTGGTAGTAATACTTCATGAATGTTGCAAGCGCCATACATTTATAGTAGATTATCATTAGTTTGGAGAACACTATTAAAATTGATGCATTCATCTCAAAGTTATCGAAATCTTAATACTGGGTAAAATTTACATTATCATTTCTTGCGGAGAAATGATAATGTACACAGATCTAACAAATATCTAGATTCTACTCAATAAAGGAAGGTTCTTCTTAAAGAAAATAAGATCACTGCACTTGTAAAAATGTACAACTAAAGTTAAAGTAACAAAATTATAAGCTTCTCAGGAATTGATGATTCTTTATTATTGATATTTATCTAAACTATCTAGGAAAATGGTACTCCTATATTTCTTTTATGATTATAATTACGCGGAGGCTCAAAACTAAGTAGCTATCACAACACTGTGCAACGTGGAGACTTCACAATATTCAGATACACTTACGCTCAGTTACAGCAATCGAGGATTAAGATCGGATAAGATAATTCGTTGATTATTTTTATCTTTGGATAAGAACCTTACATCGTTGCAGCAACTGTTAGTAAGAAAGGATTAACTTATCCACGAATAGTCGGAAGCTGTATAAAACTATGACGTTTGCGACATGACGTCATGTAATATACGTTTGATTGGCTAAAACTGTAGTAACAACTGAAAACTGATTCGCGTAGCACAGGGATGCAAATAAGCAACAAAAGTTTACTAGCCCGAAAAAAGCTACTAGCTCACATCCCACAATAGAAATCATTTACTTACCTTTGGTATGATATTAAGTACTCGCCCACAACGATGAACGCCCCAGGTGAGTAGGCGAGTGCTTATTTGCATCCCTGGCCGTAGCATGTGGTGACTTTTTGTACTAGATATGGGAAAAAAGTGGGCGAAATTGACTCTTCAGGAAGGCAAATGTGTTTTAATGCTGGTGGACAAACATTGCTTTTTTTCTCTTTTTTTTAAAAGCCATATCAGATACTGAAAAGGAAAATGTGATATTTCAAAATATATATAAGAGCGCATAGTTTATATCTATCTATCTATCTCTCTCTCTCTCTCTCTCTCTCTCTCTATATATATATATATATATATATATATATATAAAGCGGGATGACTTGGAAGATCCGCCGGCGAAAGCAATAGAAAAATCAGGAATTCAGCCCAGGACAGTTTGCGTTGCAAGTAACAAAAAAGTAAATTGACATATAAAAAAGCCAAATTTACAGGTTTCACCTATATAGATAAGTTATAACTTATAATTTAAGGAATTTTACCCAATCATTTTAAGTTGAAAGGCTCTGTGAAAAAGAGACAGATATATCACATATTTCTTTAGTGTAACTTCTAGTCCCAACTGGTAAATTCTTCTCATTTACATGTATTCTACTGTACAATTTTGTATCATAGTTTCATATGTGTATATTGAAACAAGATCAAGTAAAACTACATTTTTGTAGCCATTCTGGATTCCTTTACTAAGAGGGATTATCTTTCTTTTCAGTTGGGTCTCTCAAAAAATATTTGTGCATTAAATAATATTACCACACAATATTATTACGCTGTAAGTTAATATAAGTTCATGAATATTTAATATAACTTGTATATATTATTGCTGTTTATTTATTGCAGAAATTCAGTCTATGATGCACGGATTTGGTGACTGTTCTCAACCATTGTTGGCATCAGCTCAGATGATAGAGGAAATTGTTCGACAACAAATGAATTCATTGGTGATTCAAGCCCATGAACGGGCTAATTTACGAGGGGTTAAATGTATTGGAGCAGAAGATCTCTTATTCCTTATGAGGAAGGATAAAGTAAAGTTACAAAGATTGCTCAAGTATTTAGGTAATTGTTATTTATTTTTTTTTCCTACGAGAGGAAGAAAGATTCGATCATTGTACTTCTGTAGGCTTCCGTCCGCAAAGTAGTGCTGACGTACATCTCTTGCCGTAGGTGTTGACTGTTTAAAACGTTCAGTCACAGAACACTGCTTGATACGTTTGAATTATTAGTTTATAAGGGAATAATCCACCATCTAAGCGTACTGACTAAACAGTATTCAATTTATCATGAGTAAGCTTACGATGATATCAAAGACGAACATACTTCCTAAGTAGTCCTAACCTAAAATAATAACAGGAATTACTTTTTCATATCTACTACTCTAGTCCTGTATGATACGTAATTCATTCTGTTTAAATCCGATGTTTCCTCAAGAACTCTCGATCGCTGCGCGGATTCTGATGATTTTTGGTACATGAACGGACTATGGCCCAACTTTCGTTGTTAGCACACTTTCAACAAGTTGGAGGTGTGGAAGGCTAAGGGAGAATAACATGAAAAAATTAATTGAAAATGACCGATATTAGTGTCCAGTCCGTAGTTTTCGGGATTCCAGATGCCGTTGAAGTCCAGATTCGTCCCTTTATCAGCAAGGGGTTAAAGGTAACGGTGGAAAAGAGTGACGTGTAAAATTGATCGAAAATGACCGATAGTACTGTCCAGTCCATTGTTTTCGGTGTTGCTGAGATAGTGACACTCGATCCTGTTTTAAGTCCAAGTTGATCCCTCATTGGCGTGGTAGGAGGCTAGAATGAGGGTGGGAAGTTCATATGTAAAAATAATCGAAAACAAGCGGTATTACTATCCAATTCATAGTCTTCGGGATTGGTGAGATGAATAGTGACAAGCGGATGTCATTTACGTCCAAGTTCATCCCTAATGCATATCCTAAAGAGAAGGGGTTCAAATGCTTTTCTATTTTTCCTGTGCGAAGAACACGCATTTTAGCTAGTATATAATATAAATTCTATGCACAAGGATAGACATAATATAAAAGGATATTTTCCAACTTGTCCATTCTATAAATCTCTTTGACCAATATTTATAATTCTTGAACACCAAGTTAACAATCACAGAACGAAACCACAACGATAATATCAGTCGAGGCTAATAGTTCACTTTAAACACTTTCTGCCTTCAGTAGTCTAAATTCTTGACAACGCCAAACACAACTTCTGACTACTTTTAATCCCAACAACACTCTTCGTTACTTGCATTCGTCACAAATGTTGACTAGTGTTTCTTGAAAGGTTGAAGTTGTAAGCTCGGAAAATTCAGATCGTATATACAAAAAAGCCTATCAAATCTTATGCTCATCATAAACAACTATTAATAAGAAGTGTTAATGTTCCGCCCCAAAGAAAGAGCTGTGTTAGTCACATTCTGAACGTATATAAAGAAGTCGTTTCTTTTCTCAGATTTCTCAGTCAAATAAGCACATGTTTTCAGTATGAGCGAAATGTCCCGCTTATCTTTGGCTTAATTACTTATTTCAATTACTTAATAAAAGGGTAAGAAACATTCAATTATCTTCAACTTCACTTACTTTCATATGTATTTAACTGTTATTAGGAACAAGAAAGTGAGTAAATTTGAAATTAATTTATCCATATCAAATTGAGTAATATATACATTTTGTGGAGTTTCGCATTCAACTTAAACTATTCGTTTGTAATTCAGAGTGGAAAAATGCAACTAAGCTAGGTATCACAGCCAGATATCTTACCTACCATGCTAGTGTTCCAAATACTACTTTATTCAGTTGGGATCGCATGTGGAGCACTGCCAAAGTAAGCCCGAGACTTTATTTCGATCATCGGCACAATTGTAATTTTTCATTCTTCGGATTTCATTAAATTCACAACTAGAGGATATGGTGTAAAGGCACTCAGTGGTGACGCGGTGACTCACTGGTAGAGGGCTCACCTCTGGTGCTTGGGGTCCCTGGTTCGATCCCAGCTCGCGCCGTGTGTACTTTGTGGTGGACAAACACCGTGCTCGTGGGTTTTCTCGGGGTTCTTCCGTTTCCTCCCACTTTCTTCATTCCACCATTTTCATTCATTTCTCATAATCACCGTCTCCTTTAGCCTAACCGGCATAAACGTTGGACGTAAAACTGAAAAATTTGATTCCATTTTTCTATTCCTGTTCTCTCTTAACCTGGCCATATAGTCTTTTGTCATAACACTTAGAACACAATTTTCAATACGACTGATAGTGCTGCGACTTCACTTTAATTATTTTTATTTGTATTAATCGAATTTTACGTATTTATACTGGTTTGTAGATTGTGACTAAAATTTTATCTTAGGGATTTACTATAAATTGGAATAGTTATATTGGGTTCTATAAATTGGAATAGTTACAAAGGCGTAAGCCATGAAAACCATCTCCACCACGCGATCCTACGTTGTGGTACTTCTTAAAAGAATGTAGGATATTTAAATACGAGAGGCTGTACCACCAATGGAGCCTACAATTATCGGTTGAATGTCTGTAAAGTTTTGATGAGTTAATATGAACAGAGCTAGTGAATTACAATACAAGCTTTAATTAAGATGTTTTTAATGTAATCTAAGGTAACATGTGTTTGTATGTGTGAGTTATTATAGCACTGATTGATATATGTGGACAAAGTATAATACTGACTTGTGCACACAATGAGAATAATATTTTTGTAGTTTTACAGGCTACTACCTCGATGATGTCGGTTAGCTTTCTTTTTAGTTTATATATATCATGTAGCAGTATAGCTTGCTGCAAGTCTACTAGTAATTGTTAGCATGGGCTAACTTAGGAGATAGTGAATAGTAATAGTTGACTACGAGATCTAAGTCAAGAGTCGATAGTAGTTTTATGAACTTTTGCGACGTGAATGGTTTTAACTCACTATTTTTAAAATTTACTTTATTTCGGTTAATAATGGAGGGTTTTATATAAAAATAAAAACTGTGGTGTTTAACCTGTTTTATAACCGTTTGTCACAATTTTCATCTGTGACTGGAGCTCGTAGAATTTAGTGTTACAATTTTTTTCTTTATGGAAACTAAAATGTTTACATATACATGTTTGTAAAGAAAGAATTTTCGTTACATAAATTTGGCTATGAGCATCTACTAACTCATCCACACACACACATATTACATAAGAACAGAATATTACAAATTTTGAGACAAACACTTAGTTTCTTTCTTACAAAATAATAATGAAATTACAATATTGTCAGTCTATAACAATGGCATTAAGACCAGACTGTCACCTCTAATATTCTTTTCTCTCCTCTCTCTCTTTCCCTTTTGCATGTAAAGACGTTCAGTCTCTGTATAACAACGTGAATACGTTTTTGTTCATACTATCATGTCAGTATTCCCTTCTTTGATTTTCATTCCTGGGATAGTAGAGCAGCTCCGCCAGGCAGATCATATGTGTTTAAGTTCCTCGCGAGTTCAGCAACAAGTTTTTCCGTAGTTTGTTATTAAAAAAAAAAAAAAAAAAAAAAGCACATAAATAAAAATTTTATTAGATGAATCTTTAATTTGCGTCAAGTCATTAAAGGATAAATGAGAAAATATGTATTATTTGTAGATTATACAACAAACCAAGCAGGGTTGGCTGGTTTAAACCAAGATGGTTTAAACCAAGGTTTAAACCAGCCGGTTTTTTCAAAAAAACCAACTGGTTTAAACCAAAAAACAAAAAAATGTTCGTAAAAGTGTAAGTGTTTGTAAAATCTTGATGAACACACATTTGTGGGTTATCACGTTTCACTCCTGTATATTATTCGTATTATATTCAGACCTAAATTCCCCATTCATTACTCAAAAAGATTATACTACAAAATCAACTTTTTTTTATAAGTTTATAAATGTTTATTTTGTGATTTTTTGTAGTTATTATGTAATTGCATTCGAAGAAAAATTCTAAATATTGTTGCGTGTCAATGTTTACTATTGATAAAATACATCGAAAATGCCGTACTTTTTGTGTGTGTGGGTGGGGTGGGGGGTCATACAGACCCCACGAGAGGCATTTAGTGAAATAAGTATCTTTGGTATCTATTTATGTATAAATGAGTCTGAGCCAAAGTGGACTCAAATAATTCGTATCTTTATTCACTTTTCTTATTGATATGCAGATTAAGTCGGTGTATTTCTTTAATTTGGACCAATAAAAACCGTTGTTAACTAACTTGAACTAAATTAGTTCTTGTGTACTCCGTAGTACTTTGAAATTGTTCATATGTAATTCTGTGTAATGGTTTCACTTGTGCAACTGTTTATCTTTTTGTACTTCTGAAATGACTTTTGACAGTTACATTAAGAAGCATGTAAAGATCAGTGCAACGTATCTTTTTATCAGGATTCCTTCGTGAGTGAGTCGGCAGACGTATCGCATTTGTGGCCAATTAGTCCTGGTTCCGAGTTCAAATGGAGGACAATTTCTCTCGGATGTAACTTGAGAAGCGGTTTTTATTCCGCTTTAAGCTTGTGACCCCTTCCAGCATAATCGGTTGTTGCATAATAACATCAAGGCGAAACAAACTTATTTCTGTCCATATATGATATGAATATATAGAGCAAATTATTTAAACCATAAAAACCTGGTTTAAACCATAAAAACCTGGTTTAAACCAAAAAAACCGTTTTTTTGTTTTTTTTTTAATAAAAACCATGGTTTTTGCCAACCCTGAAACCAAGATATATTGTGATGTTTCTTCATAAATGTAAATTAAAGAACCTTTTAAAAAGGCGATTATTTTAATTGTTTAAACAGACTTTGTACGTAAACTAAAGCAGTCTGTCTCGTTTCTCTTACAGCTGTAAAAGACATGAAGGCCAGCGTTTCAAGCATATTGGATGATTCTGGTGTTCATGAAACTCAGGAACTGAATCTAGTTACCGAAGACTTCATGGGAATTCTAGGGAAACGACGAAAAGTATGTCATGATTATCTGATGTCTTTGGACGAGATGGGTGAATACGAAAGTTTGTTCAAAGAAAATTTGTTTGACGAAGTAAAATATGAACGAAACCTCCGAGCAGAAAAAACTTCGAAGGCATTAGATGAAAACCGTTATTTGGAATTTGCGCGTGCTCGGTGTGCTTCGTTTGTTAACAAGCAATATGGAGTCAAATTCAAGGATTGGTTGCTCAAAGATATGAATGATGTGAAAGTGAATGGACTCAGTTTAGATATACTGTGCTACTTAGCATATGAGACGGTAGCACAGATTATGGACTTAGCTTTATTAGTAAGACGAGATGCAAATGCACAATCTTTGGATCCAATAAGTAAAGCGATGGCACCTGTTTGTTATAACCCTTTTTATCCATCAGTTCAGATGTATACGGTGGGTATTCTTTGTATATTGATTTACTAAGTTTTAATCTTTTTCAGATGTATATGTGATAGGCTGTTTTGTTTTGGCTGCTTATAGCAGAGATAATGAAACTCAACATAATGAAAATTGCTCCGTGTAACGAAATGTACTTATCATTTAATATCGGTAGTTTTAAAATTAAAATTATTTTTAAACTACTCGCTGAGCAAAACAATACGTTTTTTGTAAAAAAAAAATATTAACTTGTAGCAGTTTCGCCAACTATCCACTTTGGCTTCATCAGACAGTTAATCGTATGATTGATTAAGGACGATACGCATGTACTCATCTGGCGGACGTAGGAACAGTAATGGAAAGCAGATTAAAAAAAAAAAAATCACCATCTTGAATACAAGTCAACATTTTCAAAACTAGTGGCTAACGTGTGCATCTCTGGTGCACGTGATCGATTCCCGGTGGGAGTGATACATTGTGATGGTACTGATTCCAGATTAAATTTAAGGTTTACGACTCATACAGCATCAGTGCTGATAAGTTATGCTAAACTTGAGCAAACAAAACTTAAAATGTAAAAAGGGCGTATGATGCATTAAATAACACAGATAATTTACAAAAATAGCTTTTTATTGAATAATGATACCTGGAAAACACCCTACATTAGTTGCTGTGAAGCCCGGCGGAAAATTCTTACTCATTACTCAGTGTTGTTTATTGTTATTATTGTTTTGCAAAAAACTGAACGACAAGATTTATTATTAATAAAGAACAAATTTCCTACTAACAATTTCAGAGTTATACAACATGAGAGTCATACCTGCAATAACGCTATTGTACGAGACGTTTGTTCCTATGAATTAGATTATTATCATAATACCGTTTTTATATATACAAGGATTAATAATGTTCTCAGTCGTCTTTGGGAATTTATTTACAACATTAGAATGGAAGTGAATAATGATTTGCAGATAATGCACATTTCGTTACTGTATCCACTACTTCTATTTACCTTCAATAAAGAGAGAAATAAAAGAATATTGTTTAACAAAATAATATTTTTGTTATATTGTTTGCGAAATGAATATTTTTGTCTCAGACATACCTTATGAATAACTTTATCGTTGATAAATGATACCCGGAATTTGTTTCACATGTTATGTTCTTGTTAGGCTGCTGTAAACCACACACTGCTTTAACTGAGAGTAACTTCTTACTCACTACTAGTTCTTTTTTTCGCCGAAAGATTGAAGGAAATGATAAGTACTAAATTTTGTTAATTATACATACGTAGCTTGTGTGCATTGAAGATAACATAGACACACGTTTTATTGTCGTGCTTTTGTATTTATAAAAATAAAAATATATTGTATATTTTATTATAAGCATTAATTCCATTGCAACTTATCGAAACTACAAAGACATATAATGATTTTACTCGCATATTTTCAATATTTATTTGCTGGAATTTACTCAGTAGTGTAGTAACTGAATTATTCACTGTTTAGAAAGTAACTACTGGCACTTTCCCAAAAATTCCAAATTTTAAAGGACGCACGTCGCACTGTCGTCTTCCTTTTTAGGACAAAACAATCCCAGCTTGAGAAAGTTGGTGCCATATAGTATGTTCCTTTTGAAGTAAGTTCAGAGTTTTATGGCTGGCATGCTAAACACAGTTTTTTTGGAATTGGGTGTCGTTATTATATTTTGAGAACTAACGTATGCTCCGCTAATTAGGTGGTCGAGTAGATTTGCTAATGAAAAATCTATATTAATAAATGAGATATATCGTTTTTGATACTTTCACCTAATTTAGGTGTTTTAAAATTATTATTATTTTAAAAGTCTAAGTTTTATTTGTAAGTATTAATCTTTAAAATCAGTTTTCGTTTTTTTTTAATTGCTAATTATTATTTTTCTGTTTTGTTAGAAATCTCAAGATGTGTGTCCTCCGTCACCTGCGACTATGAGAAGTAGTCCCCCTTCAAGCCCGGCAGCTACTGGATCTAGTGTTAGTTCGAAAGGAAAGTCTTTGAAACGAAAACAGGTGAGAAGCAAAGCAATCTTATACAAGCTATTGCATGAGAGTTAATGGATGAGGCAGGTAATGTCAGCTTTTCTGGCATCGACAAAAGTGAAAGATTCCAAAAGTTACATTTCAGGTTCTTCAAACAACACGTCTGCTAGCTAAAAGAAAGCATAAGATGATGTGTGTTTCAAATTTTTATTTGCGATACGTTTTCTTACCGTCTTTATCTTTAATGTATTTATTCCATGGAGTTTATTCTTTCGGAAATTTAAACAAAAATTGCAATTTTAAAGGTGTTTGGTTTACCAGGGACTCCTTTATATATTTATTGTCTGTCCGAGAGTCCGTCCGGGAGACACAAATCTCAACAACTACTTTGTGAATACCCATCAATTTTGGCCATGATGTGGAGGATCAAAGATAAGGAATCAGGTTCGTTGATAGACGTGATCTATCCAGTTGATTCCAAGATATGGACAATTGAAAATCGCTTCCCTATGTATTTCTATTCACTTGTGGATCCTCGGAGGAGGGGGAGGAGACCGTTCCCCCAAAGATTACCCTAAGCTCATTACATTTTTTCAATACATAGACTAACTATTTTCATACACAAGGCCAATGCAACTAAAAATACGAGTGTGACTCTTAGTTGAATGTAGTGATTGTAGTTGAATAAAAATGTTCTCTGTAGTACTACTTTACTACTATTAATAATAATAACAAATGGATTGAAACTGGGGCAATGCTTGTTAGTTTCGGACCGCCATTTAACAACCATGGGGGAATGTGTCCCTACTAATGCTAAAGAGAATTTTATTAAAATAAATATGCAATACAACTCGTACTTTAGTTTCGAAATCTGACAAAAATCGATAATTTTTCACCATTCGGAAGATATATTCGAAGAACGTCTTTACACCCTAGAGAAACCCACTACTATCTTATACTTAATATGAATAATTTTTATGCCAAATACAAATAAAATCGAATAATAAATTCAACAGCAAATTTTGTTCCATACTAAAGAAATAACAGATAGGTCGTGTTGAACTATCATTTTATTAAATAATTTGTGCTGTTTTGTAATTAAATGAAAAAAAGAAGAAACAATTTTTGCTCATGAAACAACCAGATGATGCTAGGTTTCTGTGTTTCTGTTTCCACACTATTTCATTCATATAACGCAAAATGAATGAGAAATATTTTTATTTATAATTTTGCTCTACCAATGTTACATTAAAATTAGACCACGATCATAAATCACAGATTTCAAGTATAAATTCCAGTAAGCTATTTCCTTCCATATTATTAACTAATATTTGTAGATGTAGATTGATCAGATTGTATACATTTTAAGGTATAGTAGTAGTCAAATTACCTACATTTTATTTTTCTTTATGGAAAGAGTGCTAATTTTAGTTTAGTTAGCCATATCGAAAATCAATGTATCAAACGGTGAAGTGGTACTAAACATGATGAAATACTAGCAGTTACTAATTTATTTTACCTTTCCTTAATTTCTCTTGATTTGGAAATAAATCAGTGATGCAGTTAACTATGTTCATAATACTTGTATGTGGGATCATACAATCCTATATATTTCACTACTATTTAAATACTTTTCAAACTAACTTTCAAGTATATACAAAGAGGAGAAAAAGTGGGTGACTGGACCGGAACTCGAGCTCAGGATCTTCGGCGTGCCGTGCTGGTGCGTTAACCACTACGCGACCGAGAAAAGCCGTATACTCTCTCCCTCTTGAAGTCGGTCCTCTTTACTTAGATCACATAACGCACCGCAACCTAGCTGCTGTGCTTGGATTGCTGCCATAACGCACCTTAGGGCAGCTTGAATTATACGTAATTCATCTCCCCAATGCCCTCTCATGTGCACTTCGCTTAAATTGGCCAAATTTCAACACTTAAGGCAAGAATCGTGCGTTCTTTTATATGTATATATAAAAATGAATTTATTTGTTTTAGCCTAAGAGTAGAGTTTATTTATTTATTTTTTGCTGTAATGCAAATCATTATCAACATTCTCGATCATTTATTCTTTGGCCAAAATAACCCAGAACTCACCACGAGGAGGTGACTGCACTTCGAGTTCCACTCTCTCGCCTTATTTAATTTTGTGCCATGGCCTCACTTACTTGCTTTACTTTTCTAGATGACGCAGTCTTTTTTCGGTCCAAATGTTAGTATTTCCTTGCGAGAAAATAAGGCACAGCGTATGAATCCGTCGCGACTTGCCGGCCCACACACTTATTGAGAAGCTTGCGTCACCAAACGCACCATTCTCTCTACTGCTTGGGTATGGCATGGAAATGCAGTTATTTCTTCTCCGGGCATTGCAGCTGACTTAATATTTTCTTCAATCTCGTCGTCGGAGAGCATCTTTGTGAGTGGAGGTTCTGTTGAGGACAAGGTCATTCGCTCCACCATGTCGTAGTAATCGTTCGCGTGAAAATTTATTTTAGAAACTATGAATTCTCCGATTTATTATTTTCTTTTTTATGTGGCAGGCCTTCTTAATCCTCCTCCAGCGAAGTGTACTAATTTTCGGACTAGTGTCCGTGATCATCCCAAGAAGCAAGTTTTCCGGTTGCGCGAAGAAACCATTCGTCTGCAATACGGAGAATACTATCTGCTTAGGTTCCGTGGGTAGAAAATTGGCTAGTCGTCCCAAATTCCATAAATGCCACAGTCCTACGCAGGACGATGACTTTTGCTTGATGGCAAACCACACCCAGGCGTACACCTTGACGATGTATTGTACAAGACACACCAATGCCTCCCAAGGTCTTCTGTGCTAATGTACAAACAAAGAATGCGACATGCCGTGGTGAGCCAACGTCACTTTACCGCTGGATCGGATTTCTTGTTCGCCAAGTTTGAGGAACAGTATCCTGAGTTAATTGCTCTGCTAGTAAATATTGTTGGTCTGCACTGAGGTCTTCAACTTTTACGAAGTTATCCAACCAGTCAAGAGATTTATTACTTGGTATTTTAACAAGAGCGCTTCCTCATACTTGTCGAGCTTTTTACCGATGGATCCGGAAAGTGTTTTTGGACCCGATATTCCCCCATCGAGATGTCTTATCACAGGATTCCTTCTGGTCAGGGAAGGCAGGGAATCAGGGAAAAATGAGGAAGAATGAGGAAAAATGGTGCACGTCAGGGAAGCTCAGGGAAAAAGATTGGAAATCAGGGTAAGTCAAGGAAATTTTATAAAATATATTTGTTCTAACATTAATTGCACACCAATTTCAGCTTAACCAACTATTAATCATCACAGTATGGAATGTCATTCAGATTTTTATGGGTGGTAAGTGGAATGTACGTATGAGCAATTGATTATTATTTGTCTCTATAGAATAAATGTTCTTATATATAAATATTCATCGTTGTTTATTCCTTATCTATATGTAAACATCATCCAACACCTGTCTTGAAAGTTAGGGAATTTCCTGCCAAAGGCCAGGGAGAAGTCAGGGAAATAGATTTCTCCAGATCAATAGGAACCCTGTATTAAGTGACGAGGCGGTAGTTCATTTGCGTGAAGAAGGTATACGATCCATTGAAGTTCTCGATTTATTTATTTATTTATTTATTTATTTATTATTATTATTATTATTATTATTATTATTATTATTATTATTATTATTATTTCAAACAAGGTCGAACCCCGTTAAATTTTCCCGTGTTGATTGGTGTACCGTCACAAGCAGCTGCTTCGAACGTTAACAGATCAATTCCGTTTTCATCCAGAAATTCATACATGGACGCGGCGATGTCCTCTCCACTACGAGACTTCAGCACGACGTGGCCCAAATATCTTGAGCCTGGTTCTTCCACTATTGCTATGTGTTCTTCGATTTGCCGTCGATGCTAATGTTTTTGTTTATTCGCTTGCGTTAGGATCTGGTCTTTTCGTCCATCGAAGAAGACTCTTTTAACAGATTTTCCGGCTATGTCATCGTTTTCTTGAACAGCTGCGCTGAATTTTCTCTTTTCCCTCCTGATCTTATTTTTATCAATAACAAGGTCTTTGTGACCCGTTGAAATGTCTCCTGCATCTTGAAGTGCTGCACTAGCGATTAGTGCGACAGCCCGGAAGAGAAATAACTGTGTTTCCGTGCCATACCCAAGCAGTAGAGCGAATGGTGCGTTTGATGACGCAAGCTTCTCAATCCATGTGTGGGGGCTGGTAAGTTCCGACGCATTCATACGCTGTGCCTTGTTTCTCGCAAGGAAATCCCAACATTTGGATCGAAAAAAGACTATGCCATCTAGAAAAGTAAAGCGAGTGAGGACACAACAACGGCATGGCAGAAAATTAAACAGGGCGAGAGAGCGTGAGAGTTCTGGATTATTTTGGCCAAAGAATAAATGATCGAGAATGTTGATAATGAATTGCGAATTGCATTAAGGCAAAAAATAAACTCTACTCTTAGGCTAAAAAAATAAATCCATTTTTTATACATGCATATTAAAAAATGTAACATTCTTGCATCAAGCGTTGAAATTTGGCCAATTTAAGTGAAGAACTGCATATAAGTGGGTCTTGGGAAGGTGAATTATGTATAGTTCAAGCTTTCCCTAAGGTTGAATCTTTTAATATATATATATGCATTTTACACAGCCAAAAACATGAAATATGGTACCATGTAGTGCATGTTGCATACTTTTTCTATAAAAACTTGATGCGGCACATGAAGGCGTTGACTAAAAATTCTGAAAAAAAAAAAATAGTACACACTGCCCACTTACACCCATTAACTGTTTCGCCGAACCGATTTTCGAAAACAGTTGAAAATCGGCCCACCCTATTATATATTTATGAAAGGCGGAAACAGTGGGACTTTTACATACTAAATCCTCTTTAGGTGTGAATTCAATGATATACAAAGAGTGAAATAGTGGACGACTAGACCAGGAAGCAGACTGGGTATCGTAGGGTTAATGTATTGACACGGTACGCCGAAGGTTACAAGTTGGAGTTCCGATTCGACGATGAGAGACATGTAGTTTTATTTCCCACAATGAGTTGTCTGGTGTTATAAGATCCGATCTTCATGAGGTCATTTTAATGCGGATGGAATTGTTGCAGACGTTACTCACTTCGAGTGACCGAGGATACAATGGGTTGCACGCCCATTGTACAAAGATCTTAGGAAAAGACTCGCAGAGTGCTTTTGTATGCAATGTTGCTGTTTACGAACAGGGACTTGGACGTTGACGAAAGAGGAAAAAAGTCTGAAGGCATTTTAGATGTAGATATGGAGAGAATCAGTTAGCGTGATAGCATTAAGAGTGAGAAAGCACTGGAAAGAGTTAGTAAAGAAATGAAGACAATACTGGACGTCATTTACAGAAGAAAAGAACTGGATAAGCTACTTCTTGCGAAGAAAATATTCAATAACTAAACAGTGGGAAGAAAGATTCTAGGAAGAATGAAGACGGAAGGAAGCGGTATGATTTGCTGGACAGTGTAAAAGTTGATGGGGGCTACTGGAGGACGAAATATAGAGCTGAGGACAGAAGAGCATGGAAGCTGCATGCGTAAAGTAGCCATCAGGCAAAAAACTATTGATGATGGTGATGTAGAGTCACTAAATCGCACGAGGTGAAAAATTAAGAGGTAGTGAGAGGTTTAAACAGAATACCTTCCTTTGTCCGGGATTATTGAATAAAATAATTAAACAAATTTTCCAGGTAAAAGTGACAAGGTTGATGTTAAATTCTTTTATTTAAATGATAGACTAGGAAAATTGCTTACCTATTTGCGTAGAAATGTAACTTCTAGTTAGATTTCATATTTCAGCTGCTTAAGCAAGTAATATATATATTATTTTCAGAGCGATACTAGTCTTATGGCTGAAGGATTTCCTCCAATTACACCAGAAGAGATCCAGGAAGCATTTCGTCGCTACATGTCACTTCATACGCCGTTCTCTGCATTCTCCCGGAACTATATTCCAGCAGTCGAAAAAAGGTTGTTGTGTTGCTGAAAATGGCTTTGGAGGATGTCCTTTTGTGTGTATGTTGTGTTGTTTCAATGTTAAAATGACTGAATGTGTAAAAGTTGAAAGAAAGAAAAAAAAATATATATATAGTGTAAATACACTGTGAAAGAATATAAACATATATTCATTGACAGATTGTAGCTTTGATGCGAAGCCTGACCAATCGCCAAAGTATCTATCAGCGCGGGTTACAAAATTATTGTCAAAGTATTGAAAAGTTAACTAATTGTAAAATGACTACATTTTGTAATTATTTACGTTGTTGGATTACTTACACAAATGATACTGAGTTCGTAATACAAATGGCCAAACTATAGAACAAAACAAATGCTGAAGGAACTCAAAATTATATAAATATATCAAAAAATAAACATATACAACCACTACAGTGAATGTCAAAATATGTCCGATGTTCGCAAGAGCAAGCGTAAGTAAGTTTAAAAGAAAGCATTGGATAACGCAAAAGAAAAATCAAAGTAATCAAATTTAGAAAACATTCTAATTACTGGATCAGGGACCTTGAAGGCGCGAAATTGATCATATATGAACCACATTTTTAATATTTACACAATGCAGTCGTACTTACGGCACGCAGAAACAACTACTTTCTGCTCTAAAAAAATAAACGAAAGCTCGTATGCTGAAACAAATACATTACTTAAACTCAACAAGGGGAATTCAGTTTCGATTTCTTTAAATAATAATCGAGTATACAGAACAGTATTTATTGTATAACGATTTGAAGAAAGAAAGAGGAACCAAAATAGTGAATAAATTCATATCGAACAACTGATTTTGCTTCGCCTTGTTAGCTAAATATTACATTGAATTATCCATGAAAAGTATGTTTTGATATCATAGTTCATGTGTGAAGCCATTTATACGGACAAAATATAGTGTTCTTCACTTAAAATCATCTAATTTCTGAATGCAAGATGAATTCTCAAATTCCAAGAGATTGATACCGTAAACATTTTAGTACAAATGTCGATTAAATTAAAATTACAGTTGGCTTTACAGGCTTGTCTTTGGGCAAACTAACTCTTCATTCCACTATTCATATAACTTTCATAGCAATTTGTCAATTAAAACTTCAAGTAGAAAGTTGGTGATACGTGTGTATTTGTGTGTGTGCAATGGAATTACAGTCTCTTTTTCGCATATACATAAACATCCATATTTCAAAAATTTAAATGGATCGCAAGTAAAATAATCGGAAATAGTTGTTTTCCTACCCAAAGTCAACTATATATAAAGCTCCAATCCATTACAAAGTAGCATGAAGGCGCAATTTCAGTAAATCACTAAATAGAGTCAACTATGTGTGTACAGATACACATGACACAAATAAATATCGACACTACATACCACAAACACACACAACTGGTATAAGAAAAGCATTGATAGGGTATCGAATACAGAAAGTCACTGTACTGATGATGAAAAAACAAGAAAGCAGCAATGTACTGACCTTGCAAATGTCACTGTAAACGGGAAGTATTTGAACGATATCTAAATGAAACGAAAATAAATCACTTTAAACTTTAATTTATCTATAGCCATTAGGTTAAGATGAATACCAAAATGGGAGACGCAAATTCCAACAAATAATCATCAAAATGTAAACAAAAGCAAATGCGAAGTACGAAGCAAAGATAATATCAAAATTGAAAACTGGTGCCTAAAATTTAAGTGTCATTTTTATATAGGACGTAAGTTTAGATTAGGGCGAGCGGAAGACTAAAGACTATGTTTTAAGGTGCAGATACGTCATGGTAATCCCCTGGCGGAAAGAGATCAGCCTACGTAGTTAAAATGACGTGGTCAGTCTTAAGTGCTGACATTTTCAAAATATTTCACCACAATCAAATGCATACAAATAGGTTAGTACCGGTAGCAAAATACTGTTCAGAATAAAGATGATTTCTTATTACCTTAGTCTGCTCTCTTTTTTTTTACAACGGGGTGACGCCGGGGTCCAAAACGTAAACGTTGATATGGCAAAAGAACGGATAGGAAATGTTCAATTATAAAAATGTCTTCATAGGGTATCTAAATTATCGTAGACTTGTAATTGTAATTGTTTTTGGAGAAATTCTGGTTACAAAACTTGCTTCTTTAATAAATCTGATGCAACAACAGGGTTTTCAAAGGCAGCAGAAAGATACCTGACGAAATCCTTTCAAAATTGCTATTTTGGTCAAAATTCCAATTTTAAATGATTACCGTTGATGCTAATAATAGTACTAATAAAAATATTTTCAGTCTATCTCAGAATAAAGAAAATTTCCAAATTGAGGTCCTCTACCTGACATCAAGTGTACATGAGTATCTTGACAATATGGCGACCATTAGCACTTGACTCTACCCAGATTTACAACTTAGTTTTGCAGGAGCTCCTCCGTGGCTAAGCGGTTAGCATACGCGCCTTTGGCGTGGGAGACCCGGGTTCGATTCCCGGCGGGAGCCCATGTGGTTCGGATTCCACGTTAATCAGTAGGTCCACGTCTCATATAGCCTCGCTGCTGAAAGGGACGTTAAACTCAAAAATCAATCAATCAATCAACTTAGTTTTGCAGGAAAATTGTCACTGAAACATAGTTCTCTTCTGCACAAATAGTGTACAAAGAAATTTTAGAGCGATAGGTAGTAATTACGTGGCTTTTCTGTTGACCGCAGCTGTATTTCGCACTCTTTTAGAAATTTTACTAGCAAAACTATAAAATAAGATTTTCACTTGCTAAATCTTCTCGGTAAAATCACCTGCCAAACTTAATGGGAACATAAACGAATCCATCGTACGTTGCTATCCTAATTTGAGATTGTATAATGAACAGCCAATTAGAAAGCCGAAATGACGGTGGTGGTAATAAACTAAACATCAATGTTTTGGCGGTATAGCAGAGAAATTGGGGAGGAAAATTAAGCACAGTGTGTCTTACAACGAAAAGATCAAATAAAGATTATTAGCAAAATATGTAATTTTGTATGTTGATTAAGTTATCCAGGTCGAAATTATTAACGAAATAATAGGTTCTTAACATCGATCTTAAGATCTAGAGGAAATTGCTTGCAATTGATCGTCAAGAGAGAGAAAGAGATACTTGTATCTAAAAGAAATGTTTAATTTCTAAATAAAATAGGATTTTATTTAGAAATTACGGTAGTAGTAATGTTGTTCCCAAAAGAACAGAATATGAAATCAAATTTTAAAATACGTCATAGATTAGTAAAATTTAGGGTAAACACTCAGCGGTCCTATCTCTTGTATAAAATTTTGTAGCAATACACTGAAATGATTAAAATAAATGCAAAAAGAAAATTACTGTAAAATAAAATAAATGTAGTATGTAATAGATTTACTATAATGTAATAAATGTAATAGTTTTTCAGTTATTTTTAAGTATTTGCGTTTTATTTTCATCCCTTTTGTCACATTCCCGTAATTTTCAATTGTAAAACAGTTTGGTTTATTTATTCAGTGAGTTCTATATCGTATTGTTGTGTGAAGAAGAGTACTGTAAAGCTATTGGAATGCATCACCAGCGATTTATTGATGAATTTTCTTCTTCTGAACTTTTATGCAGTATACTCGTTACACAAAGGTTAAAGGGTGTAGAGAAACTTAAAGTGTTTGATTTATGTGCGTGTTTCCTAGTAAGTAATAGTAATTTTAATGGTGGGGGAGTAAACAATTGTAGATATTATTAAGAAGAGGAAGAGAAACTGCGTGGGACATTGTCTAAGATGGAACTATATCATGAGGGATGTTTTAGAGGGTACGGTCACAGGAAAGAGAGAGAAAGGGGGCGAAGGAGACTACAATTAATGGACGATATCAAAACAGAGAAATCATACGTGAAGACGAAGAGGTTAGCGGAAGACCGTGGAGCGTGGAAGCTTCTCAGCTGCAGCAAGTGGCCTGCCAATAATAGCAGAATACCTATGATGATGATGATTATGATCATGTAGTAAGATTATATCCTGTAAGAAAATTATTGTTTCTCCCGAGAGAATTCAGTGTGACTGTGAGTTTCAAAGGCGAAACTGTAAGTTATATTCGGATGCCATAACCGTTCGATTTGTTGATGAATTTTCGGCTTTTGGTGACTTGTATGCAGTGTACTTGTTACATAAAGAAAGTAGAGGAACTTTAAGTGCTCGGTTTGTATCCTTGTCTTCTGATAAATAATAGTACTTCTGCTGTAGAAATACAAGAGTATAAGTTAAATTAATGATAACAAAATAAACGCATTGATTGAAACAAATCCACGATGCACAACACGAGGGACTGAAGAAACACTGAAAATCAATCATACAGGTGTTCAAGCCTACTTGAAACTAGGATACAAACAAGGTCGATGTTTTGGATTTTCACGAGCTCAGAGTTCATTTAACAGCACTAATGAACACCTGCGCTTTGTTCGTTAAACATGAGGAAAACTGTACCATGAAGTGACTGATAACTGGAGATAAGAAACATATTGTTTACCACTACAATATGATGCGCAATCGGTCTTGGTCCTGATGTGATAATTCGCGTCCAACGACATCAGAAGCAGACATTCATCAGAGGAAGATTATGCTCTCAATGTGGTGGGATTTTAAGGATTCATTTTATATCTCCTGCCAAGGAACCAGACAATTAGTTCGACTAATGTAATGTCTGGTAATTGTACTGTTTGAACGAATCCATCATGCAAGAAGTCCAGAGTTTGTTAATTATAAAGGAGTTGTGTTCCATCTCGACAACGCGAAACCACGCCTAAGTTTGATCATTTGTTAAAATTCGCTGGAGGTTGAATGGAATGTATTGCCATATCAGCAAGTATAGTGGATGGCACAGTCTCTCCCAACCATGCATCCTTACCATGTGTGGCCTCGCATTTTCTTTCCAGGACAATGATTAACTAACCCTGCCTCCTTTTACTGCAATGCATGTTGCATCCATTGTAACTCCAGCGAATACAGGCTTGCAGTGATGATGTGGCCTAGTGATAAGAGCTCGTAATTCACCACTTGGCGGTAAGTCAATGGTCACTTGGTGGCAACTAATGTCTAATACACTTGTAAGTGTCATAATAGCTTTTCATCACTCGTAAGCACTTGATCAAAAATGAGTATGTTGCGGTACCGAGACAGCATCACTTGTTCCTTGTGGGCTGCCGACCAATGTATGAAGTACCCACTTGCTCAACTAGAGCATTGTGGTTCTCAGAACCCTGGAAACGTTCGACAAGTTTACCACACCGGTGTTCTCTATGGCTACATTCAGGACCTCCAACACCTGTGGTCACCTGCTGCGGAGCCTACAAAGGCTCAGATCTTTTTACCTGAATTTCTGAAACTAATCCCTGGCAGTGCGTACGTTGAAGGCATCCTTTCGAAATGCCTGATGCATTCGACGACTTGATGCAACTGCTGACAAGTCCACTGTAAAGCCAACAGCAAACAACCACGAACGATCTGCTTCAATACCTACATTTCTCTCTGACATTGAACAAACAGTGATTTCTGTGTGCGCGCAACGTGCCTGGATTGGTGCAGGACAATAGTCACACTAATTCCCTTCCTATCGCTTTTCTGGTTCGTAAATCACTTCATTTCTTTTGTGGGAGCACTTCATCAAATAGGACGTTAAGACGGCAAGAACTCTTTTGGTTACTTTGTACATCATGAGTTTTTCGACGATCTAATATAGGTAATAATAAATCTAAAATAAATGATCGTTTCATAATACGAGAGAGAGAGAATATAACTCTTCTCCGAGTGACAATTTTTATTCATTAGATGAGAGAACTTCTTTTCTACGTGCGAGTAATTTGCATACTAGAAAATATCAACAAAGACCCACGAAGATAAAAAGAATACGTCGGAAAGTGGAAGCAATTATGCAGTTGACTTCCAAGTTGTTTTATGATCGTCAGTGATAATGTGTCAAAGAAACAAGAAAAAAGTTCTAGTAAACATATCCTTGGAATTGTAGTTGACTCTTATAGCATTTATTATAATGCTGGAACGGCAAGAAATTTTGAACATCTTTTCGGAACGAGAAACAAGGGAATCATCATGACTTAACTAATAAATTAACAACAATGCTCACCAGTAGCGTGCGGTGCTGCTTCCGATCGGGCAACAAGTCATGGATAGTAATACACTCTTTGGCATTGTCAAACACAAGATAATATTTGCATGCGTTTAACGTGGAAAACATTATGTTCATAAGTTTTTCCCGGAATTCTCCTTTTTCCTCCTACATTGTTATCCCATGAATTATTTCATATCCATCCGTTTTCTTTAGCCTAAATGGCGTAACGTGGGACGTTAAAGACTTCATTTTACTTTTGCACAATACTCTTTTAATACTCTGGTTGATCGATTTCCAGTAACATCTAAGAATCATGGAAATTATTTTTCCAGCTGTAAGAATTCAAAGTTGGTGCGCCTGTGATTTTTTAAAAGTAATATTACGACAAACGGAGAACTAAAAATTTGATGCTTTATTTAGTTAAACTTTCTTCTGTTACAGAGTACTTAGGTTAATTTGAATTCTATTGGAAATTCTAGCAAACATAGTTGCGTCCAACGAATGGTTTGCAACTCTCTAATCATATCTTACAATAAAATTCAGCAGTTCAATGTAGTTGCTCTTGTTCATTGACTTGCTACCTTCTCTATGTCTTTTACAATCAAATTCCTGCTCTTGCTAAAACAGACCCTGGGCACTAATTAGATTTTTTTTTCTGTTTGCTTTTACGTTTTTGTTATTTTTAAATATTTCCTAGAGGTATTGATAATCTATTTGACCGTCAATCCTTGTATAATCGAATGTCTTTACCCAATACTTAGATGGAAATGGTTTTGGAACTATTCATGACACCCACTATTTACATAAAAAATGATCACAAGTCTGAGACATTCCAAACGCCTTTTCTCTAACAAAATAAACATGACTAATATGACAATTTATGACTTGATGAATGCTCAGTTAACCACTTCGTAGAATTATGGTGACGGCTTAAAAAATGCCTAGTGTGAAATTTTATTTTTATTTTAAATTCTGTGAAGTAAGGGATAGGCCTACCATTTAAAATAACCGTACATTATCATAAACATCAGTGAACAAAAAGGGTACAATTTCAATTGCTCGACCATACACTGACTGGTTCATTTCTGTGCAAGACGAAATTTCCGAATTCGCGAACCTAGAATAACTATCAGTCACCTGTTCCGTTGTTGCCTTATTTGTACAAGTTGAACTAACAGTATGGAAACCTAAGCCTTCCAAATTCGTATCAAAATAAGTGATACAATATCACATATAACGATATACAAGAAGATGAAAAAATTCCTTTATTCATTAGGAAATTAAAATTACATAAACAAACTGAACTGTATGAAGCGCTGGATTCCACTATGCCCAATACAGTGGATGGAACAGGTTAGGCACACAGTTTCCCCTGGCTTGCACCGTTCCTTGCTATATTCGTGTCTAATCGGGTTTATTCAGAAGAAAACATTACTAGCACTACTGATAACAACTGAATGTTGAACGGCGTGCACCCTTGCAGAACAGAAGATATTGAGTTTAAATAAGTAAGGCAGCGATGGGACTTTTCCCCCTAGAAAATGCAATGGTTGTGTAAGTCTTACTTGGAGATGCACAAAAGGGAGGAAACTGGCTGTTCCGTCTGTTTCATGAAGAAATCACTAGTTATGGTCACCAGTTACCAGTAAAACATTGAAACAGGAGCTGAAAAAAAAAAGTCCTCCTGTCAATAAAAGTTCTGTGGAAAGCAGCGTATTTGTTGGAGATATTATACTATTTAAATAACCTGCAATATTTATATTGGGTTGAGAAATAATTCCTGAACTTTTTTCCTTTTTTAAATTTAAAAATGTACAAAGAAGTGAAACGCATTGGCAAAACCTATGTTTGTGTGTAAAAGAGAATTATTTACTCTACAAAATAGTTTGGTTTGATTTTTTTTTCTTTCTTGTCTTTTCAAAGCATTAAAATGGAATATCAAATGGACAAAATAGCATCTTCCACACTATTTAATTTTTGCATTTAATCTAGGTGTTAAGGCTGCCGAAGCTGCTCGTGAGGTTTGTGGTGTCTATGAAACATCAATGCCTCAAAGGACTGTCCGTCGTTGGTTTTAACGCTTTAGAAATAGAATTTTGACCTCAATGACACATCACAGACTAGTCGATTAATTGAGTTCGATTAGAGCGTCGGTTTGTTCTTCAATATCGGTGTATGATCAGAAATAGCGATTTCTTGACCACATTACCACTGGCGATGATAAACGATCCCTTTATGCCTATGAAGTACGGAAAAGAACCGCTCAGCCCAACATACAAGCGACTCCGTAAGCAAAACAACAGCTTCATGTTTGTATGCGCAAGCGGTTAGTCAATAAATAAATAATTTTTTTAAAAAAAAAGAACGAATAGGCGAAATGGTTTTCTTATGCAACACGACAATTATATCGTCAATATGACCAAAGCCGAGATTCAAGAACTTGAATTAGAAGTGCTACATCATCTTCCATACATTACAGGTTTTATGGCATCAACTTTTGATTGCTTTCCAATGTTTCTCCCGATGTATTGTTCAATAATGATGTGGAATTGAGGGCTTGGTTGGACGAATTCTTTGGATCAAGACTGGGAGGTCTCTATTGTCGACGAGGCATCGGAAAACGTATTGAACAATGGGAGGAAGTCGTAAAGAACAACGAAGAGTATACTATTCAGGGTAACGACAAACTTGGAAAACCAGGAAGTCAGGGAATTTGAGAAGACCGGGAGAAGTTAGGGAATTTTGTTAAGAATTGGGGAATTTCGAAGAATGAGATTTTATAAGCATTTAAAATGAAAATTGTAAGATGGTAGTGGTTGTGTACTTTTATTTTTTTTCATTGCCAACTTCAGATTTTGAAACTTACCTGTGTGTTTTTTTTTACTAATGATATGTAACAAACTTATGTTCTACAATCGTGCGCATTATCTTTTGCTTTGGCTTGTGCAGTGCAATATCATATTAGTTAGTCATCCACAAAATGCAGTTGGATCAATAATCCCATGTTAAATTCATTTTCGTTGCTCACATAATTCCAACTTTTTTTCTTCTTTCTGTTTTCGTTCTCAATAGTTTTATCGAGTGAAGAAAGCTAATCATGCAAATGAATGAATATTGCAGTATGGTTATTCGTATTTTAATGTCTGTATTTTCATTGTAATGTATTTTAATTCCAAAGAGGTTTATTTGCTAAGTCTTACGAGTTTACGAAAACTGCTGATAAAGTTGCACATCAATGTATGAATTGGGTCCATACTCAGTGGATAGATAGCCGGACCAATTTCATCTTGACATTTTAGAAAGATTTGAAAGTGATCAGCCAATCAGATTGCAGCAAGAATAACTTTCCGGTAATCAACCAATCAGATTGCACCAAAATTTGTGATCAGCCAATCAGATTGCATCAACAATAACTTTTCAATGATTAATCCAGATTGCACCAAGAATCATAACCTTAGGCAGTGAGTCGTGACTAAAGCTGAAAGTGTTGTTGCATATCAATCGATTTATCAGGTATTATGTGTTAAAATGTTGAGCTTAGACTATGAGTCATAACTACAATTCTGCGATTCAAAGTGTGAAATTTTTAATATATATCAATAGGTTATCTATCAGATTTCAAATCCAAAATTTAAAGCTAAAGGTAAAATCAATCAAGCAGATTTCAGTAAAGATAACTTTTCAACAATGATCCTAAACTATGAATTGTGACTAAAGTTCAAAGTATTGTTTTATATTAAACATTGCCTATCAGAATTCAAGTTCTAAAGCAGTGCTGTCCAAATGGCTGCCCGCCAAACCATTTTCCGCGGCCCACAAAGCCTTCACGATTTACGATTCTTATTACTGATACTATTTTCATTTATATTTATTCATTCTTTTAATGTTTCCACTCTTCTTTCGAAATAAGGCATCCATTTAGCGATTGTGTACAACAAAAAGGCGCGAGAATCCACGGCAACACCCTTCCCTAAATCTTGGAGCTTGGTCGGGAAAGAGTGTCAGTGTTTGAAAGTACTAATTTGTGTGAAAGTGCATTTTCCACTATGAAAATTGTGAAGAATAGCTTCAGAAGCTGCCTTGGACATTCTTCTCTTTTACATCTGCAGCTCACAATGACAGGAATGAATGTAGGTATCCCGGCCCTTGTAAACGCTGCTAGTCATCTTCATTTCTCACATTGAATTGAATAGGTATATAATATTTCAAATACGTTTTTAGATTTTTCTTTTGTAGCGTATTATTATTATTATTATTATTATTATTATTATTATTATTATTATTATTATTATTATTATTATTATTATTAGCAGCAGCAGCAGCTGCGGCCCTCCACTTTACTAGTAAAAACGGTTATGGGCCTCAGGCACATTATAATTGGACACCACTGTTCTAAAGTTTTACACCAATAACCTTCGACTATAAGTTGCATTAAGTTTCAACGTGTTAAGATGATATGGCATTATACACAAATTTCGATTATGTTACAATTTAAATTATTGAACGTTAAGCACATTATTCAAATTTCGCGCCTCATACTAGAGCATTTACAGAATTTTGTTTATCACAATTCTCAAATTAAAAGGATGGTCCTAGGTACCTCTCCCAAAAATTTGAAGACAAGCGCATCAATATACCTAAGACATATGGAAAAAAGAATTAACTATGTACTTAACCATGTAACCATATGTGTTAGTTAGGTCTCATTTAAGAAGATAAAATTAAGTCAATAACCTCCAATTTGAATTTTTGGCAATTGTTTACCCTTAGAAGTAAGCAGAACTACCAAATTTACATTGGGGCCTAGAAAACGTTTATCGAATTTTGTCATTTGGTAACTCCCAAATTTAAGGAGTGGTCCTATGTACCGCAACAAATTTTGAAAAGGGAGCATCAATGTATACATGTAATATAAAAGAAAAGGGACACCTGTACACAATCATCTGTATATTAAAATGCTAGGTTTATATGTTTGTGGTCAAGAAAGGTTTATACGTATGTTTGTGAACGTTTATATGTTTGTGGCCAATCCTTTCGACAGTGAGTTCTCGGGAATCATAGGCTCTAGAAAGATGCCGTTTTCACTGATCGATTCAAAATTTTGTGTAGATTGTTCAGTTCTAATTGAATATTTAAAAAACATGGCCGTTATTTCTTTATTATAATTTTTAGGGGGTACACTGGAAGTTTTGAAATTTTAAAAAAGTAACGCATCATATCCTACGAGTTATACATTCCAACACCACATATTTGTATGCAGGGGTTGTATATCTCTCAGGTGTTTGTTTCATGACCAAATGATGGAAAACGAAGGATAACCATTTCTTCAGTCTAAGATTAATCTGTATTTTTTCTAGGGTTTGCCCAATGAACACTATATATAAAACTGATGTTATATATAGTATTCATGCGTTATAATTAACATTATAATTAATTACATACTACATACAAGAAGAAAGAAAAACTGATCATACATGAATTTGAATGAAGTAGGCTCAAATCTTGCAAACGGTGCGGAATATTGAAAAAAATAATAAAAAATCTCCCCTTTATGGTACCTTTTGCCGATTTTTATCAAGACGTCTTTACATGTGCAGACGTTGTGAGGAATGACAAGGAGATTCATATGCTCATATGTGAATGATGTGCTGTGTAGAGAGCGCAGGCGCAGCTATTCTATATAGTAAAATGATAGGTTTATATGTTTCTGGCCAAGAAAAGTTTATATATTTGTCTCCAATCCTTTCGACATTGAGATCTCGAAAACTACAAGTGCTAGAAGCGTGCCGTTTTCGTGGTCAATTCCAAATTTTGTGTATATAAAACCTTTCAACTAAAAAAAAAGTTAAAAATATCTAAACAGTGCTACGAAAGTTGTGAGTCGAATTTTATTGACAAGGTTGTTTCTCGTAGTGATTAGTGTGTTAACTATGAATATGAATTAAAAAGAAAACAAAGAGCTTGCGCTTAGTTTCGGAAACCAGCTGAAATGAAAATATTGGATAAAATTTAATAACTAAACAGGCATTTAAAACAAAACAAACTACAAACGTGACAATTCTTTGGGGCTTGGACCTGCCAGGGGGCTTACATTCAAAGTGGAGATGTGTGGTCAGCGTAACGACACCCAAAGTCCCTAATACCTCCTTTCTAGACTGGAATCCGCTACCTCTTACTTCAGATAGCTCCCCAATTGTCCTCACGATGCCAAGTCAACACTGAAATTTTTTAGTGACCCACCGGAAATTGAATCCGCGACCACGGGCACCGAAGGCACGTGCGCTAATTACTGTTTTTTAAAAAGTAAACCGCTTTTTACCAAATTGTCTCTATTTAACATGCTGAATGCTTTGCACAGATTACAATGCAACCATTACGACACCGCACAGACATAGAAGTAAACGAAGCCAGTTAAACACTTCCATGCCCGAAGCGGGATTAGAATCCACGACACTCACTACCAACGATCCACAACCTAATGCCGCAGACCACTCAACTATGTCTGTCGGGTTTTCTTGGCTAAGCGGGAGCACATTTAAGATAACTGATTATCATAAATGTTCCTAAATACTGGCAATCTAAATCTTATGTATCAAATATTACCTGTGATAATACAATACCTTCTCCGTCTTCTGTAGACGAAAAGCTATAATTACCCACATTATCTAGTAGAGAGAAATTTTGATTCTCTAATAGCTGCTGATGGTGATAGTCAAGGTTCTCCGAAGGATGATCTCCCAAACCCAAACTGAAATTGATGTTATTAGAACGGCTGAAAGAACATCGTGGGTGAGTTGCCCACTTGTCAGGATGAAGGAACTTGCTCACGCTCACAGTATCCCCAGTAAGCTGTTAATATCAAATGCGGAGCTCTCAGAGGTATTACTTATAATAATTGAATTTATAATTTTCTGTGCTCTCGGAAACCTCTTCAAGAAGAAGATTAAATGTAAATCTTATGTTCCGACACCACTCTACTGTCGGGATAGAAACGAGAGGCACCTAAGAGGTGCGGGATAACAATACCAAATTTATAGCAATAAAGCACATACTAAATGGGGGCGACTCCACCACTAGTCTTAGGCGACTAGAACCATGAGCAAAATTAGACAGGTTAACGAATATGAATTTAGTGTTAAAATAATTTGAAAATAGCCAATGCATTTTTCATTGAGAATTGGTAGCAATAAGGGCGTTAAGGAATGGATGGTAAACAAAGGAATAGCAACTAATTTTGAACAGTCTCACCCTAATTCGAAGTAGTTCCAATCTTCTCCTTTTTACTGATAGGTGATGTTTAGGCGCTGTCCTCGAAGTTCCAGTGACTTGCAGGTTGGGCTATCCTGATGAAGTCCATGATGAAAACTTGTCCGACAATCAACCATGGCATTGAATGCCGGACCCCAAAGGCAGTGAGACTCCGATGTGTCTCGCGTCGTGGTTGAGATCCAAAGACCAAGATCGTGCTCTCACAATTGCTTTTGACCTGACTGTTCCTCTGATGTCAGAATGAGATGATGGTGACACCACAGAGTTTCCTGAGCGTGGTCGATTACCCAAAACTGACATTGACTAAGTCCATGTTTCTACATGTCGTCGACTCAACACAAAGTTCTCAAACTTGCTCCTGAGATTGCTAACGTTGACAGGTAAATGAACCGAAAGGAGACACACCTGAGTCAAAGTACTTACTTTTATAATCCTTACTTCCTTGTTGTAACATCGTGTCGTGGGTAAACGAACGAAATGGACAATGTCTTGCAGTAGCCTGACTATGAGGGGCCAATGAAGTCGAACCAATTGAGAAAAGCAATTGATCTAAGCAAGCAAATTAAAAGCGTCGTGTGTGAGACTGTTAAAGGGTGAAGGTTTTGAAGGTCGCTACCACAGTTTATTACAAATCACAAGTACAAAGACTTCCTCAATAACAGCAAAACAATAGTTAATTAATTTTTGAATGTAAAGTCAGCTAGCGACGTACAACAGAATATTGGTGTTAACATCAGGCAGTGAACTCTTGAAGGCTGCTTGGCTTCCATGGATGACTGGTTGAATTTCCACATGTAATAAAGATATCCTAGCTTGTCCTTACTTCATATCCCATAACACTTAGCTTTGAAAATGTTACATAAAGAGTTTTATTGTTATCTTTAGATTGCATATAAATCTCTTCATTCCGAAATTGTCGGATTTATTTTAACTATGAATATTTAAATCACGATTGTCCCATTAAGGTCAATTCGTGATATTTTAACTTATTTCAAACAAAATATATATGGTTAGTCTCGTTATAAGGAAACAATAGCATTATACATGCTAAGTCCAGAAAGTCTTGGCCGACCTCCTGATAAACTACGTCTTTCCGCAAGATGAATTGTGGCAATCCTATACCCGCATGAGGAAATCTTCCGATTCAATGTGAAAGCTCCCATAAGTGGCATCCTCGTCAGTGGAATGCGCTAGGCTATTTTTTCCGCAATGTGTAAATACCTGATGTTATTGTTAGAAATTAAAATACCTTTATTTCAAACAAATTACTACTACGGTTTTTGTATTTGAACACAACACTCATGAAGTCATGTTAAAGCGCGAGTTACTCCTGAAAAAGAATATCTTATTTAGTTTCTATTGTTCCCCGAGGTACGTACGGAATTAGTGCAAGTACTTTCTTCTCATTACATCGACTACGATCTTGGTACTAGCATACGTTTCGGTTTCCAGTCTCAAATATTTATCTTGTATCCAGCCTGATTCTATGTATGAATCCGAAATTTCAAACTTAGATAATAAGCACCAAAATTCATGCTTTGTTTTTAGTATTCATATTGTGATTTATTCAATAATTATTAAATATTTTTGAAAAAAAAAAAAAAAAACACTGCTTAACAAGACTGCAAGACTAAACTATGGGACCTACCATAGTCGGGTCAAGACTTCACTTAGGAACTAATAGATGCCCTATCCAGAAATACATGTTTCAGACGATACTTCCGCAACAATTTTTATAGAGATAATTGGTGAATACTTCAAATTATATGCCCGTAGCCAAACTCCCTCTAAAAAATCATTGTGTGAGTACCTCAGAATTCTGAAATATATATTTTTGCATAGCACGTATATTAGTTCCTAGGTGAAGTCTTGACCAGACTACGGTAGGTTCCTTAGTGTTGGAGTTATGGACCCTTAAAGTTCATTTTTTTCATATTTTCAGCAACCTACAATTCCGAAAGTGAGCATTTGTGCACTCAGGGTGGTCTATACTTTTAATCTTATCTTGGTAACAGGAATCATCTCCCTAACATTGTTGGTGTTGTTTTGAAACACCCTGTATAAATAAGCTACTCGTAAATTTCGATCTTCTACGTTTATCAAGTAGTTGATAAATAACTATTTTTCTTAAGGGCCAGTCCCACAATATCCTGATATGCTTTCTGATTACTATCAGTCAGAATTAGATATCAGGAAGTTGTCAGTTACTTTAACCCGTGGTTCATTCTACAATATACTGTGCCTGATATATACTCTGTCAGATAGTTAACCCGAAGCAAGGTTTTAACGGACCATTTGATTGGTTGGTTTTCTGTTGCTCATACTGAAAACAATTGAAACGTCAAGTGCGTTTTCATTATGCTTGTTTAAATTATCCTATTGAAAACATGGGAAACAGAAATGAGTACCGGTATATTTTGTTAGGCTTGCGTATAGCCCGCTCCCCCCAGTTCTTTGTCACCGGAACTGGAAGAGTCACTAGTACTAAGTACTTACTACTACTTATATCGAGAACAGAACCCAACCAACCCCTGCGGGGCTTCTAACCTATTCCTACTACTACTACTACTACTACTACTATTGCTACTAACTACTACTACTGCTACTACCGCTACTACTACTACCACTACCCCTACTACTACTACTACTATTTCTTATACTAAAGTTTCCTTACCACAAGATTTATAGTTTAAATCTTTACAATGCGATTCCGATTCATTATGAACTAATATGAATCGTTAGAATCACTATGATTCGTTAAAAATCACTGGGGGGAGCGGGCTATACTCAATCCTTTTGTTATGCACGTTATTGTCTAGGAGTACACTATCGTAAAGGAAAACACAAACTTAAGTAATAAACTACATTTTATAATACTACACGTAATAACACAATCTGAGCTTTTAATTAATTCATTTATTTGATATCCCACCTCTAAAAATATGTAAATTAGATTAATAATTTAGGTATGTTTTATATATCATTCAATTTCAAAAATTAAACTATATATTTTATATAGAATATATTTCTTCATCTTCTACCTACACAAATTATATGGCGCTTATGTGCGGGCACTTGTAGCCAACGGGTACTACTTATCGTTATAAATTGGCATATATTCGAGCTAAAATGGTCTTCTAGGCCTCGCTATATATTAAACAATCTCCTCATCGTCCTCGGATACCATCAACAATTCTTCGATTTCGTCCATGATTCACTACACGACAACTAACAAGTAGCTGATAGCTGTTAACAGGCAATTGAACTTCCTGTCAAAGTACCAACCAGCTGATAGGGTTTATCAGCCACCTGATTGTTATCAGGACATTGTAGAACACTTATTGGAAAAATGTCAGGAGGATATTCATATCAGACAGATATCAGAAGATGGTAGGATTGGCCCTAAGTGAAATAGGCAGTTAAACATGCTGACGAAAAGAAGTAAATTTTGTCCTCAGGAGTTAGTGTTTACATAATTATTTTATGTCATCATACTGAAATGAACATGAAAATGCTAGAACTTTATGCTCCTGTCGTTTTGTATAGAACGTTTTCAAAGTTGGTTGTTTTTCATTTTTCAGTTTACTTTTGTCCGTTATTACATTATTTGTATTTGAAAAAAAAAAAAAAAAAAACACACACACACCAAAGCATAATTTACACTTCTTAGAGCTTGCTTTCTGAGAATCGTAAGATATTTCTGCACTAGCAAGCATTTCTCAGTAACAAAAATTCATAATTAATACTGATTTCAAGATTATTGACTAGTTAATGGTCTTATTTCTGCCCATAGAGAATTTTGTTGCTGCCGATAAAGTATCCCATATTTGCTGCCAATTGGAACGAAAATTCCTTTTATCCCTTCTCCAGAAATTAATGTAAAAAAAGAAAAAAAGGAAATCCTACAAAATGCGGTTTTCTCCACGGGTTGGCATCACTGATTATACCAGCTACCACTGAACCACCGCGCCCTCTAACTGATTAAGCCGAAAGAACCATTGACGTAGAAATAGAAAATTCTTTGTTGTGAGCAAAGCAAGTGTTCTTTGGAGATATAATTGTTATTGTTTCGTTTTATGCCAACTTTTATACCTGAAAGATCTGGAGGAGAAGACAGCTTTTGTTAAGGAATATGAACATTATCTTATTCCATTGTTGATATTTTCTTCTGAAGAGTAGTTCACATGTTCATCGGCTTTCTAGTTAGCATAAAAGAAGCCCAGTACTAAAACTGTAAACAACTTTCATAAATACAGTTGTTCTCGGGCAATTAGCCAGGTGAATTCTACGACACATCTTCGTAGAAAGGCCAAACTAGACAAACGCCTAGCCTTCTTCTGACCCAGAACTTGAAGCTGGTGAATTCTGCGGACAATCCTCTCCGTAGAGGTGTTTGAAATAACTGAAGCTTTTTCCTGGTGTCTTGATAATATAGTTGTTCTCGAACAATGAGCCAAGTGAATTCCATGGTGCACCTTAATACACCCAGAGTTCCACGCTATGTCCAGAAGAAGGCTTGACGTTCGTCTAGTTTGGCCTTCGTACGATGTAGCATAAAATTCACGTGGCTGATTGCCCCAGAACAACTATATTCATCGCGACACCAGGAAAGCTTCAGTTCTTATTTCAAATACATGTACGGAGAGGATACAATCCACACCAGCTTCAAGTTCTGTGCCTGAAGAAAGCTTGAAGTTTGTCTAGTTTGGCTTTCCTACGAAGATGGACCACGTATGTGAAGTTGGTCCCCCCACTTTCAAATTTCGATTCGAAACTGAAGCCAATCGATTGTTTTTCGTTTGTTATTGATTGTTTTGAAGAAAAAATGTTTCGAAAAATGTACAGAAATATTCAAAAAATAAAGTTGGGGGGCCAACTTCACACTAGCCCCCCAGTTTCAAATTTCGATTCGAAACCGAAGCCAATCGTTTGTTTTTCGTTTGTTATTGATTGTTTTGAAGAAAAAATCGTTTGTTTCGAAAAACGTACGGACACATTCACAAAATAAAGTTGGGGGGGCCAACTTCACGCTGCCCTCCACTTTCAACTTTCGACTCCAAGCTGATGCCAATCGTTTGTTATCAATTGTTTTGAAGAAAAAATCGTTTGTTTCGAAAAAGTTACGGAGATTTTCACTAAATAAAATTAGAGGGTGGACAATTTCCCGCTTGGCCCCCACTTTCAAATTTTGATTCGAAACCGAAGCCAATTGTTTGTTTTTTGTTTGTTATTGATAGTTTTGAAGAAAAAGTCGTTTGTTTCGAAAAATGTACGGACATATTCACAAAATAATGTTGGAGGAGGACACTTCACGCTGTGTCTCCCTCCCCCCCACTTTCAACTTTCAACTCCAAACTGATGCCAATCGTTTGCTTTTCGTTTATTATTGTTTTGAAGAAAGAATCATTTGTTTCGAAAAAGTTACGAAGGTTTTCACTAAATAAAATTTTAGGGTGGGCAATATACCGCTTGGCCCCGCACTTTCAAATTTCGATTCGAAACTGAAGCCAATCGTTTGTTTTTCGTTTGTTATTGGTTGTTTTGAAGAAAAAATTGTTTGTTTCGAAAACCATACAGAAATATTCAAAAAATAATGTTGGAGGGGGCAACTTCACACTAGCCCCCACTTTCAAATTTCGATTCGAAACTGAAGCCAATCGTTTCCTTTTTCGTTTGTTATTGATTGTTTTCAAAAAAAAAAAAACGTTTGTTTCGAAAAACGTACAGAAATATTCAAAAAATAAAGCTGGGGGCAACTTTGCACTAACTCCCCCACTTTCAAATTTCGATTCGAAACCGAAGCCAATCATTTGTTTTTCGTTTGTTATTGATTGTTTTGAAGAAAAAATCGTTTGTTTCGAAAAACGTACGGACATATTCACAAAATAAAGTTGGGTGCAAACTTCATGCTGCCCCCCACTTTCAAATTTCTAATACAAACTAATGCCAATCGTTTGGGTTTGGTCTGTTATTGATTGTTTTGAAGAAAGTGTGAAGTTGTCCCCCTACTTTATTTTGTGAATATGTCCGTACGTTTTTCGAAACAAACGATTTTTCTTCAAAACAACTAATAACAAACGAAAAACAAACGATTGGCTTCGGTTTCGTATCGAAATTCGAAAGTGGGGGGCTAGTGTGAAGTTGGCCCCCAACTTTATTTTTTGAATATTTCTGTACTATTTTCGAAACAAACGATTATTTTCTTTAAAACAACCAATAACAAACGAAAAACAAACGATAGGCTTCAGTTTCGAACCGAAATTTGAAAGTGGGGTTTAGTGTGAGGTTGGCAACCCAAACTTTATTCTGTTAATATGTTGGTATGTTGTTCGAAACAAACTGTTTTTTTCTTCAAAACAATCAATAACAAACGAAAAACAATCGATTGGCTTCTGTTTCGAATCGAAATTTGAAAGTGGGGGACTAGTGTGAAGTTGGCCCCCCCAACTTTATTTTTTGAATATTTCTGTACGTTTTTCGAAACAAACGATTTTTTTCTTCAAAACAATCAATAACAAACGAAAAACAATCGATTGGCTTCTGTTTCGAATCGAAATTTGAAAGTGGGATCTAGTGTGAAGTTGGCCCCCAACTTTATTTTTTGAATATTTCTGTACTATTTTCGAAACAAATGATTTTTTCTTCAAAACAATCAATAACAAACGAAAAACAAACGATTGGCATCAGTTTGGAGTCGAAATTTGAAAGTAGGGGTTAGTGTGAGGTTGGCCCCCCAAACTTTATTTTGTGAATAGTCGGTATGTTTTTCGAAACAAACAATTTTTTCTTCAAAACAATCAATAACAAACGAAAAACAATCGATTGGCTTCTGTTTCGAATCGAAATTTAAAATTGGGGGATAGTGTGAATTTGGCCCCCCCACTTTATTTTTTGAATGTTACTGCACGTTTTTCGAAACAAACGATTTTTTCTTCAAAACAACCAATAACAAACGAGAAACTAACGATTGGCTTCAGTTCTGAGTCGACATTTCATACTAGAGAGCCTAGCGGGAAATTGCTAACCCCCAAATTTTATTTAGTGAAAATCTCCGTAACTTTTTCGAAACAAACGATTATTTCTTCAAAACAATCAATAACAAACGAGAAACAAACGATTGGCATTAGTTTGGAATCGAAATTTGAAAGTGGGGGGGCAGCGTGAAGTTGGCCCCCAACTTTTTTTGGGAATATGTCCGTATGTTTTTCGAAACAAACGATTTTTTCTTCAAAACAATCAATAACAAACGAAAAACAAACGATTGGCTTCGGTTTCGAATCGAAATTTGAAAGTGGGGGGTGGGCTAGTGTGAAGTTGCCCCCCCCAACTTTATTTTTTGAATATTTCTGTACGTTTTTCGAAACAAACGATTTTTTCTTGAAAACAATCAATAACAAACGAAAAACAATCGATTGGGTTCAGTGTCAAATCGAAATTTGAAAGTGGGGGGGGGGCAACTTTACATACGTAGATGGACCGTGGAATTCACCTGGCTGATTGTTCGAAATCAACTAGATTCATCATCACACGAGGAAAGCTTCAGTTCAGAAATCTTGTGGTTAAAGCTATTGTTCAACTCACAACCTCGTTAAAGAGTTTTTGGACCTTTTTTTAAAGTAATAATAAACCTAAGATTCCATTTATTAATTTCAAACTCTCGTCAACTCTACGGTAAATTCATCAGGATTGTTGCTATTGAAATGGGATTATTATTATTATTATTATTATTATTATTATTATTATTATTATTATTATTATTATTATTATTATTTGCGAATATTCAAATAGCATTGTTATTCGTTGAGTTGATTTTGGGTTTAACGTTCCGTTCAGCAGCGAAGCTAAATGAGACGTGGACCTACTGATTAACCTGAAATCCGAACCACATGAGTTCCCGCCGGGAATCGAACCCGGGTAGCATTGTTATTCGAGTAATTATACGGATAATGGACAACAATTCCAACAATTATTTCAACAACAATTCGAAAAATTATTTGGATAACGATAACGTCCTGTTCGACTATTAAGAACGAATATTTCTGGGGTTCGAATAATTATTCGAGTTATTTTAATAACACTAGTTGCGAGTGATTAGTGAGTCTGTGAGTTAAATATGAGAACTGCACTTTAGTGTTTATTTTTGATTTTAATATGTTGTGTTTATTATAGTAACATATTTAATTCCTGAACGTTACTCCATCAGGTTATAGAATAAGTTAGTAGAGAAGTGTGTGTATCACTACGTTAATACTTTTCTTCTCCGTACTTACTGACACATTGAACAGTATTCATATTCTTCTCAGTCAAAGGATTGTCACATGAAAGCAAGGACGCCGATTTGAGGGGGCCCATTCAGATGTTTCGTTGCAGAAGGCATATATGAGGATTTAAAGACAAATTGAATTCAAATTATGCCAAATATTGTATATTCATAAATACAATGCGGGAGCCCCACATGAGCTTTGGGGCAGCTCGGCCCTCTCTCCTTCCTTCCAGGATAAGCGCCCTTGATGAAAGGACGCGAACTGGTAACTGTTTGGACGATGTGGATTTACTTACCCATAAATTTCATAATCTTAACTCGTTCTGTTCGATAGGTTTGTCCTTCTTACTGGTTAGAGAAAATTGAAATGTGGTCACCTTAGGTAAACAGTTTACAAATCTGGAAAATTGCCACTCTTCCTTTCAACAGCGAGATCGAGGAAAGAAATATTACTACTACTTTGATTGTCTTCTATACGATATATAGTTTGGTAACCAAAGTTTGTTTTCCAGTAAAAGCACTTGTGAAGATCTTTTTTCTTTTTATCTTTTTTTTTTTTTTTTTTTTTTTTTTTTTGCCATGTGCAGATAGAGAGAGCAGATTCACAGAGGTTGTGTGTTTTTCATACCGCAAAATTGAGTTTGGGAGAAAGTGAAGATAGAATTTTCTCTAGAGACTATGCGATTGGTAGGCGGAGCGAATCACAGGGAAAACCACAGGGAGATGTACCAAGCTTTCAAGATAATAGAGAAGCACTTCGGGGCCACTAACGAAGGAATCAGAAAGATGCGTGTGTTTTTTTTTTTTCTTCCTTTTAATTTGCTTTTAGCTTGGGGTGTTGTGTCCGCACTTCCTGGTCTCCAACTTCAATCTACTAAGTTGTTTCCCACTTCATTACGCGTTCATCCATGTTGTTTTTCTAATGTGTACTTTCCGAAAGTGTTTACACTTTTTTCTTTCTTTCTATTTTTTTTAAATGAAACATTTAACATTCTAGATTCAGGTGGCTGGTACAATGGCTTAGTCGTAGAGCGCTCCCTTCTGATGTTAAAAAACCTTGGTTCAATCCCAGACGAAGTGAGTTTGTGGTGGACAACATCGAGTCTGTGCGCTCTTGAGTTTCTTAATTTCCTCCTACTTTTTCATTCCACTAATTCTGTAATGATCATTCACTTTTATTACTCATCCATCAGTTGTAGCCTCAAGGGCATAACCGTAGGACGTTAATTTCATGATGATTCAGTAATACAAATCGAAAGAATAAAACTAGTGGAATAATATATATATGAAAGACTTAACATCATGTGTAGCACCTGATAACATTCTAATGTGTTATTCGCTCTTGGTTCTAATGTTGTAGGAAATTCAATTGTAGATGTTATGATGATAACGTTAGTAGTGTTACCATTTTTTCTCCTGTAAAGAGCTAGGTTAAATTTCTACAAATTTGAAACTTGTAGCAGCAACAAATTTATTTCGAATTTTGAACAGATAGTTGTATGGAAGAACAAATGAACAAGTGGAGGGGAATTAATTCGGGTTCAGAAGAGCTAAGAGCACAAGAGATGCAATTGTATTATTAAGGGTGATCGGTGAAAAGTTTATAGAAAAATAGGAAAGAGGTATATGTTGTATTTATTGATCTAGAAAAGGCTTTTGACCATTTGAATTTTGAATTGTTGTTGGAAGTTCTAAAGAAGGTTGGATTGGAATGAAAAGTTCGAAAAGTCATAAGAAACATGTATGAACCATCAAGTAAATGTTAAAATAGGGGAGGAAATGACAGAGGGGAGTTCGACAGAGGGTACTGTCTCTCGCCTAGATCGTTTAATATTTATCTAGAAGATGTAGTGAAAAAGAACCTACAAAATGAAGACTGCATTTCAATAGGAGGCAGAACGATTAGGTGTATATGGTTTGTTGATATATTGAATATACGATATATTGATATGGCGCTTGTTGCAGAATCTAAAGAGAAATTCAATAAGATATTGGAGAAAGTGAGGAAGTGCTGTGAAGAATATGGAAGAAAATAAATGTGAGAAAGACAAAAGCCATAGTGATTGGAACGAAGGGGTCGCTGTCAAATATAGAAGTAGAAGGGGAAAAATAAAACAAGTGACTAGTTTGCGATACCTGGGTAGTATTATTAGGAATGATATGAAGTGTGAATATGAAATAAAAAGCAAGGATAGGAATGGCGAAAGAAGCCTTTAGGAGGAAGAAAATATTATTTTGTGAGACCTTGAATAAAAATTTGAAAAAAAATTCTAAAATGCTTCGTGTGGAGTATTGTACTGTATGGACATCACGCAAAAATGATGAGAAACGACTGGAAACTTCAGTAATGCGGATGTGGAGAAGAATTGAAAGAATTAGCTGTGTTGAGCGGAAAACGAGTGAGAGAATGTTAGAAATGATGGGAGAGAAAAGGACAATTGTAAATATTATTAATAAGAGAAGGAGAAACTGTTTGGGACATTGAGTAAGAAAGAGCTGTATCATGAGGGATGCTAGAGTGTATTTGTGGCAGGAAAGAGGAGGAGAAGGAGAAGGAGACTACAGTTAATGGACGATATCAAAACAGAGAAATCGTACGTAAAGACGAAGAAGTTAGCGGAAGACCATGGAGCATGGAAGCTTCTTAGTTCAAGCAAGTGACTTGTCAATAATGGCAGAATACCAGTGACAATGAAACTTGTAAGTTGCAGAAAGGAATATTTAATTGTACATCAACTAAGCTCAGAAGCGGTATAGTCAGGGTTGCTACCTTTTGGTAACCCTGAAAGAATTCCGTTTACTTATTGCTTGCTAGTTTCTGATGCGTTTGTATCTTGTACGCATGCCATTCATGAGTTTGTAGACTCTTCACAATGAACACATAACCGACACCACACAGTGTTGATAGACGTCGTGTAACCTCGTTTATTTATTGTCGAATGAGTTCTTTCCAGTTTATTTTCTTTACATAATTATACAGATAGAAAATAAAGATGCAATTTGTCACAGCAGACTAAAAGCTATCAATTATTATTGTAAAGGAACGGAATATTTTTTAGGTCTGTAAACATGAGTTTTTCTCGATTTTCTCAAGCATTACCCATCAGAATTTACGCTCAAGTGTGCTATTTTGTACAGAACGATGTCATGTGTTAAAAAATAAATTAATAAATTCAATACTCTATTAATCCGTCTATCTATATAAATACAAATGAAAATGATTATGTTTGTGACCTAATAACTCTTGAACCACTCGCCCGATCTCAACCAAATTTGTCACATAGATGAGGTTCGGGCCTGGGATGTTTATTTTTTTATCATTTCACTTTGACGGTGCAACTTAGGGAAAGAGAAGATGTATAAAAATGATCGAAAATGACCGATATTAGAGTCGAATCCATAGTTTTCGGGGTTTGCTGAGATGAACAATGACACTTCCGATGCCGTTTAAATCCAAATTCAGCCCCGCAACTTGGAGAGAGGGAGGTGTATAAAAATGACCGATATCAGTGCCGAATCCGTAGTTTTTGGGGTCGCTGAAATTAACAGTTGCCGTTTAAATCCAAATTCTGCCCCGCAACTTGGGGAGAGGGAGGTGTATAAAAATGACCGATATCAGTGCCGAACCCGTAGTTTTCGGGGTCGCTGAAATTAACAGTTGCCGTTTAAATCCAAATTCTGCCCCGCAACTTGGGGAGAGGGAGGTGTATAAAAATGACCGATATCAGTGCCGAATCCGTAGTTTTCGGGGTCGCTGAAATTAACAGTTGCCGTTTAAATCCAAATTCTGCCCCGCAACTTGGGAAGAGGGAGGTGTATAAAAATGACCGATATCAGTGCCGAATCCGTAGTTTTCGGGATCGCTGAAATTAACAGTTGCCGTTTAAATCCAAATTCTGCCCCGCAACTTGGGGAGAGGGAGGTGTATAAAAGTGACCGATATCAGTGGCGAATCCGTAGTTTTCGGGGTCGCTGAAATTAACAGTTGCCGTTTAAATCCACATTCTGCCCCGTAACTTGGGAAAACGGAGGTGTATAAAAATGACCGATATCAGTGCCGAATCCGTAGTTTTCGGGGTCGCTGAAATTAATAGTTGCCGTTTAAATCCAAATTCAACCCCGCAACTTGGGGAGAGGGAGGTGTATAAAAATGACCGATATCAGTGCCGAATCCGTAGTTTTCGGGGTCGCTGAAATTAACAGTTGCCGTTTAAATCCAAATTCAGCCCCGCAACTTGGGGAGAGGGAGGTGTATAAAAATGACCGATGTCAGTGCCGAATCCGTAGTTTTCGGGGTCGCTGAAATTAACAGTTGCCGTTTAGATCCAAATTCAGCCCCGCAACTTGGGGAGAGGGAGGTGTATAAAAATGACCGATATCAGTGGCGAATCCGTAGTTTTCGGGGTCGCTGAAATTAACAGTTGCCGTTTAAATCCAAATTCTGCCCCGTAACTTGGGAAAAGGGAGGTGTATAAAAATGACCGATATCAGTGCCGAATCTGTAGTTTTCGGGGTCGCTGAAATTAACAGTTGCCGTTTAAATCCAAATTCAGCCCCGCAACTTGGGGAGAGGGAGGTGTATAAAAATGACCGATATCAGTGCCGAATCCGTAGTTTTCGGGGTCGCTGAAATTAACAGTTGCCGTTTAAATCCAAATTCAGCCCCGCAACTTGGGGAGAGGGAGGTGTATAAAAATGACCGATATCAGTGGCGAATCCGTAGTTTTCGGGGTCGCTGAAATTAACAGTTGCCGTTTAAATTCAAATTCTGCCCCGCAACTTGGGGAGAGGGAGGTGTATAAAAATGACCGATATCAGTGGCGAATCCGTAGTTTTCGGGGTCGCTGAAATTAACAGTTGCCGTTTAAATCCAAATTCTGCCCCGTAACTTGGGAAAAGGGAGGTGTATAAAAATGACCGATATCAGTGCCGAATCCGTAGTTTTCGGGGTCGCTGAAATTAACAGTTGCCGTTTAAATCCAAATTCTGCCCCGCAACTTGGGGAGAGGGAGGTGTATAAAAATGACCGATATCAGTGCCGAATCCGTAGTTTTCGGGGTCGCTGAAATTAACAGTTGCCGTTTAGATCCAAATTCAGCCCCGCAACTTGGGGAGAGGGAGGTGTATAGAAATGACCGATATCAGTGCCGAATCCGTAGTTTTCGGGGTCTCTTAAATTAACAGTTGCCGTTTAAATCCAAATTCTGCCCCGCAACTTGAGGAGAGGGAGGGCGGAGGTATAGAAAAATGATCGATAACGACCGATATCAGAGACCGCTTCAGTAACAGTAAAAAGTGACTGACTAACGGAACATATTACTATTTTTCTTAATTTAACCCAGCGAAGCGGGTGATTGACGCTAGTTCTTAAATAAAATAAGTAAATTGTAAGTAATAATATTTTAAGAATGTTAAAGCTGGTGTTGACATATCGTCGCATGAGAACCAGATGAACGTAACTCCATCTGTTTTCGTAAGTTTACAGGTGAGAGGGCAAAAATATTATTTTCTTAGAAAGTAGTGTTTTTAATAAGTTGGTAATTTAGCTACATTACAACGAATGATTGACAATGAGAACAGATGGCGTTCTGTTTCATTTACACCAAGTGGGACTTTCAAAATTATGTTCAAACATGAAGAAAACGGGCGACGATATGCTCAAAGTATTAAAAAAGATGATAAATTTGCTTTGGAACAAGACAGAGGAGTGTGGTAGATAGAAAACTCTAATTAATAAAATTGTTCTGACGTGGAAAATAAAAGTTGAAGAAACGCTGCTCTATAATACGTTTATTTCGTTAAATGGGGCTCCTTTCACCTTTGTCCTTCGTTGCATAGTGGCTATCATTGACGCGTTTCGATGGTTTAAATCTTTATTTAACATTTGATTCTGTGCATGTGTGATACGTTATTCAGAAAGAAAGAAAGAAAGAAAAAAAAAAAAAGAAATTAGTGGATTTTATAAAGTGTGACTGTTGTGATGCATACAGTTTAATGCAGTGCGAAATAGAACGTAAAATAAACAGTGAAATTTCATTTTGGAATACGTTATCGTGTAAGCAATGGCTTTCTATCTTAATTGAGTATCCAAATTAAGCTACTAAAACGTTTCTAACGCCTCTGTGCGTGTTAAACGCATTGGAGCTTGTAGATGAAATGTTGTTAATCTCTATGACAACAGTCACTGCAAACGATGCCTCGGGCAGCTAAGAGGGGGAAATGGATTTTAGTTCATATTTACCAATAACGCCTACTCAGTTTAGACACAACTTTGGCTATAACTTTCTCCAAACTTTAAAGCCTGTGGTTTACTGTCCTGTATTGAAGACAATAAATTTAAATCTTAAACTGGCGCTAATTGACACAGGTTGCAGAACATTTCGGTAATATTATTATTCTCATTAGGGATACGCACGAGACGAGCCGAGACAGGACTTTCCTGACAAAATTCGAGTCGAGACACGGCTTTTCCAATAGAGAAATATACATTTTTCGAGTCGAGACATCAGTTTTACAGCACATTTTCGAGACGAGACAACCACAAATCTTGTCTTGTGCGCATCCCTAATTCTCATTTATTTTTAAAGTGATGCCATATGAACTGGCATTAATTTAGCAATACACTCATTAGGATATGACAAAATCGTCTCGCGGATTCGAGCTACTTTCCCAGACTATATTATAACTAGTAATCTTGTCTCTACTCAAGGGTGTTCTCAAGATTTTTATTTATATTCCTTGAAATACAATGAAGGTTTTCAGGTGCGTGATGGCTTAGTGGTAGAGAGGTCACTTCTGGTGCTAAGCCCTAGGCAATTTTGCCGCCATGTGCAACGACATCATTTGCTGCATCTCCTTCTCCAGAAAATGAAATGAAATCTTTAAGTTTTACATCCTACGATTATGCCATTTAGGCTAAAGGAGACGGTGATGGTGAGAAATGAAATGGTGGGATGAAGAAAGTGGGATAACCCCGAGAAAACCCACGAACACAGTGTTTGGCCAACCTCAAAGCTCACTTGCCTCGAGCTGGGATCGAACCAAGAACATTATGCAAGAGAGGTGAACGCTCTACCACTGAGCCACCGCGGTCCTTCCCCTTCTCAAGAAAGAACAAATCTTAAAAGCCATTCCATTATGAACAACGAAGAAGAGGAAAAGTGCTGCACTCAGAAAAATCTAAATACTACAAATACAATCTTGTAATGTCTGTTTCTCCTTTAATCTATTATGTTAGTGAAAGACATATGCAGAGGAAAGATGGTTTTCCTTTTTATAGAATTCAATATCGAGCTTCAATCTCAATATCTAACTTTGCAATTCCAGTGCAACTAGCTCTATTGTCTTTATTTCTTGATTTTCCTTCTACATCTATTATTTTTTTTTAAAAAAAAAACTTGTTTCCACCTTCAATGATAAGGAATTTGTTTGTGATAAAGACAAGCCTATTTTTCATATCAAAACTGTGTCAACTAACTAAATGGAATAGGTATTCGCTTATTCTTCGAGAATTGAGTTCTTGTATTTGACAACAGTCAAGCAATTCATGCTGGAGGTTTGTTTGACCATTTGCTTTAGCATAGTCCATGTAACCTTAAACTAATGCGACTTAAACACGATTTATGAATGTAATATTCAAAAAAATCTTTGAGTTTTACGTCCCACGGTTATGCCGGTTAGGCTAAAGGAGACGGTGATTATGAGAAATGAATGAAATGGTGGAATGAAGAAAGTGGGAGGAAACGGGAGAACCCCGAGAAAACCCACGAGCACGGTATTTGTCCACCACAATGTAATATTCAAATAGAAGGTCAGCTTAGTAAATTTTACTATCATCATGAAGTCTGTTGCCAACAAGAAAGATTCATTTTAAATAATAAAGTTATGTCAGACTTGACCAACCCCTCGAAACTTACCGCCCAGTGCAAATGCACGTTTTGCACATATGGTAAAGCCGACCCTAGTGCTAAGGATCCCTAGTTTGATTCCAGTCCACATGAGTTTGTGGTGGACAACATCGTGTTTGTTGGTTTTCTTGGGGTTCTCCCATTTTGTCCCACATCATTATTACTCCCCTTCTTCATAATCATTCATTTACAGTAATCATCTGTCTGCTTTAGCCTAAAAAGCATAATCATTTAACTGTACAATTAGAAATTTAATTTCACAATGATGCTTTTAGTATGCCTACATAGATATAGGCTACTAATAGAAGTGTCCGTTCTTCGTACCGGAAGAAAAATAAGTTTTAATAAATATGAAACAGGAAAATTTGAACTTAATTGAAATTAGCTTACTTGAACATTATAGAAAATGCCTTCCTTTCCCCCCTCTCTAGAGTCGGATTTTTGAAACGCTGAACCATATATTTCATTATTTTTAATTGAGAATTTATGAACGTATCATATTTCATACCTACAACCTAATCCTCATATTCTACATTTTATAAATATAAAATCGAAAGTTAGAATATTATAGAAATTGCATCTTTTTTTTTCCTATTAACATCGTAGTATTCGGAAACGTTGAAACACGTTTACGGTTATTTTTACTGAGCTGTTTAAATACTGAGATTCATCTTCCTAACAACACAAATTTGTAATGTATTCGGTGCCGTGGTGGCTCAGTGTACGAGTCTTCACCTGTGGTGCGTAGGGTCCCTGGTTTGATCTCAGCTGGCACCAAGTAGGATTTGTGGTGGATAAACATCATGCATGTGAGTTTTCTCATGGCTCTCTCGTTTCTCGCACTTTCTTCATTTCACCATTACATTCATTCTCATTATCACTATCTTCTTTAGCTTATACGGAATATCCATGGGAGGTATAACTGAAAGATTTCATTTTTGTGTGTGTGAGAAAAACTATTCCTAAAGAAAACTCTTAATCTTCCTCCCCCATGCTTTCGTGATAAAAGGAGTTTTCTTTCCGAATCTCACGTTTCTAGATGCAGTTGCATAACCTGAGAGTTGATAAGTAAGCCAGTTTTAATCTTTTATGGTCATAATAGTATAGATAAAAATCGACAAATGCATAATCATTTCTTAAAATTTTAAACTCTAGACTTTAAAAGTAAGTAATTCACACACGTAAATATTAATTCTTTTAATTGTTAGGTTATACATTTCGATTTTACTGTCAATTGAAGCTAACTTGTTGAGGCAAAGCTTCATAGCGGGCAGTGAACCCTTCCGTAATTGACTCATCTTCACACTTAAGACAATAATATTTACTTGATCTCTGGCAACGGCAAGTAGTAGTACATCCAGAAACTTTGGTTTGTTGGTTGTTTGGTTTCAAGAAATTGCATAGGTTTAATACCTGCACCATCTAGCTTTTCAGTCCGTTGCTTTATACGCAGAACTATTTTCTTAGAATTCAGTTTTCTTTGAAAATATTTTTTACTGATTTCTTCTTGAACCCTATGTAAATTCTTTATTGTGAAAATTAAACTTTGTTTTGTATAATTTTGATGTTTCATAATCAAGTTGAATATAATCAATATGAAATTTACATGTAATGCAAAACTAGACTTGAAGAAAAAAACAGTAAAAATCACATTCAAACATAATCGAAAAATAATTATATAGTGGGATTAAAATAAAGACGAGAGCTTCTCATGCCTGTATGGTTAGGATCTGAGGCGAGAGACCCGGGCTCGATTCCCGTTTGGAGTTAGCATTGCCACCCATCCCAAATTGTAAGAAAAATCTCAACGTCCTGAATTATATCTTAGAGCGCCCCGATTTATATCACTGGACGGCAAATTATCCAAAACCCTTACAAATTACACGAGTAACCATTTTTAAATTTCGACCCCACGATGTGTGTACTATTATTATCCAGATATCGGTATGGTTCTATTGCTCAACTGTTTCGTGCTAATAGCAGTGAAATCACCGCGAATGATGTTATTCTTTAGCCGGTTCAAGTGTTCATAATTTCTGTTCAAGTGACCGCCAAGTCGACGCTACGAATTTTCTGTTTTGTGTGATTTTGGTTTAAAATATCTTTGAGTTTTACGTCCCACGGATATGCCGGCTAGGCTAAAGGAGAAGGTGATGATGGAAATTAATTAAATGGTGGAATGAAGAAAGTGGGAGGAAACGGGAGAACCCCGAGAAAACCCAAGGATACGGTATTTGTCCACCACAAAGTTCACTTGGCTTTAGCAGAGTTTGAACCCGGGATCCCATGCACCACAGGTGAACGCTCTACCACTGAACCTTAGGTGTACAGTAGTTGTTTGTGTTATTCTTAATAAATTGTTCCATATACAAATTTGTGTATGACGAAGCGGTCAAAGTGTGTCTTGCTTTAGGCTTACCAAAAGGTGGCAACCCTAGCGGGATCTCATCTGGTTCCAATCACAAGATAAACTGTGAATCCATGTCTTATATAGCCTTGCTGCTGAACGGGACACTATATTCCAATTCAACCAAACAGCCAAAAATAAAATATCTTCGGTACTCAACATCGTTAACGTCCCTTTCAGCACCAAATATATTTAAGACATGGACCTACAGATTAACGTGAGATTCGAACCATATGAGCTCCCACTTAGAATCGAACCCTGGTCTCTCGGACCGAAACCGTGTACGCGAACCATTACTTCGTAGCGTATTCCGTTTAACACTGAAGTTTTTGTTATTTTTTTATTTATTCTTACCGGAACATGTCACTTTCAACAGAATCCGAAGCTTTACTTAAATCCTTTTATGTAAAATTAACATCAACACTGTATCTTGGATGTCTTTTATGAAATTACGTGTTATGTTTTATATATGACACTCCTACTTTTCAGTTAATCTGAAAACTAGAAAAAAACCGTGCTAAAACTATTTTTAACAAATTGTAATGGGAGGAGCAAAATAAAATAACTCCGATTTACTGAGCTGAAACTTCTGTTGTAATCTTGAATTAATCGGTTAACTGAAACAAATATTATAACTTACATTTAAAGATAGAACATAAGAAGATTCTATGATAAAATAATGATACATTTCTAAACCCTAATACTTTAATCGGCTGACAAACTTTACTGGATTTCTGTGATTCATATTACGTCATACAAAAATCGTTTCCCTCCACTTTATTGCATGATCCTACATCAATGATAAATGATCATCAGGGTTTCCATGTATTACGTCACTAATCTGTTATATATAAATAGCTGCTTTTGATTTGTATGAACTGAATTAATAACAAGCTACATTCTTTTTAAATCAATGAACGATGTCATAGAATTTTAGAGTTATTGTTGTTTATATAACCGGATCATGATATTCGTTATCGAGGAAATATAGAAACGCTTTGTTTTCGCGCTTTTGTTATCTAAAATGTGATCAGGCAGCAATTCAGCACAATTTATAAGAACACTTCATTCAAATGTCATTTATTCTCGAGTTGTTTGGATTGTTGTTTAGCTCTTGTACTTCTGCAAACATTAGTTCTGTAAACAGTGTAAAACAATGCGTGAATGTATAATTGTCATACTGAGCTTTATTTAAAATAAAACACACACACATTCGTTCGCGTGTGTTCGTGTTGTTAGGATATTAATATCGTATTTTTAAGCTTTTGCCATGCTGCGGTCGAGTTAAACAAGTTGCATAAATATTACGTAAAATGTAATTTGAATCACGAATGAGATTACACATCGCTTAAGTTCCTTCGCATCATTTGTTTCCTGGTATTTTTCCAATCATCTATTAAGTTGGTCAATTGAAAGAGGCACAGAAATAAAACATTTATATAAAAGTGCCGACATCATCATTTCAAATTTGGCTGGGGTGGGGGAGCAATATTTTCTCATATAAGTAGCACTGGCGCAAATCCCGAGGGGATGAGGGGGACATGTCCCTTCCAATCTTGGAACTGAGGAGACTGTCCCCCCCCCCAATAATCCGATTTGAAATGTATTTTTGTGGGAGAAATGTAATGATTTATGTCCGATTGCCACAAAGAAAAGTGAGATGAAATGATGTTCACCAGAATAATCTTCAAATCTGCCCGCCTCCCAGTGTTGAAGATAACTCTGCTCTCTTGATCCTCCACAACATTGTTTTTTAACTTTATAATTATTTTGAACATCGTTTAAAAAAAAGGGAACGGTTTTACCCGTCCTTCCCAAAGTTGAAGAAAGATTTGCGCCGCTGATAAGTAGAGTTTTACACCTTTTCAGTTGTATATTACTACGTTATTGATTACAATGTATATAAATCCCAAATTCTGAGGAGGTCAATTGCACCCTGGAGCCTCAAATGAACTCCTGGTCAGAGAGCATAAATTTTCAACTGGATAACAGATTTCTGCTCATAATATGCATAATCTCCATAAAGAGAACAGGGAGAAAATAAAGACAAGGAATCTGGTTATTAAGTCAGTGGTGAATATAAACATCATCAATGGTGCCCTCCCCACTGGTCCAGTGACTAGCGCGTGCGTTTTTAATGCAGGTGGTCCTGGGTTCGATTCTCAATGAATTTTGAACTCATTATAGTGGTTCGGATTCAACCTTATACTATAGGTCCACGTCTCCTATAGCCTCTGTGCTGAAAAAGGACGCTGAACTTCAATAAACAAACAAAATAAAAATAACATCGATTTCGTTGTCGATGGTTTTGTAGATAGACAATCTGTGAGTCCACGACTAGTTGTACAGTACCATTTATATTTTCGAAATTCTCCATTGATATGAAAGTAAACATCAAAATCATAATTTCTATTTTTATTTAATAAAAGAATTGATATATAAGAATTTATGTATATTAGAAGGTGGAAATAATAATAAAAACTATCGTATCTTACGTTTTTATCGGCGCACAGTGGTTACAATTATCAGAAACGTGACCAAACTGCTCCGAACTTTTGATCCCCTAAACAGTCATGTCACAGCCTCACACTCATATGTTATCTTCTTCATGCGACGAGGAAATGAAACTGTAGATACAGCTTTAAAATTAAAAGTTCAGAACGTCACTTTCCATTTCCTTTTGATGTGGTTTCCTGAATGTCGAAGATGTTTTGTAACATAATATTCTGGTACCTATGTCAACAGACTGTAGATAACGTAAATCCAATAGAAAATAGCTTCAACACACGAGAAAGCATACACAAAACTGTGGATGACGGATATACAATTGAAATAGCACCAAATATATGAGAAGTACACACTTATATGAAGGCATCTATAAGGTAACGCTGACAACTCAGGTGACATTTATACTTTGGACCATAGACATGATTACTTAAAATTATTCCAAACGCCAGATTCAAATATAAAAGGTTCGGCATATATCTCGCTCGAACTATTAATCACCAAGGCGGCTTCCTTCCCTAACATCGCTGTGACGACAGAAACTATATATACATCAACCTGGTTAGTTGCAGATGCTAATTTATAAACATTTCCTGTACATCCCTCATACATTGTGTTTAGTATAATAAATTCCAACCACGACGTCATGATACTTAAGTTCTGGTGAAATACACAATAGTTGACTGAATTATTAATAAATTTTCTGTATAGGCAACCATAGTTATAATCAAAAAGATTACGGCATATCGTGAGGTGAGGTTTAAGCAGTTGGGCATGTCCACGGAAACAGGGACAAAAATTCATGAAAGAAATATAGTTATAATTTTTAGTCAAGTTGTTCTTTTCATAAAAATATAGTTGTATGTAGCTGGCATCATTAATTGTTTTTCAGAGAATAACTATTTTCTTATTTTTTTTCGTAGGTTACCTTTAATCTACTAAGTTTTAATGTTGATTATGCTATACAAGCTTTATTTATTATTACATAGGTCTTATTTTTTCTGTCAGTATCCCAAGTAAATTTCATATAACTGATGAAACCTTTTCTTAAAGTAAAATTCCATATTGAACTTAATTAAACTGTGCTTATTTCAAGTTATTATAAATGTATGTTGCTTATACTAAATAATAAAAGATCGTTGACAAATGTAACGTGAGTTACCCGACTCTGTGCATATTCCACTAAAATAAATAGTCATAAATGTTAATAAAAATTTAATATTTTTGCCATAATTAAATTATGTGTGTCCCTATCTTACATAGTAATTTCATACAGATAGCTATGTCAGCACAAAAGAAAATGTACTGAAAAATCTCTGGTTCTGAATGTAGGAAAAAAAAAATTGTAACGTGAGTTACTATAGTATTTTCTTTTCTCACCCTTGTGAACCTGGCCCCCCCCACCTTTCGGTACAAACGATTACAGAATATCAATAAAAAGTACTTCGTTTGTACCGGTTTGTACCGCAAATATTTTTGTTTGTACTGTACTGCAGTATGAGAAATTAAGAAAACAAAGTGGGGGGGGGGCAAGTTCACGCAGCCCCCCCACATTGTCCTAGGATCGATTTAATTGGCTCATTTGAAAGATTTTCGTTTGTACCGGATTGTACCGTAGTTTGTTTCGTTTGTACCGTTCCCGATTATGAAAAATTAACGAAACAAAATGGGGGGCCAGATCAAACAGGCCCCCAAATCACGACTTTATACACTGGGTACACATGATTTTTGTATGCGATATGAAAGTACGTGGTTAGTACCGGATTGTACCACAAAGAGTTTTACTTTAGCCGTAATAGATTATGAAAAATTAAGAAAACAAAATTGGGGGGCTGTGTGAACCTGGCCCCCCCACCACGTCGTACAAACGATTTAGTTGGCTCATTTGAAAGATTTTCGTTTGTACCGGATTGTACCGTAGTTTGTTTCGTTTGTACCGTTCTGGATTATGAAAAATTAACGAAACAAAATGGGGGGCCAGATCAAACAGGCCCCCAAATCACGACTTTATACACTGGGTACACATGATTTTTGTATGCGATATGAAAGTACGTGGTTAGTACCGGATTGTACCACAAAGAGTTTTACTTTAGCCATAATAGATTATGAAAAATTAAGAAAACAAAATTGGGGGACTGTGTGAACCTGGCCCCTCCACCACGTCGTACAAACGATTTAGTTGGCTCATTTGAAAGATTTTCGTTTGTACCGGATTGTACCGTAGTTTGTTTCGTTTGTACCGTTCTGGATTATGAAAAATTTACGAAACAAAATGGGGGCCCATATCAAACAGGCCCCCAAATCACGACTTTATACACTGGGTACACATGATTTTTGTATGCGATATGAAAGTACGTGGTTAGTACCGGATTGTACCACAAAGAGTTTTATTTTAGCCGTAATAGATTATGAAAAATTAAGAAAACAAAATTGGGGGACTGTGTGAACCTGGCCCCCCACCACGTCGTACAAACGATTTAGTTGGCTCATTTGAAAGATTTTCGTTTGTACCGGATTGTACCGTAGTTTGTTTTGTTTGTACCGTTCTGGATTATGAAAAATTAACGAAACAAAATGGGGGCCTAGATCAAACAGGCCCCCAAATCACGACTTAATACACCGAGTACACATGATTTTTGTATATCACATAAAAGTACGTGGTTAGTACCGGATTGTACCACAAAGAGTTTTACTTTAGCCATAATAGATTATGAAAAATTAAGAAAACAAAATTGGGGGACTGTGTGAACCTGGCCCTCCCACCACGTCGTACAAACGATTTAGTTGGCTCATTTGAAAGATTTTCGTTTGTACCGGATTGTACCGTAGTTTGTTTCGTTTTCACCGCCGTAGATTATGTTAAATTAACGGAACAAACTGGGGTTGCAATTCAAGCAAACATTCTAATCAAGTTTTGAAACACAGGATACATATGACTTTCGAGAAACTTGAATTTGTCATGGCAGGTCAACCTGGCCCGCACATGTTTGTTTTCTTTCAATTCGAATCAAAGCGTCACCAAAAATTTGTACCAGTATGTATCAATTTATAACATCAAAGTTAGAATTTGTACCGCCATCAATTTCGAGAAATTTGAATTTTTGATGGCAGGTCAAACTGATCCAGAAAACATATATATATATTTTTTTCAATTCGAATGAAAACGGTACCAAAAATTTGTACCCAATATATGCCAATTTGTACCAGCAAAATAAGAATTTGAACTCTTACCAGGTTGTAGACGTTTGAAGTTTTGTTGGTGGGTCAAGCTGGAACGCACTTTATTTTCTTTCTAATTCGAACCAAAAATTTGTACCCAATAAATACCAATTTTTACCACCAAAATTAAGATTTCTACCCTCACAAATTCCGAGAATTATGAATTTTTAATGGCGCGTCAGGCTGGGCTGGAGAACTTATTTTCCTTTTCAATTCGAAGCAAAAAGACAACCAAAACTTGTATCCAATATGCACCAATCTGTACCACAAAAATTAGAAATTGTACCCCGAATATTTTTTGAGAAAATTGAATTTTTGTTGGGAAGTCAATCTAGTCAATCTGGACAGCACAAATCAGTTTTCGTCTCAATTCCAACTAAACCGGTACCAAAATTTGTACCCAATATATACCAATTTGTAGCACCAAAATTAGAATCTGTACTACCACCAATTTCGACAAACATGCATTTTATTGGCGGATTAAACTGACCCGCAGAACTTTTTTTTTCTTCGAAAATTACAATTTGATCCCCCATAAATTTCGAGAAATTTTAATTTTTGATGGCGAGTCAAACAGGCCCACACAGCTTTCCTTTTCTTAAAAAAATCGGAGCTTTTAAGTTTATTTGTGGTTAGTATTCTTCAAAATATACGTCATTACGTAACGTGAGTTACCATGGACACACCCAGTTGTGTGTGTGTGTGTGTGTGTGTGCTGAACTTAATTTATTCGTACATAGTTTCAATTAGGTTGCTCATTTCGAGCTATGCATTTAAGATCTTGATAATAACATCTAATTGCACTGCAAAAGTTTTAATTGCCTTTTACGAAACTTGCAACATATATTATTTCTTCTAACAATCAACAAACTTTCCACATCTTGTAGTCTTCTCTTTATATATAATCAAAATCAACAAACTAACTTGTACATATCTGTAACATCCAGTTTTCTTCTTCTACAATATTGATTAAATGTCGGATATACTTCTTTCCAGAATTATTACACATTTAATGTGTTATATACATTTTAAATCACAATAATTACTGATTTACTAGTCTTAGCTAGTAAATAAAAGAAAATTTTAATTAAAATTAATCGGAATATTTAAATCTAATCGATTCTGTCTGCATATTATATAATTTTATTATAGCAAATAATCTCTGACAAGAAATATTAAAAATTTTGTTTTTCCAGAACGGAGGTATTCAAGGAAATGTCAAAGTTTATTATTGTACCGAAAAAAAAATGTATAATTTGGTTCGTCACAGTCAGATAGGTATCTTTACTGTTAGAAACAACGGTACCAGACCGGAGCACATTGTCGAAATCTATTTTAATCTAAGTATCAAATTAGTCACACCAGATCCCGCCTAGAATGCAAGTAAACGTGGCTTTCAATCGCACCTGTTTCCTTGAGTTTGTAGTACTCTATTGTTTTCAAATCGAATCAAGTACTGAAGGTAAGTAAATTTCAGCTATATGAATAAAATTTGATTGTTATACTTATTAAATTATTAGTTCATTTACAAAATAGTTTTTTATCTTTTTCAGTTTAACTCACAAACTTTAAAATATCACGAAATGAAATACCACAAGATTCCAATTCTATGCCCCACTTCGAATCTTCTATGATATTTTCCTTTGTTTCATAGTTTCTTTCGCATTACTTTTTTTATTGTCGTCATCTACCTACAGTATATATTATTTGTATTTGCAACTTCTGCCCTCGTACGTAATGCATTCCAGACTTTCATTGTCTTTCCTCACAAAATTATAGTTTTAACTTATTTAATTTTCATGTTTTCTATATTAGTCGATGTGGGAATGCCAGACTCACAAACAGGTTTACTTCTAATTGTTGGACAGATAGTACGTAAGTTCAAACTAACAGCACAATCTGATAAGTCGTACTGTGCGATCCTAAGAATATAATTAATTACGTAGGGTTGACTCCAAATCTAAGCTTGCAGTCCCCAAATTTTAAACCTAGATATGCGAGAGGATTTTTCGATAAGAACTAATTTTGAACGTAAATTTCTTACATAGAGAATGAACACTTTCTGAACCAAATTTTCAAATTAAACTGCGACATACATATGTTTAGAATGAACCAGGAGATTACTCGTGTAAGATATATGTATTAATGAGGCATTACCTGTGATTCCATCACTGTAATTAGGTGAAATATCTGTTGTGTAGGCGAAATAAATAAATAAACACTTTTGAAATGAGTAGAATGATTGTTATGTTTATTACGTGAATGTATAGATAAAAAGAGTCAAATTATCCGCGAGCTTGTAGTTTTGTGGTTTTCGGGCTCGGTTTCTGTATACATATATTCTTAGGTTTAAACTATTGGACGCAACAACTTCTAGGATGCGAAGACGAGTTTCGTGGTTTGGATTCTATTTTAATGGCATTGCTCTGTATAATCTATTACACTAAAATGTAAGTACAATTTCACACATTTGATGAATAGGAGTCACTTAATACTATTCACGGTAGACAAAACAGTTTTCAAGAAATTCAACTTATTCCTTTACGATTCTTTCCTATAAAGAAACAAACATTCGTTTCGAGAAAATGGAGAAACCCTGAGAAACAAAATTGAGTTATAAAAGAAACAATCCACGAACTGGTCGTTCAACACATCAATCTTTTATAGAAAGCAGTTATACAACATTGCGTCTGAAGTTCGCTGCACGACAAAGTTAAGAAACAACTTTGAAAGAATGGCAATCTTAAATATCACATAAATCAAGAAATGAAATGTGTATTTCTATTTTCGTTCTTACTATTTTGTAGTTAATAAGACGTGAACTCTACTGAAAGCAAGTTAAGTTTTCGATTAAGTGAATTTAATGAATCAAATAATCCTATTTTTTCCATGATTATTTTTCCCTGGAAAGGAAAAAAAGAAGGAAATACTGACAAACAGTAGATATTAAAACGCTATATTCACAGTTTGCGATTACTTAAATTTGTTAAAGGAATTTTTGTTCAATTTCCTTTGACATACAGAATACTTCTTTAAAAATTTTATCATTTACTATACAGTAGTTTCAAAGAATGTTAGACGGATGTGTTGAATTACGCTTGACAGATATTTAATTGGTTTCTGTACAAGTCTTTGGTTCAAGCTTCAAGACTTTAATGGATCTATACAAGTTGGCGACATTCTTATTGAAGTTTTACAAATACGTGGCAAATACTAGTACTAATAATGTGTTTCCAAATCATTTACCTCAACAACAATAATAAAACACCAAGAAAGTATATGATTCCCTAAGAAAACTCATATTCTTAAATCTTTCTCAGGCATTACTGCTGTATCGCTGGATCAATTTGAAAATAAAAAAAAGTACCAAAATATACTGCATTCGGTCATATTTGGTTGGATTACATTACGTTACGTTAGATTACGTTATTAGGCGTGTAGTTTTACTATACGGATCCATAATATAAGTAGTAGTAGTAGTAGTAGTAGGAACGGGTTAGAAGCCCTGCAGGGTTTAGTTGGGTTCTGATCTCGACATGAAATGAGCAAATGAAAGACTTGTCCAAATTTTTCTGTGCATTTTACAGTCTATGGATCCGTATAATAAAACAAGTGTACCTCTCCGCAAAATAGACCATCCGCCTCCACATACAGTGCCACTTATAACATCAAAAACAATCAGCAAATACAACTTTTACTATTCCCCTTACCTGACTTTCATAAACTTAAATAAATTCTCCAATTGACCCAGTAAATTTCCTAAAACTGATCCGGCGATACAGCAGTTAACCTCTTTCTCACATTCATATGATTGCATATGTTAATATTTGAAATACAATAAAAATGTATTTGTGAAAACTCTGTGTGCCTGTTTGCGTCTTCCAGATAACTTTCATTTAAAAAAAGAGATTAAAATGATGTATCCTTTCTTTAATGCTTGAAAATATAACTGTTTGGAATTCAACATTATCCAATAATAAGGAAGCGAATTCAATCTCAAAGAACTACTGTTAATATCAATGGTAAAAAGTGCTTACGTTTGAATACGTTTCTAATAGCACTTTTTATACTAATTTGAGTATACTGAATCCAATGAAATTTTCTTAAAACATATTCGTCCTTGGGGTCACGAGATAAATTACTTCATACTTGGACTCTTTTTTATTCATATGTTCAATTGTAAGATAAAACATGCTTTTCTGCCATAACTTTGGTAAGAATTTTCCATATTGATAAGGATATTTATTGTTGCTTGGGATTGAAATGGGCCAATGGCATCAAGCTGAATTTACCCTCAATAATACTGTATCCTATTTTGTGAAAGTTTTCGAAGTATTGGGAAATTAAAGAGTATTGCTAGAATTATCATGTAACGATTACTTAGTGCTTAGAATATACAAATCAATAAAATAGTTCGTCTTGCGACTGTTTAAAAAGAAGTCTTCAAATGAAATATGAAGTTGAGGATAAACTGAGCAAGAACAAAGAGTATCTCAATGAAGAGTATTTATTCTTATTTAATTATGATTATTTAATTTCTGAAATACCTTGACGGTTTTTATTTTTATTTATTATTTTTTTCAAGGGAGAAAGTCCTGATGAATATTTTTTTAAACAATGCTTTTACAGTATGTTACTTTTAAATTTTTGGACTCCCTACCCTATATGCAACCCAAATTACATCACCGTTATGTGGGCTGCCTGAGCAGTCAATAAATTCTAACGCGAACTATACAAAACCTTATGAATGAAACGGTACTGACCGAAAAACTCTGTTGCTCTCTCAATTGAATAAAAAGCATTTTAATATTTGATTTAATTTCAGTTTAGCGTCCCTTTCGGCAGCGAGACGATGTGAGTTATAGCTTAACGTGGAATTCGAACTACATGAGCTTCCACCAAAGAAATCGAACCCAGATCTTCCACTCCCACGACCCACGCTTAACCATAATTAATTAATCTGTTAAAAACAATCGTTGATAAATATACTAAAATTATATATTTTTAAAAGATTGTGTAAAATAGAAGAAACGTTTGTTTACGTTCTTTTATTTTTCTTGCGTTTCTTTTTTCTTTTTTCGCGTGGACCTACAGTTGAAGGTAGAATCCGTGTCACCGTAATGCGTTAAATTTTTTAAAAATGTTCTATCAACGGAAATATAAACCTTGACCATGTGAACCATGCACGTACATGTTCAGTCGGAGGGCTAGTGAAAAAATCAGATAAAGACTAAAAAAGGAAGGATTAGGTGCCCTTCCTAAGACTGAGGGCTAAAGGTTTTATAAATATTATAGATGATGATTGATAATAGAAATGTGACACAAGTATTAAATTTCGCTCAATGCTTTTAGTCTTTCTCCTATTTTAGTGCAGTCAAAATATGGTTTGAGATAGACATTTAGAATAAAAAGATGGAACCTTCTGGAATTTGTTCGTAATATCTTCCTCAATAACCCCCAGAAAATCCAAAAAAAAAAAAAAAAATCCAGTTCCAGGTTTTCTGCCATTTTGAATAATATGCAACAATGGTTACTCGGAAAAAAGTGATGATAACTTGTTACATTGCCTATAATGTTAGAAGTATAATAAAGAAAGAATGATCCTTGTACGTTAATTAGTTTAGAAGTTATGTGGAATAAACTAAGTGCATGTGAGGAATCCTAGATGGCAGACTGTTATTGAAAATGGCGGAAAACCCGCAACTGGATTTTTGGGATTTTCTGGAGGTTATTGAAGAACAGATTACGAACAAATTCCAGAAGGTTCCATCTTTTTATTCTAAATGTCTAGGTTTGGCCCGTTTCTGATGTAATTTGACTGGACTATTTCTTCATTTTCCCGCACACCACACACCCACACACACCCACACTCACCCCCCATATATATATATATATATATATATATATATATATATATATATATATATATATATATATATATATATATATATATATATATATATATATAAGGTGGCACATTATTCTTCTCCAGGATACATATAAACAAAATTTATTACTCTTTCAAAGTTTCGTGAATAATTCAGAAAAAAAAACTTTCTAATATTAAAGTGTCAAGAGCTTCTGTCATGGCAGTGGTGGTCTTACATTGATGCAATTGAGTCAGAGAATCACACAATTTCAGAAAAGATTGCTTTTTACATATAATTTTTAAATTGCGATGTGCTATTGATGTCAACTTTTCCATTGAGTACTCATATAAAATTCAACATTTCCATCTTAAAATTTTAACTACTGACACCACTGATCCTTCCACTGCTTTAGTTCCAAAGGACGACTAGATCTTTCCGAGCATACAATAGGCGATTCATTTCAGACGTTGCGCGGAGCTGGGAAGTAGAAAGTTTAGAACTTGTTCACATGGTGACAACAACAATGTGTGTAGTAACTTCGTAAATTTGGCGTCTCTGCGGTTGGATACCATTACAAAGGCTTCTGCATTTCTATTGAAACATTAGTGTTTCCAGTTTAATTCTCACCATTACCATAATACAATTCCCAGTGAAATTGTCGTCCATTTTCTGTCCACATTATGTCGAAATTGTGAATACAGACAAAAGATACAACATATAATTTTAGCCTTTCTAGTTATTTTAACATTTGTCAATCCCTATATTATGTTCTATATCTTGAATTCCCTTAAATATAGATCCCTTTGAATTTTATACTTTTCACATACGTATAGTTCAATGCTATTTAAAAATACTCAAAAAGCTGGAATCATTTGGTACGTGTGGAAGGCAAGTGTGCGTAATTTCTTTGACAGACAAATATTCCTTTGCACTGGGTTCAGTTCACCTGCAATACTCGTATATTTAAATGACAAATTTATATATATATATATATATATATATATATATATATATATATATATATATATATATATATATATATATATATATATATATATATATATGGTTCACGATTCACTTATCAGTAATGAGTAAACATATACAGTAGGTTGTGAATCTCTTGTATCAGCCTGAACTGTTTCCTATACAGTAGTTTAACAATTTCTCTCAGTATAAAAAACGTCTCTTTTAGACCTAAAATCTCAGGTATTACGTGAAGTTCGAGTGGGTTGTGAAGTAGGCACCGATCCTGGTAGGCCAATGGTACCCGGCTGGCTCTAAAGTTTGGTAGAGCCTTTAGAATCTGAATTTATTTGTTTCGATCTTTGCTGGAATATACTTGACAATTTAACTCTTACATCTGAACGCCACACCACTCCACTCCAAAAGGATATAGAACACAACACCTGTGGTCCCAGATTGGAAAAGGTTGAGATATTCTGATATATTGAGCTGCTGCAAAATAAATGTAGGATTTTGAATCTTTAGTGTAAATTGCCAAAAGTGGCTTGCAGCTCAACAGAATTAAATGAACTGAAAAACATAATCAGCACAAGTTTATCGACTGTAGAATCAGGCCTGTACCCAGGGGGGGAGTTTATTGGGGGCTCCCTCTAAATTTTTACTTGCCCCCTCTAAAATTTTCACAGTAGGCTTGCAAATGAACTGTAATATGGTGATGAACTATATTTTTGATCGCCCCCCCTAACTTTTACCGGCCCCCCTACATTTTCGGGCTGGCTACAGGCATGTGTAGAATACCAGCAATTGAAAGGAAATTTCTGTTCTGAACTGATAAAGTTTTCGAAGGAATCATAACTACTGCTTGGTTGTTGAAGACGTGTCTCTAGAAGAACATCTCTAGAGGATGGAAAAGATGTATACCAGTGGAAGAAATCTGATGAGTGGTGGATAAAGCAGTGTTTCGTATCGTATTACGTGCATCTCTTGCAGTGCTATTTATTCATAGTATTGTGAAGAAAAATGAATATGTTATGTATTTATATACATTATGAGCTATTTTATTTCGAAAATTGGGACATTTTATTTTAAATTGAACTCAGTGAAAAGCATCATCGTTTGATTACTGTTGAAGTCGCATTTCAATTTTTATTCTAAGTTAATTTAATTTACAGACAAGGAAGTTTTCTTGCTGTCTGTCGTCTTATTTTTACATATATAATTTCTTAATCAATAAAACAGCAGATTGTTTCCCTGTCCGCATTCCTGTCATCACCTCACCTATGGTTAATCTATGTAGTATGCACTTTTCAACGTCGATAAACCAGGAAATAAACCGGAAGAGACGTTAAACGAAATCATTGGAAGAGTTTTGGAAGAGCTAGTCAAAGTTGGATTTCGAGTCAAGCAACATGTAGAAGCGCGAGCTACGATTTTGAGTTTTCTAAAAGTTATTCCGTGCTCTAGTTCTGAGAGCATTTACTTTCCTTAACATTGTTTAGTTGTTGATAACAATGTATCGTCGTTTGCAAAGTAGCTTCAATCTTGTTGAATCAACCACCGCAAGTACACTGACTTTTTGGTTTGAGTCGCGCTGCATCTTAATTTCCATCTGCTTCACCGTTCACTTGAAAGGAAAGACCAAGGAGACTTACGAATGGATGAGCATCACATCCTGTTTCATTTTGTAAGTGTACAGTTTTATTCATTTGCAACCCAGATCAGATCTCGTATCTTACGCTCTACCAAATAGATAATTTACAAAATCCTGAGCGCAACTTGTCAGTTCTGACATCCTGAATGTATATACAATTTATTCGCGCGTTATCTGAGCTTTTGAACTGATATGGGGCGGCTGTACATGACGGAGATGTGTTTTTTTTCTTACCCTCTGTGGCGATTCTTCTCATGGAGCTGAACATAATTATGATTTATTTTTAAACCGCCCACCGTCAGAATTTGTTGATATTCTATTTGTTATTACCGCCCTTCCTCCAGCATCTAGTATTTGTAGTGTAATTTTGTTTTTGTTTGTATTATAGACACATTATTTTTAGGGGTATTTTTCGGGGAAGGGTAAATTCAGGTATCATGTCACAGACTATGACTTATCACCTTATCAATTCGTCTTATCTTCTTTTCTAATTTGTCCAAATTGTAGAATGATCAACGCTGAGTTCCTCTGTAATGTCTTGTGTCATTTTCCGCGAATATGCTTCGGTAATCACTTTTAATTCATAGTTGACAACAAGAGAACAAGACCCATAAACCTTTCTTTCATCCAAAAATAAGATTCAACTAAAGAATTCGGAACAACATTTCATTGTTTATACGCTCACATTGTCTTCATTTACCCCGCATATTCATTAATGTTTTGAATTATTGAGTTCTTCTGTGACCGAGTTTAAGTACTACGAAAATCTGTTTTTGCCCTTCTATTGTCTTTGATCTGTAAATAGACTAGAGCGTAGAGATATTTCTTCGTACTACAACGTGTAGGACATAAACTTTCGAATAATACCCCTACCACCTTACGATGTTCCAAAATTTACTAGAAAAAAGTAAACTTTATTCCGTGATAGCCTTATGAGCAACAGACAACATTGATTGAAATGTGTTGAGAAAATATAGAAATTATCCCTTTCCCCGCTCCTTAAAACCGAAACTTTAGAAAAATGGTGGGTTATGTGTTCGCTTCTTTGTAACGAGGAGTTTATATATCGAGTTTCATCTTTGACTAGTGAGATATTATGTTTTTTCGCAATAAGTTTAAATCCGCTACCTCCTTAAAATATGCATTTTAATCAAAATTATGATTGAATCCTAGCTATAGGTAAATACTAAGCATGATCCAAAATTCATTTCAATGTTTTCAGTCTTTTCCGAAACGGCAATTTCAAATACCTGGGACACAGGTGCGCTTTTTTTCTTTTCTTTTCTTTTTTCTTTTTTTTAACGAGAAGTTTGTATCACTAACTTAGGGATTCATGTAGTACTCTATTCTGGGTGAAAGATTTGAATTCCTTTTACTTCCCATTGCATATTTATTTTACACATGGTCTTCTTTATTCATTGCTTTCGTAACAATAGTAGTTGCCTGTCCAAATGCTATATTAACATGGCTTAGGGCGTCTACGAGTGAGTCACGTCCACTCTTTCATATAATAGTGTAGATTGCCCCATTCCAGTGTCAAGAGCGGAATTTTCAAAACGTTGAAACGAGGGTTCCATTATTCCTAATTAACAGTATATATTACGAGTTTCACACCTCCAAAATAAGAGAATTTTTACATTAAGCATTTTGTAAATAAATAATGGGAAACTTAATATTATAAAAAACTGTCGCACTTTCCCCCTTTTGGGAATACAATTTTGCAGACGATGAAACACGCAATTCCTTATTTTATTTTATAGTTTATATAACAATTTTTACATAAGCAAATCCTCACAGTCTTCATTTTCTTTTAATAACGAATGGGAAATTCTAATATTATAGAATTTTTGGGAACGATGAAATAATGTTTCCTATATTTAATCTTTAAAGTCTATATACCGAATTTCAGACCTCTAAATAAGCAAATACTCACACTTGGCGTTTTGCGATTAAGGAAAGGGAATTTTCAGTATTTTAAAAATGCTCCCTTTATCTACTTAGCACCAAAACTTTTGAAAATGATGAAAAACGTATTCCTTATTTTTAATGACGAGTTTCATCTATCTAATGTCTGTCCAAATTTTATGTTTCTACCTATAGTAGTATGATCTAGGCGATGATGAGCCAGTCACTTCTATTCTTTTGTATAGATTGTTCTGAAACAATACTAATAGAAAAGTTCTTCAAGACTGTCGCCAGACACACTCATCCAGAACTTCGTTATTGGGGAGGCATCTTCCTTGAAGGTTTTGCCTCACGTTCCTCTGGAATGAATACTGCGATCCCAAAGTTAAGGTAACTTAAATTCTGATTCCATGTTCCTCTTTTACAGAGCACGTCCGTTAACAGATAATGTCTTTATGCAGCCCCTTCTCATTTTGATGTTATCACCTGGAAGAAAGACTGAATCTGATATTCTGTTGGAAGGCATGTGTTGTGATAGTGCTCTTGCAGAAAACGCTATTAGGAAGTGAGTGCATGCATTCAAAGCATTGTAAAGAGTGCGAAAGATGAGCAGAGATTTGGACGTCCAAAAAGAGACTATATTTATAACTTTTAAAATGTAACAGATATGTATTCCTAGTACACTGGAGTATGAAGTCTGTTTAACAAAAAGAGTGATAAACATATTGAACTCGGAAGATCCGGGTTCGAATCCGCACAGGTCCGAATTTTTTTAACATGCTTCAATTTCAATATCAATCCATACCCAATATGATAAGCAAAATATTCCTATGTGGAGAACTAAATAGATGTTGGAATTACGGGGAATTGGAATAGGGCTATGAGTGGAGACAAAGGTTTACACAAACCTATTTCCTTCAATTGTTAAGATTTGATATTTCCAGTTTATTTCAATCATTTTCTAACTCATGCATGATCAACATTTTTTATATTTTTTCTCATATGCAGAATGTAATGAAATAATACATTATACGCACAACGAATTATAATGTCTTTGATGTATAGTACTCATCAGACAACACGCTCCAAACTATAAAGGTTAATCTTAAAGTGGATAATTTCTTCATGCATAAATTGCAAAGCAAAAGCCTGCTTCAGTGCTCACAAGCATTCAACTGCTTGAAAAGTACGTGTAAGTTGGGTTGCATCTGTTCTGGTGTTTGTGAAATCAGGAAAAGTAATGGATTTATAGCAGGCAGGGATTTAGATAGCTTTATCGCTGACTGTATAGTATGGAAGTAGACAGTTTCACAACTAAATAAGGTTACTAAGCAGTTGCGTTTGATGCTGTTTCTGATTGAGGAACTGGTCACGAATGGCGAAAAAACAATTTGGTATTGACAAACACTAAAGTAATATTAACACGCGATAGTAACATGTACACTCATGTCCAAAATTATTGTCACATATCTATAACTGTCTTCTTGTAAAAATATAACTTGATAATGATTTTGCAGGGTAGTTTTGATACTGGTACTATGTGTATAATCGGGAAATGTATATTTGTGGTAAATTTCATAGGAAAGAAATTATAAATACGAAAATTATGAGTGAAATAAAATGTTGCTAAATGGACAAGAAAATTTTATTTTCGTTTTATTGTTCTTATTTCCTGCTCTTTTGACATGAAATTTGCTACATACATGTCTTTGCCGATTATACACATACTAACATTATAAGAAATACCGGGCGAATTTGTTATCAAATTATATTCCTGGAAAAACATATTTATAGACATGCGACAATAATTTTGGACATGAGTGTACATCATCATCTCCATATCCTTGTTTTTTTTCGAGGTTCTCCCGTGACTTTCCATATGACCATTCCAAGTATTATTTCATAATCATCCGTCTTCTTTTCTCTAATGGTGTAATCATTATTAAAGATTTCATTTTATTTTTACATGTGCTCGGTAAATACTTCAGCTGATCGTTTTCCAGTAATGTCTGTTAATCATGGAAACCATTGTTTTTAACTTTCCACCATGGACGTGATCTTGGGAAGCTGATTTTGAGAATCTGTCTTTGAGACTCTGAATATATATTTTTTGACCTTTTATTGTATATATTTAAGAATAAAACACACAAAATACCTTAACGTCCCCCGATAGTTATACAGAGAAATCGACGCCTCTTTTGTAACAGTGTTCAAAGCTGCCACGTCTGTTATTTTCTCAAGTTATATTGCAACAAGACGATTACTGAAAATTTTAAGCCACTTTATTAGATATTTCCTATGCTATAGAGCTGCTTATGTTCTTCTGAGAGTTAACTTTATTGAGAGTTCTAACAACCTAGTTTCGTTCATCAAAGGATGTACAAGTTTCGTATCACATTTTGGGAATTAAACAGCTCAATGTAGTTGCTTTTGTTTATTGAGTCGCTACCCTCTTCATGTGTTCTAAGTTCTAATTCTGCTTTGTTAAAGAAAATCTCTGGCAGTAATGAGATGTTCTCTTCCATTTTACGTTTTCATTATGCTTAACTTTATCATATTGATATTACTAGTTTACATGAGTGTCAATCCTTGTATAATCGAATGTCTTTAATGCAGTAGTTGGATGGAGATGATCTTGGGACTATTCATAATGTTCACTGTTTACAGAAAAAATATTTATATCATTAATGAACACTCAATTGACCAATTCGTAGAATTATGTTGACTACTTTAGGTATATCTATTGCAAGATTTTGTTTCCAAGCTCTGTAAGGTGATGGATAAATGTGACATTTATAATAACCTTACAATACCATAAAATTCAGCGTAGCAAAAGGACCCGATTTCATTTAGTCAATCACACACTGACTGGTTCATTTCGGTTCAAGTTAATTTCAGAATTCGTGAACCTGGAACAGTTGTTGTTTTTCAGTGTTTCAATATCACATATAACGTTATACCAAAGGATGAACAAATCATTTTATTTTTAACCAAATTAAAATTACATTAAAAAAACGAACTGTATAAAGCGCTGAATTCCGCTATGCCAATACAGTGGATAGAACAGGTCAAACGTATAGCCTTCCTGTACCTTCCTCCGTTCCTCGCTATATTCGTGTCTGCTCGGGTTTATTCGGATGGAAATATTCCTCACATCATCGACAATAACTGAATGATAAACGGGCTTCTTGAATCCTTGTAAAACAGACGATATGAAGCTTTAATACAGAAAGACAGCAATGGGACTCTTTCCCCCTAGAAAATGCTGTTAAAATAACATAACTCTTACTTGTTAGCACTTGCTAGACAAAGGCCCCTCGAGTGTTTGATTGAGATTCACAGTCAATGTACTCAGGCCTCTCTCTTTGCTTCCTCTCCTGTCCTCTTCCACCTCTGCTCAGCTGTCCTGTGCTCTAGTCAATGTGCGACTAACCTTACAGAAGTATCTCTATGTGCTCCGCCCGAAAATACGCATTTTTAATATGTTGCTATAGTAGATAATGAATATTAGATAGTAAGAGCGAGAATCTGCAAAGGTGTTCATGGGATACGGTGGAAAATATCATAAGCAGGAACCTAAACCTTTCCTTTAAATTCCCCCTTAAATTCGATTTACTTTTCACTCGAATTCAGTGTTATATTTCGCTAAGAAATAAATTTTCTCGGCTCTTATAAAATACCTTTAGACTTAACCAAGTATCCGATCAATAGGTAAAAATTTCATCACGATTTACACGTGTGTCAAAGAAAAATGTGGATAAATCCTTCGTACGAAACCAGTCTAAACTTTTCACTCACACAAAATATAATTTAATATTATGCCTTAGAACAATATTAAATCTCCTTCTTCATCCATAACTTTGCAAAGAAGTATTCACAAGCACAAACTGCACTTTTACGAAATAAATAAATGGATAAAAACGCTAAATTATTTGCTTTAGTGAACACATTTTTGCATACTTCACTTCACACAGAACACATAGTTTCTTTCCTGTCCTCAATTTTGCTATTGATACTGCTTCCATATTTTTTCTATGAGATTTTTTTCCTTCTCATTGTAATCACAATACTGTACTCTGAGAAATCTCTTCCAGAGCCTACATTCGAGGCAGGTAATAAGAATGCTTCAATAGTGTAAGAAGTAAACTCTTTGCGTTCAATTTTTAGTGCACTCAGATTTCCTACAAGGTTGGTATATATTTTGCTCTCTAAAAATCTCCTCATAATGTCTTTTAGAGAAATATGGGTTTTTATTAGCTCTCAAAATAGAACTCTCCCTATACTCTTACACTGTCAGCCAATCTAGCATTTCTGATGTTGAGTTGTTTTGCAGAATGGACTGGGGATTGAATACAGTGTTTCTTCCAGACATGTTTTTTTGTGGGGCACTGTCCCCCCCCCCGGAGCCCTCAGAGTGCCCCCGGAGTAGACCAAAATAATACGTCTTTAATATAACAAAAAATAGAAAGGTACCAGCAGTGCCTCCTCCGGAATACTAAGTGTACCCCCCGGAACATTTTTTCTGAAAGAACGACTGATTGAATATATTATAAACCAGTTAAAATATTTCTTTACAAGGACCTGTTCCTATAAGAATATCTCACTTCTGCACTAGAAACTTAGCTGTATATTTAAAGGCGTCAATAAATGTGTCTTTGTCATGAACACCCACATTCAACTCTTTGACTCTTCGAATTCAACTTTCTCCAGCTTCTAATACGCTCGATTTTAACAGAATATAGATACTTTGCGATTTTATTTGTGTGTTAAGTAAAATTTGATATTATTTTGACAAATTGCTATTATTCGCATTATTTCGCGATTAAAATGCAGTAAAAACCTACCTCCCTACCTCTTCAATGTTTCTAGACGTATTTGTAAGGTTTAGTTTGTTTTCTGCAACTTTTCGTTGTTATCGTTAAAACAAAAAGTTCAGATATCTGGTCATAAGCTGAAACACATACTAGGTTGGATTGTAGGCTAGCATGCTTTTCAGGACCGAGACTATATACAACATGAACCTACAGTTTAACGTGGGATATGAACCGCATAGACTTCCACTGGGAATCGAACACGGATCTCTCGCACCGTACAAAGATTTTATGTTGTGCATATTTATCGTATGTTGGGATTATGAGTATTTATAAAGATGGGAAAATCATTAGATGCCGATATTACGGTCAGGGTATACCTTTTCCGTAAAAGAAAAATCTTGCGCTAACAAAAAGTAATTAATAAAATGAATTAACCTTGTTTCTGTACTGCAGTAATGTAACATATCAATATTTTTTAAGAAGTAAAATTTGACATTATTAAACTGCGCACACATATTTCTGATCTATAAGAAAGGGTTTGAAAACAGGCATTAGTTTAATATGTAATGGACCACGTTGATCCATTACAGGAATTATGTGGTCTTGTCTCTGTGTGTGCCCTTATTCTTTATATTAACCTATTTAAAATATTATGAAATATTGTTATTGTTGAATTTGAGCAACCAATCATGCCAGTCTATGTGCTATGTGCTATAATGTTCCATTTTATTATTACTATCACATTGTTTATTATTTGGTACAGTTACAGAATATGTGCAAGTTGTAAGTTAGTACTAGGTGCTTTGTACAGAAGCTTTGTCATCTCCGTGAATGCCATTTCTCTGATTTCTAAGTACTGAAGTCTTGAAGAAAAAGAACGAAAAAATTGTTAGTTCGGAACAAAAGATAGATGCTTCACAATCGTTTTTAGAAAATATAGTAACACAGATATACCATACTTTAAATCTCTAAATTTGATGAATCATGGAAAAAAATAGGCAACTTTGTTCACTTACTGTCATACAATGGAATAGCCAAAGCATCTATAATAAAATCTTTTTCATTCAAAGGTTAATTATGTTTTTTAATCCAGATATTATAATCTTACAAGAAACCTGGAAAAAACCAAATTTACCATTAGCTATTAAGAATTACAATATAATAACACAAGATAGAGAAGATGGATATGGAGGACTTGCTTTTTGTATTAAAACTAAATTAAATTTCAAAATTGATCAAATCAATATAAATTGTCCGGATCATAATATACAATATTTATCTGTAACAGTACAAAATATTAAATTTTTAAACTTATATATTCCTCCACATATTATTCCAAATGCTACTTTTTGGGAAAATATATTTTTGAAATACGATTTTGATTATATTCTTGGAGATTTGAATACACAAAGTAAACTGTTTGGAAGCTCTAAAGGAAACACTGCAGGAAATAACCTTATACAAGCATTAGCTACCTCTCAATATTTGGTCATGAATGATGGTACACCAACTAGAATTACTAAAACAGGGAAGAGTGTACCAGATATAACTATGGTGAAAAATACTCTTTATATATACTCTCACTGGAATGTTTATTTTGATCCAGGTGGGAGTGATCATTATCCAATTATTTTTTCTACTCAAGAAATCAATCTTACAACTTATGACAAAACGGAAATTGTTACTGAATTTAGATCAAAATTACAAAATGTTACTTGTAAGATAGATTGGAACACATATCAATCTGTTTTTGAACAAATTAACGAAACTACGGATGCAAAACAAAATAATGAATTAGGAAATAATATTAATTTTTTTCATAATATGATCAAAAAAACTGTATCAACATTAAAGAAAACTTCTCATAACAATCAACAATTTATAACAAATAAAAAGAAATCTAATCTCAATTATAAGATATGGTGGAATATAGAATGTCAAAAAGCTATAAATTTATGTCAAAGATCACTCAAATTATTTTTACATAACAAATCCAAAGAAAATTTCATAATATATCAGAAACATAAAGCTATAGTTAAAAAAACCATTTTATACTACAAAAGGAAAAGTTGGGAACAATTTTGTAATAATATTTCATTTACTACTCCCAAATATAAAATTTGGAAATTTTTTAAATATCAAAACATGAAGCATCAAAATTCACAGACATATACAGAAGTTTGTAATAATGAACAAAAATGGATTGAAGATTTTCATCATCAATTAACCCCGCCATATGTGAATAACTCAAGAACAAATTTTATGAAATATTTATTTAGTAAAGAACTATCTACTCTTGAATCAGATTTTTCTTATGTGGAACTTAACACTGTACTTCAAAATTTACATACTAACAGTTCTCCTGGAATTGATGGAATATATTATAACCATTATAAACATCTATCAGAAAATGGAAAGAAAACACTTTTAGAAATATTTAATAACATTTGGAAAACTGGACATATACCACCTCAATGGAAACAAATACTTATTATTCCCATCATTAAAAACAAAAGACATATAGGAATTGCAGATAATTACAGACCTATTGCGCTACTTCCATGCTCGCTCAAGATATGTGAAAATTTGATCTTACATAGATTATTATGGTTTTTAGAGTACCATCAAATATTACCTCAAAACATTACAGGATTTCGTAAAGCTTCCTCAACAAGTGATGCAATAGGACCAGTTATCCTGAACATATATCAAGCATATCTGGAAAGGAAATTTGTTATGGCCATCAGCATTGACCTAAAGAAAGCATATGACTCAGTTATTTTAGATGTTCTTATTGAAAAGATGTATAAAATCAAGATACCGACTAAATTCATTAGATTTATTCATAATTTACTTATAAATAGAAGAATAGCTATTAAATTAAATAAAACTTATAGTAAATATCGAACAACATCCATAGGCCTTCTTCAAGGCAGTAAGCTGAGTCCTATCCTTTTCAATATATATATTTTGGACCTAATTTTAGAGACATCAAAAGACATTAACATATTTTCTTATGCTGATGACATAGTGGTAATGTTGACCACTAATGATCTAAATAAAGGAAAAATCAAACTTGAATGCATCCTAACCAAATTGATCAAATGGTCAATTAATAATGGGATAGAGATAAATTGGAATAAAACCATATATTCGGTTTTTACGAGGAAAAAAGTATATTCAATTCCAGTACTCTCAATAGATGGACATACTCTCTATCATAATAATCATTTTAAGTATCTTGGACTTTACTTAGATATAAAACTTAATTGGAAACAACATTTATCTTATTTAATTACAAATTTAAATAAATATCAAAATATAATAAAAAGTTTAAGTTCGAAGCGATGGGGAATAAATCCTATTTGTCTTCAAAAAATCATTACACAATGCGTTATAAACAAAATTTTATATGGAAGTATTTTTTACACTGAGAAAATGAATTACTTTTATCAGAAATTAACAAATTTAATTTATGAAATGCTCAAAATCATACTATCTCAACCTAAATTTTGCCCAAAAAATGTTATTTTTGAAGAAACCGGAACGATTCCTCTGCGGTACCAAATATGTAAACAAGGTGAAAATTTTATCTTATCTAGAATGGCAAAATCAAAAAATATTATCATTCATAAATTATACCAGATCCATTATATAGTTGAAAATAGAAGAAGAAGGATTCCATACAAGAACAACTTACCATGGATTTATCAAGCTTTTATCAATATTAAAAGATATGAAGGAATAATATTTAAGACACCCTCTTTACCTTGTTATGTGATTGATTATTTTAGTAATTTAATACAAATAAATCTTATTACACCGAAATATTACACTTCTAAGAATATAGAAAAAACAAATAAAATCAACAAAAATATTTGGAATATGCATTTGGATCTACTTCCACCTAATTGTACTCTACTCTTCACGGACGCTTCAAAATATAAAGGAAAAAATGTTGGTGCAGCAATATCAATTCCGAATTTAAACATTCTTAAAAAATATAAACTTCCAAAAACTTTCACAATTTTCGAAGGAGAGGCTTTTGCAATAAGACAAGCTCTAATCCACATTAAAACTTTAAAACTTTATTGTTCATGTATATGTTCAGACGCTCTCAGTGTATTACATACTTTAGAAAAGACTAATTGGACTATCAAAACTACCTGGCTTTTACTTAATATTAAAATTTTATATAAACAATTACTAGAAAATGGGTATATAATTAAGTTTTTATATACTAAATCACATACCAACATAAATTATCATGATGAAATAGACCTGGCCGCGAAATCCGCATGTGATGATGGACAACCTGCTCTGATTAAAATAAGTCATTTAAATCTTAAACCAGTGGTTTGTCTTCAACAATCTCAATCAATAAATGAATGGAAAGCAATTAATCGACAAGGTCCAGGCAAATTCTACTGGCAGATCATGGATATAAATACATCTAAACCTTGGAATATCATACACAACTGGACAAGACATCAAGTTATCCTATTTTATCGACTACTTTTCAATACAGCACTAACACCCCATAAATTATACAAAATAAATAAAATTGAAAGTAATCTATGTTGGTGCAAAAAAGATATTGGATCTATTGACCATATAATATTTGCTTGTGATAATAAGAAAAAAGGAAGGAAATTTATAATGGATACAATTTTTAGGAATCTTGGATATGGACCATACTGTTTACAAAATCTTCTGGCATCAAATAATTGGAAAATCATTCACACCATTATAGAATTTTTACAACTAAATGAAATTCAAATATAAAATAAATAAATAAATAAAAACGGACCAATCTGATAAAGCAATTTAGCGAAACTCATAATTAGAAGATTATAATTAATTTTTTTAAAGACCAGTCCGTATAATCAAATGCACAAAATATAATAATTTTATATCCAAGTCTGATAAAAATTAAAAAAAAAATAATAATTTTATGTATATCAACAGAGATCAACAATTTCAGAGAAGACCTAACTATTTGATTTCAAGGATTATACGGAACCGCACTGACATGGAATTTTAACTTAAATTTTGGACTATTAAAACAGAATACATAATTTATATAAAACAAACCAACAAAGTGTAATAGGGAATACAGTTCGAAGCTGCCTAAATAAAACCTAACCCCTACTTCTGGGTTAAAGAAAGAAAGAAAGAAAATGGAAAGTAAATTGTGACACTATCAATAAAAAATGTATTTGTTATGTCAAGACTACATAATCTGCAATTAAATATAGGAAAGTACTAGACCTAATTTTAGTGAATTGTGTTACGAAAGAATAAGGTTTTAATATAAATTGAGTAGCTGGGATTAATAGAAATGTCGTTCTAAGTATCTCTTGTCCCTAATCCCTATATGTCGCTAAGCTTTAATGCCTAAAATTTAAGTTACAAAAAAATAAATCTACAATTTATAAGACTATATCAAGCAAAAGTAGTTCGATATATCTATTATTTAAATAATATAAAATATCAAGAGCATTGAAGTACCGAAACTAAAAACTTGTATCCTACTTAGACTTATTTGTAGCAGCAATCTGAACATTAAATGTACGTCAAGCAAATGTTGGAATAGTATAATTTTAAACGGAATATCGTATGTCAGAGTTGTATCAACAGGGGAAGATTATAATTAGTACGGCGATAAATAAATAAATAAATGAAAATGATAATGTATAAAATGAGTACATGTAATGTCCACGATATATGTTTTATGAAGGTTATAAAGAATGAGAAAGTATACGATTCGTTGACAATTGCACTCTGTCGTGTTCTGTAATAATTTAATAATTTGTTCCTAGGCTTGTGTATAGCCCGCTCCCCCCAGTTCTTTGTCACCGGAACTGGAAGAGTCACTACTACTACCTATATCGAGAACAGAACCCAACCAACCCCTGCGGGGCTTCTAACCCGTTCCTACTACTACTACTACTATTGCTACTAACTACCACTACTACTACTACTACTATTCCTACTAACTACTACTACTACTGCTACTACTACTACCGCTACTACTACTACTACTACTACTACTACTTATACTAAAACTTCCTTACCACAAGAGTTACATCTTAAATCTTTATAACATGCGATTCCGATTCATTATGAACTAGTATGAATCGTTAAAATCACAATGATTCGTTAAAAATCACTGGGGGAGCGGGCTATACTCAATCCTGTTCCTACAATGAGCTAAATGTACATATGAAGATATGAATGTTTTAGATATGTTGCTGTAGATTCGCCGCTGAAACTACTGATGGTATCATCTTGTCTAAAATAGAATATATACAAATTGTTATAAAATTTGCGCTCCTGAAATATAAAAATCCTTATTTATTTCTTTAATTAATAATTATTTTGCTTGATATTTTACGTTGAAAACTGCTGAGATATCATATTAGTATAATCTGTTTACTTTATCTGCACCAACTGCACAAGAATCTGGATACCTGATATATGTGAGATACGTTAGAAGCGCTCTGGTCCTATATTATGTAGTTGAAGGATTATTTTGAAAACAAACTATTAAAAGAATTGTTATTGTGAAGCAACATGGCGACCCAAACAAATAATAATAATAATAATAATAATAATACATTTTCATATTCATACTGATAAACAAACGTAACCCATGAAAGTGAGGTGTTACAAATAACAATTTAAAGATGCGATGTATCTCATATGTTATACATTTTTTTATATTCTTCATTATTTTAAAGCAATTTAGTACACTTTTCTTTTTTTGAAAATATGGGGATCAGCTTACCAAAGAGCATTAAGCAGTAGGTTTTGTTACATGTAACCTTGTTGCTAAAAAAGAACATTGATCGCCAACCAAAAACAAAGAAAATAAAATTGTTCTAATAATAATGTTTGTGAATTTATGCAGACGAACATGTTGGAACAAGTTCTGTGTGAATGTGAACTACCTAAAAACATTGTATCGTGCTTTTATATCAAAATACATTCAAGTAAAGGTAGTAGTGCTGAAAATCAATACCAGGTGTAACAGAAGTACACACACGTATATATATATATATATATATATATATATATATATATATATATATATATATATATATATATATATATATATATATATATATATATATATATATGCACTCATACAATTGAAAAGAAGAAAATAGAAAAAAGGCAATAATAATAATAAACGATACGGTTAGATGAGCAAGATAATAGAAAATGGATTGTTTGAAGAGGTAGCTTCAAGCGTAAATTATTGTGATCATATATTCTGGTCGTTTCCTCTATTTCTGTGATTGCATGAGGGAGGGAGGAAACGAGAAAGAGAGTACGTGAAACCAAATCACCGTATGCGGAAAACTGTTTCAACACATTAAAAGGGATAATAGTAATAATAATCGTAAAAAAAAACATTGTACAGTCGAACTGATTGTTAAATGGTTCTTGTACGAGTACAAATGCATGAAGAATTTTGGTATATTGCAGCTGTCTCTTCTATACTTTAATTAATAGTTGTACTATCGTGAAATGTAATTTAAAGGTTAAATAGGTGGAAACAATTGACAATTGAAAAAATAGTTTTTTATCTATTCATTTCAAAAGCGTTTATTTCTTCCCTAACTGTGTCCTTTTTAATTCATTGGGTTATTTGATAGGCTTGGACTATGAAATTGAGATTATCTTTACTATACAAGATGACCAAACTCTTTGAAGGGAAAGTAGTCCTCAATACTAAAAAGGTTGACTACCTTTGTTTGAAGGATAACTTTGTCTCTGATTAAGATGTAAGTACGCTGAAGTTCACAATAATTAAGATATTGATTATGACACTTACAATACAATACTATACAGTATAGGTAATTATCTAGTCTCAACCATGATTAACTGTTAAATTTCTATTTAACTACAATATTGTCCAAAGATATGATATACAGAGTTTCAAAACAACGTTTGGGAGATGATTCCTGACAATAAGATAAGACAAAAGTATAGACCAACCTGGTCGCACAAATGCTTCCTTTCGGAGTTATAGGCCGCCGAAAACATGAAAACAGAACTTTAAAGGTTCATAGCTCCAAAACTATGAACCTACCGTAGTCGGGTCAAGACTTCACTTAGAAACTGGTATGTGCCCTATCCAAATATCAATGTTTCAGAATCCTGTGATACTTCGTAACAATTTTATAGAGGTAGTTTGTGAATATTTCAAATTATATGCCCATAGCCGAACTTCCTCTATAAAAAATATTATGAAAGACTCACAAGGGAACCTTCCGAAAATGATAGTTGCAGTGAAAGATGTGACCTATGTCAATTAAAAGAGCTGTAACAGAGATGAGCATTCCCTAAAAATTAGCTGCCCATAGCAATAGGTTCAAGAGATATAAGGAGTGGAAGTTCGGGAAACAGCAAGGTTGGACAGGGGAGAATGCAAATTCCGCAAAAAAGGGGAGCACGGCAAAATACAATGCTGACAAGTGATGTATAGAGAGAGACTTGCCACAATAGGGAAAAATGAAGGACAAAATTGGGGTTAACAGTGTTGCCAACTGCAATGAAAAGTACATGTTTTGCAAAAGGGCACTATATGAAGTGAGTGCAATATTCAGTGTCAACCTGTCATGTAGAACATAAGATATGACGTCTATAATCAGTGGTACAATCTAACAAAAGAAAAAAAAGAAGTACGAAAAATATACAGGGTGTCCGACCAAACTTTGTGGCCTGAAAGATTTGTGAAACGAACAAAACTGTGACGGATCAAATTGTGCAGGAATGTACCAATGTCAGGGGCGATAAAAGTCTGTGAGAAGCAAGTGCCCCCAGGATGCCCATCATAGGGCCCCAGAAGCCAACTTCAAACTTTCAAATGGCAATAGAGACCGAGTGGTACCTCTTTCGATAGATCATGGAATGTGCAACAACACCTATAGGAAACATTTGCTATCTACGAGCATGTACCATCCGGAGTGAATTTCAAAGTTGAGCTGATTCCTCCTGGTTGCATGGGTCTGATACAACCACTTGATGTTTAATTTTTTAGACCATACAAGAACTTTGTGCACTACGTTATAGACCTTGTGTTATCAGATACTCACTTTAACATTTGGTTAAGCGAGAATTTTCTGAAACTTCAAGCCATAATTCATTACAAGTTTACGGCATGTTTATTCAAGCCTTTGATTATGTTTGCTTTCTACAGGCGTGAATATGCGATAGAAAGACCACCAAAGATTCCGACACCTCTAGAATACTGTTTCGAGATATTCACAGCGATCATTGTACCATGTGTGACGGATTGGCAGTATTCCACTGTGCTCACTGTAAATGTATCTTCTGTTTGGACCATTGTCTCATCGAACAATTGCACGTACAATGTTGACGAGCATGCACAAATGATGCGAAGGCCTGTTGCCGGAATTTTCTTTTTGTGAAGTTAGTGGCCTAACTATATTAGACTTATCTGGATTTTCATGGTTAGTGTTGCCAACTTTGTAACTCGAGTTTCTTTTTTATTGTAGGTACGTCGGTTTCCTGCATAGTTGTGCTTTCTTGTTTTGTTCATTCTAATATGCACAAATGTGGCGGGTTATGGCCAACTCCGTCTTTTCCGTATTTTTCGTACTTTTGTTCTTTCTATTTTCTTTCGTTAGATTATACCACTGATTACACACGTCATATCTTATGTTCTACATGACAGGTTGACACTGAAAATTGTACTCACTTCATATAGTGCTCTTTGCAAAACATGTACTTTTCATTGCAGTTGGCAACACTGTTAACCACACTGGTTTCCTTCATTTGTTCCCTATTGTGGCAAGTCTCTCCTATACATCACTTGTCAGCATTGTATTTTGCCGTGCTCCCCTCTTTTGTGGAATTTGCACTTTCCCTCCCTTGTCCAACCTTGCTGTTTCCCGAACTTCCACCCCTTATATTTGTTGAACCTATTGCTATGGGCAGCTAATTTTTAGGGAATGCTCATCTCTGTTACAGCTGTTTCAATTGGCATAGGTCACATCCTTCACTGCAACTATCATTTTCGGAAAGTTCCCTTGTCAGTCGTGTCTGGTCTCAAACAAAACCTAGTGTGAAGCTGGAAAGTGCTTTACATTAAAGTCAAAACAGTGTCAGAGTCACAAGGAGGCTAGCGGGAAGCGCCCCTAATAAAGGAAAATATAACTCTTTTTATGTATTTTAAGAAAATGGAAAGATTTTAGATATGTACTGTCTTAGTTTACAAATACATTTTAAATACATTATGTTTCTTAGATAATATAGTAATTAATAAAAATGCTATTTATCTGTACATTTACCCTCTTTTGTCATTTTGTGATTTATAAATTGTAAAGTAAAATCTTCTAGTTTCCGCAAGAACTTATATAAATGATAATAATGAAAGTAATTTTGGAATTTTGAATTCTGAAATTGTGTGAAATTTCTATTTAAAACCAAGTAGACATAATTGCTTACACTTCGTCGTCCAAAGTACAGTGAAAACAACATGCTTGTCAGCTCAAAAGAAATAGTGGATCCAGAAGGGGGCGCAAGGGCATAAGTTCTATCAATGCTAACTATAAATCTTCTTCTGTTTCATTAGAAAAGAATGTGAAATTAAAATTGTTGAAGTACTAAAACTCACTTCGTGCACCCAGATGAACAATATGATGCTCCTTCCATTATTTTTTCCACTTGAAGCTATGGAGGTCTATCTAATGTGCATATACTCTCTTACCATTTTCGAGCAACGATAGAAGTGGAGAAAGTATGATGACCGTGAAAAAAAAAAAAAAAGCGAAGTCGAGATTTCAACGGATTTACATGTTTCATGATTTTTACACACCGTAAAAATGATTTTGAATGTTTGTCCGTCCGTCCGAATCTAATGTGTTTGCTCGCCTAGAAATCATTCATCTAATCTGAACCGAATTTTAAACTTAAGATTCTCTACAAGAGTTTCTCGAATTTTCTTCCTACCCCAAAAATAGAAGTAGTTTACTAAAGAGTGAAAATAAAAAATGTTTTTTTTTCGAAAACAGCTTCAACGGTTTTCATTATATTTCATATATCAATATTGCGTTAACAACTCTATACTGCAGTATAGACATTTTTCTGAGAAAATCTTTCAGCAATTCTATGAGGAATAGTGATTTTGCTTGGAAGATTTTCTCAAAAAAAGTCTCAAGTATTTTTGATTACATTTCATAAATAAGTCTTTTATTATTGCCCTGACAATATAATAAAACTAGTTTGTGCTAGAGAAAAGTCCAGAAGGATTATTTTGTTCTTGGAAATAAGTTTTTCGGACAATTTCGTCGAAAAAACTTAGACGATTTTCTCTGTACTTCATAAATAGCTCTTTAATGCTGAGTAAATTACTCGAAAAGAACTTAGACAATTTTCTTTGTACTTCATAAATAGTTCTATAATGCTGAGTAAATTACTTCCTACGCAAATATCCATAGTCCTTTACTCCTTCCTTTACTCTTCGAAGTGAGTGTATTATCTGACAATTTTCTTAAATGCGACTCATACGATTTTGTTGATATTTAATAAAAAAATATTCTCTTAATAATCCTAGCAAATGACATAAAACATTATTCATGAAAAGTTCACAAGAGATAATTTAATTTTGAGAGTGAGTTTTCTTTGCGCGAAATTTTCCGAAAATGCCTTATAATTTTGTTCCTATTTCACAAGAAAATATTTCGTTGTTAACTGCAGCATAACATAATTTCGTGTAAGGAATAGCAACGGAAAATAAGTGCAATGGCCCATACCTTTTATTTTTTTAATTTTTGAAGTCGTACAAAATTCAGCTTATTTTAACTCCTTTTCTTAACTTCAATTGTGGGAAGATGGAAAGCCATAATCAATTCACTCCGTATTGAACATATTTTTTCCTTTCAGAGAACAAGGAAATGATGCATGACAGGGTATAAATTTATATACCCTCTACATCCAATCGTTATCAAATGGATGTTGTGAAATTCACGGTTTGCTGATCGTATTTGCACTAAAACATGTAGAAGAGAGTAAACCTAGCGTTGATGGAAGACAGTGGTTATTGGTATACAAATCGTTGTGTTGGCGTTTATATTCATTGCTTTAGTCTTCATGAGTGACGGTACCGGGGCAACATGAGTTTATTCAATCCACCTACCTCGTTCCCTTCCCCCTTTTACCTCAGTCAATTCGAGATGGGTTTCCAGACATTGCCATTTATGTAGTCAACATGTTCCTACACCTTTACTTTCCTTGATTTACGTTTTAAAGAGGCTGAGTGAACCTTAGATCAGCAATGAAACTAAAATATAAGTAAAAATTGCAGACCACAACTGGATCTAAAATGGGCCTTGTAATGTATTCAGAATCTAGTCATTTATAAAATCTTATTATTATTATTATTATTATTATTATTATTATTATTATTATTATTATTATTATTATTATTATTATTATTATTATTATTATTATTATTATGTTATTGTTTCCTTGCTTTGGTCATTATTTTTACTTCACGGCATTGTAGTTTTGTTTTTACGAATTTAATTTCTCACTTATTATCTACTGGAGCATGTTGGGAGTTTGCTGGCTCGCCATGTACAAATTCTCGGATGCTTCAGTTGACGTAATTGCCTGGTGAGTTAACTTCATTTTTTATAGCTCATCAATTATCTATAGTTTTGTGACAGTATAATCGAGTCTTGCCAGTAATATACGTATTGCAGATAAGTTTAAAATATATACATATATTTATGTGAATATTCCGAGTATTAGTTCATATATTTTTCATACATAATAATTATAATTATTTGTCATTTTTTTATCTTTTGGCTGACGATATTTTTGTAACAAAAAGAAGAAGGACTATTGTGTCCTCGTGGTTAAGGTAATTTTGAACAAAACTAAAAATATTACATATCCACAACTTAGAGTTGACAAAACTAAATTGCGTTTAGTTTCTTGTTGAATATTTTTGATAATTAAAGATTATATGTACAATTGTTAATTATTGACCTTTTTTTAATATTTCTAAAAACCAGCAGTATAACCTCAAAGTATATAGAATTCATGTATGTATTTTGGCCAGAAACCAAATTAGATTTTCGGGAAGTTAAATAACTCATCCAGATGTGTGGTTGTTTTGTCTCTCTGGCCTTACGGCCTGCTTTCCAATACATGTTTGGATTTATTCAATGTTGTCTTGGGTGGGTTGTGGGGACGGAGAGAGGAAATGGTTACATATAATAGATTACGTCAACTCACTCTCGTATGTTTTTGTTTCTGGCCTTTAATCGAAGTAGCTCGGGGGCATGTAGTCTTTGTTATTACTTGTATTTGCTTGATAGTGAAGGAAACCTGTCTGCCTTTCGTGTTATCAATTGGATTATAAACAACAGGTGTAGATTGCTGGTGTGTAGCCTTGAACTTACGAATACAGGTACGTGCTATTGTTAAAAAAAAAAAGGGACAGCTATATTCTGTTAAGGTCTTACAAACTTCATTTATTTGTTTTGTTAACAAATATTTGTAATAATTCATAATGTCAGAATCTGAAGAAGATAAGGACTTGCACCTTACTCGTTCCGGAAAGGTATGGGGTTCAAAATCCGAGGCGAAGTCACAAGTTACTCAAACCGATTTTGTGTCAGGAGGTGATAGTGGGACTAGTAAACATATGATAGGCGGACAAACACTACCTCATATGAATGAGAGTTCGGGTTCAATCCCTCATAGCAAATTAGAACAAAATGTACAATTGAAGCTTATTGATATGTATGTGAATCAACTTCCGATGTGTGATGGTACAGGGCCCGACCAATTGTATACCTTTTTAGTCCAATTGAGTGAATTGGACGAGTTGAACATTTTTCCTTTCGAATGTTTAATGTTGGCAGTGAGATCCAGGATGAGAAATCCTCTTAGTGATATTTTTACTGAAGCGTGTTCTTTAGCTAGCGCTTGGGACCCTGTATGTAGGCACGTTGTTCGGCAGTTAATTTCTGACTGTGCTCAACATCACCTTATGGTTACTAATTTTTATCGTCCCCAAGGTCCATGTGAACGTATTAAGGATTATGTAAAGAGGGTGTGTATTAGTGTAAAAATTTTAGATCTTACAGTGGATGAAGAAAGTATATTGCGTGCAATTGCTTCGGGTGTTACTCCCAGTGTTAGGGAGAAATTATTCTATGCTGGAATGCCTAAATCCAGGAGAGACTTTGAACAATTATTGGAACAGTATATGAAGCATGAACTTTATTCTCTGCAATTCAATAATTCGTTTCAACCCACATCGTCCTCTACGAGAACTGCTACTGATAGTGCTTCCCCCTCGTTTCATAAATCTAGATCGGGGCATTATTTTTCTCCAAAAGGTGGTAGAACTTTTCACAATAAAGATAGTGCTGCGCGCTTGCCTTCGTCTTCCTTTAATTCTAAGAACATAAAAGGACATTCGTATAATACTGAAGGCCAGGGACGCTTCAGTACCATTTCACAAGAGACTAATAGAGGTGTTTATGTGTTAATTAAGCTGTTTAGTAAACAATATCATGCTTGTATAGACTCAACATCTTCAATCAATTTAATAAATAATGAGGTGTTTCAGTTTTTGAAAACAAAAATGAACTTAAAAATTATTCCTAAAACATTTAAAGGAAAGGCAGTTAATAATACCGAACTTGTGTTAGACAAGTGTGTACGATTCAGTTTTAAAATACAAAACAAACTTATTAGTGTGCGCTCATTTGTCTATCCAGAACTTGAATTTCCTGTTTTATTGGGTTTGGAATTTTTGAATGATGCTCAGTGCTACATGGACTTTAAGAGTAAATCTCTAAAACTTCAACGCTATCAACTGTCTATTCCCCTACTTACGGGAATAACAACTCGACTCCCCCCACCCTCCCCTGGATCTTTTTCCAACATGGATACTGGTGCCTTTGATTCTACTTGCAGGAAGTCTGTCGATGAAGGGCACCCAATACACGCTCTTTTTGGGGATGCTGTCACCTCAGATACTTCCTGCGCTGTTCGAATGTTTAACAATGCAGAGGATCGTCGATCTAAGGCTACATCTGTTTATTCTGTTGCTGGGGCACAGTGGAAGGATTCACATTCTCGGCTATCTGAGGGGAACCTGATTCCTGGCGTTTCTAGTGAGGTGGATGTCCCGGTAAGATACGCCACTGACATTCAAAAACAGCAGGTGAGGTCTTTATCTATGAATAATTATGAGAATCGAGAGTCCACACGTTTAGCGAGTGCTTATCATTTGCCAGCGAAAAATGAATGTTTATCAACAAAAAGACAAAAGAAAAATAACAGCTGTTTTCCTATACACCTGTTTGTGCCAGACATTCAACCAGTGGAATATGAAATGTACTGTTGTAGTGTTGATAATGCAGCCAACTTGGCTCCTAGTGTTGATACGAATAGTATTATAAATGGTGTTGATACAAAGTTGCTTGTTTCAAATCCTACATTAAGTTCGTTTGTTCAATATATGTGTGATGAATTTAAAGAAGTTCTTACAGATAAAATAGGTAAGATTACCAATTTTGAATAGGCCTATCACTTAAAATTAAAGGATAACACTGTTGTTTGTGAAAAACAGTATCCGCTGTCGAAAGCTCACAGAAATGAGATGAGAAAATTTATAGAAGAATATAAGCGTAATGGGGTCATTCAAGAAGCGAATTCTGATTACCGTTCTCCTTGTTTCATTGTTAAAAATTCCAAAGGTGAAGGGAGAGTAGTTTTAAATTGCGCGAAATTAAATGAGCATTTAATGGGTGATAATATGATCTGTCCTAATGTAGAAGAGTGTATGGCTTCACTAGCTAACGCTAAGATAATCTATATATATAAAAGAGAACGTACAAAATCCTTTGTCCGCTCATCACGCTAATACGGCTGAACCAATTTCTTTCATTTTTGGGGGGCTATTAGGATTTGGACCCTAGATGGTTTTTATCATATCACTTTAATTTTTAATTACCAGTGTCTTGAGATAATTGACCATTCAAGTGTCCATAACGTACAAATCCTTTGTTATTAGTTCATCATAGGTAAAAATAAACGTATTTATATGCAACCCGCATGACCGTGTCACTCGGCGGGTTAACATAAATGACAGGCGATATACAGCGGAAAATAGCTTGAATCTTCTGTTTAAAATTTTTTAATTGATTTGCTTATTTTTACAGACACTTTTACAATATGCCAGCACCGGGATGACCGCAGCGAAGCGGGGCGGGTTAACATAAATGACAGGCGATATAATGTTAAGATTTACTGCAATCTTCTATGGTTTTTATCATATCACTTGAAAGCGAAAAAGTAAAAATTATCTAAGTAACAAAGTTTATTGCGTTCCGGGGTGACCGCAGCGAAGCGGGGTGAACGCTGCTAGTATCACATATTGATGCCAAGCGGAGTTTTCATCAAATTGTCCTTGCAGAAAGTAGTAGGGCCTACACGGCCTTTGCTTTTGAGGGGAAAACCTATGTGTGGAATAGAATCCCTATGGGAATAAAGATAGGAAGTCAAGCAATTACTCGTGTTTTGTATGATGTGCTGGGTGATCTAAAAGGAAAGGGTGTTGATTTCTATATTGACGATATTGTCCTAACTTCTTCGGATGTAGAATCTCACAAGAATTTGTTGCTTGAGGTATTTTCTAGGTTGCGTTCTAGAGGGATAACGGTCTCGCCTCAAAAGTGTAAGCTGTTTCAAACTTCTATTCAGTATTTGGGTTTTTTGTTTTCTGATGGTAATGTTTCATTACTCCCTGAGCGTATTGAGGCGATCCGTCGATTGCCACCCCCCCGTTGTAGAAGAGGGGTTCAGAAATTATTGGGAGCTCTGGGGTATTATGCGAAACATGTCCTAATTATGCGGAAATAATGTCTCCTATTACGGAGTTAAAATCTCCTAAGAAAAAATTTGAGTGGGGGCCTAGGCAGGTTGATGCTTTTAAAAGAATAAAGGAAGCCTTTGAAGAAAATATAATATTAAAGGTTCCTGATTTTAATAAGAGATTTTATCTTCAGGCAGATGCATCTCTAAAATGCCTGGCTGCGACAATCTCACAAAAGACAATTGATGGTTCAATGCTCCCTATTGCTTTCTACTCTAAACGTTTAAAGGAGGCTGACGCTAATCGTACAATTTTTGAACTGGAACTGCTTAGTATTTTTAATGCGGTGATTAGATTTCAGCAGTTCTTGGTAAATGAATTTACTATCCTTACTGACAATATGAGTTTGGTACATATGTTACGCAATCCTAAGAAAGTATCTCGTTATGGTAACATAATTCAAAGACTTTTTGAGTTCAATTTTAAAATTGAACATATTACCTCGGGACAGAATTTAATACCGGATTTTCTCACCCGTATATATGACACCAATTTGTATGATGTGTTAGATGAACCACTGGATGAAGATGTTTATGCTAAGAATTTTATATGTAGTTTGCGAGATTTGCCTCTAGCCTATGGGGATATTAGGAATTATCAAAAAACTGAATCTGACACGAAAGACTTATATCAACAAGTGGCTAATAATGGAAATAAGTTGGGTAATTATAGAATAGAAAATGGTATTCTTTACCAGCGAACTAAAGCTCGTAATGTTCAGTATAAAATATTGTTACCTTTGTGTTTGAGAAATATGATCATGAGTTACTATCACGAATTTCAGCTAACGGGCAATCATATTGGTTATTTTAAAACTTTATGTAAAATTCGTAGGCTTTTCACTTGGCCGAATATGATGGCTGATATCAAGTCTTTTGTAACCACTTCCCATACTTGTCAAATTTCGAAACCTAGACTAGCCAAACCTCAAGAGGAATTAATATCTAAATATAATAAGATTCCTAATGGGCATCTATTTGCCGATTTGGCTGGTCCTCTTCCAACTAGTTCTGGCTATTCTTATGTGTTATTGGTACTTGATAACTGTACACGTTTTTTGCATTTAGTTCCATTGCGGAAGGCCAATAGCACTATTATTACACGCGAATTATATAACATTTTTTGTAAATTTGGTTTCGCCTTTTCTCTCACTACGGACAGGGCTTCTTATTTCACAAGTTATACCTTCAGGTCTTTCCTGCATGGCTTAGGTATTCAGCATATACGCAGTTCACCCTATTTTCCTGGGGGAAACGCCGTGGAACGGTACGTGCAGGTTTTGAAAACGGCTATCAGAAGTTATTTTCATGACAAACAAGACAAGTGGTCGAGTTATTTAAAAGAATTACAATTTGGCATTAATGCGGCAGTTCATTCAGAACTTAAATATAGCCCGTTTCGTTTGTATATGGGAAGAGAACCCATTGATCCCTTAATGGCTAGGTGGGATATTTCTGATAACGATATTGTAGCTCCAGAGGCCAAGGATATTTGGTCTAAGGTATTTCACTATATGGAAAAAGTATGGAATGAACGAAGACGTATTTATAATAAACGAGTAACTCCAGTAACATTTTCAGAAGGGGATAAAGTGCTGTATCGCTCTCATATTCTGTCATCTAAGAAAGATGCGATTAATAAATCCTTGTCGCCCTTATGGGTTGGGCCCGTGGTTATTGAATCGTTTTTGAGTAAAAATACAGCTTTGTTATTCAATGAATCTCAAAATAGGAAGTTTCCTTATCATGTATCGTTATTAAAACGCTACTTACCTCGGATGCATGTTAATGATCCTTAAGGTTTAAGAAAGTCTGGCATGACTACTAGATATATAATTTTTACATATAAATATGTTTCTCTGGTTTTGTTGTGTTAATTGCACTTCATAATTTGTTTTTTGTGGCCACAAAAACGTCAAAATTATCTATATGTAATACTTATTTCCTTTGTATATATTTGGTAGTTGTTTCATTTACTATATATTATATATATGTATTTATGGTTTATATATTTTAATGGTCTATTTTCTGAATAAGGTTGGTATCATTCTGGGCCTGAAAAAGTTCAGCCTGATCACCTGAACTTTTTCAGACGGAGGAGGGTGATATGTAATGTATTCAGAATCTAGTCATTTATAAAATAATATTATTATTATTATTATTATTATTATTATTATTATTATTATTATTATTATTATTATTATTATTATTATTATTATTATTATTATTATTATGTTATTGTTTCCTTGCTTTGGTCATTATTTTTACTTCACGGCATTGTAGTTTTGTTTTTACGAATTTAATTTCTCACTTATTATCTACTGGAGCATGTTGGGAGTTTGCTGGCTCGCCATGTACAAATTCTCGGATGCTTCAGTTGACGTAATTGCCTGGTGAGTTAACTTCATTTTTTATAGCTCATCAATTATCTATAGTTTTGTGACAGTATAATCGAGTCTTGCCAGTAATATACGTATTGCAGATAAGTTTAAAATATATACATATATTTATGTAAATATTCCGAGTATTAGTTCATATATTTTTCATACATAATAATTATAATTATTTGTCATTTTTTTATCTTTTGGCTGACGCCATTTTTGTAACAAAAAGAAGAAGGACTATTGTGTCCTCGTGGTTAAGGTAAGGAAATGGTTACAGCCTCCAAGTTGATAGGCAGATGTCTTATTGACTACGTTACTGCACCTCCTTTCAACACGTAAAGCATGTTTTTTTTCTTAGAAGGTAAAAACTTAATAATGTTCATGAGAATGGCAACTGGAGAACTGTAAGGTGATGCTAGTTTTAAAAAATGTTAATAAAATCACATTGTTCAAGCTCTGGTCTATCCAGAAAAATCCAGAAAAATCTTCTACCAGAGGTTTGGGGAGTTCAATGTTTGATATGAGGTAGAAAACGAAAATTAATGCACAAAATTTTTTGCAACGTTTCCCAGATTCACCTACAAGTTGTTTTAACTTTTAAGCCTTTCTATTTTGTATCAAACATAAGTTGTCCAGATGCTGCTTTGTTGCTGTTCTCACGATGAATTTGCTTGGATTTTGGTATGTTGTTCTTTGCAGAAGTAACATGCGTTTGCGTATTTGTAGTCTACCAAACCTCAGGTTAAAATTATCTGTGCAGTATTTTTGTTGACACACATATTCCTAACAATGACACAGATATTCCTAACAGTTATATGCATATATATACATATATATATATATATATATATATATATATATATATATATATATATATATATATATATATATATATATATATATATATATATATTACTTATGTAAGTCAGGAAGGAAGAGAGAGGTGAACATTATTAAAATGAACTTCTTTTACCAGTTCTCTGGATGGTCTAGTGGTTAACGTACCGAATTCTCACGAGGCAGACTATAGTTCGAATCTTGTTTTCTAACGTTTTATTTTGCCATTTAGGAAAAAATGTTAGAAAACAGTAAAAAAAACTTAGGCATGCGAGATATCGTGAAATCCTAATGTCAAACAAATAGCTCTAATTTGCAAATTAATAACCCTGCTACGTTGTTACGTAAATAAAGGTGTGACATGTATTTAAGTTCTGAACAAGGTACACAACAAAATACATTCTCACACTAAGAACTAAACTTGAGAGGGTTCAAGTGACAAAGTAAATAATATCCAGAAACACTAAGGAATGAAGTAATTGACTGTTCTGAATTCATAAGGATGGAATTCCCTGTTCGATGTGGATTCACATGTGGAACTGAAAAACACGAAAAGAGTCTGTATCAGCTTTCTTCCACATTGATACACTTCATACAGCATTTCTTTCATGGCAAAGTATTAGATAATGCGCTTCAATACATTTGAGATCGTATTAAAACTCATACCTAATAGCTTTATGGTAACAGTGAAATTCTCAGGGAGTTTTGGTTTTTGTATATTGAAGTATTTTAGTAGAATTTATTCCCTAATCTCTTAATTCGATTGTACAGGGAGAAAGAATGCTTCATCCAGTTTTAAAGCACTACTACCAACAGACGAAGCTGTGCAACAACATATCAATTGCAGCTGATCTACAAGAAATCGGCTGACAGACTTTCACAGATCATGGATGGAAAGTAGAAAATTATATTTGTCAACCACAAACTGGAGTAGCAACTATGTCCCCGTCTGAAATAATGGAACTAATTGCTTGAGAGTATTGCAATGGAAGTAATTGTAGTTTCAAGTGGTGTAATTTTTCGTGCACAACTTATTGTAACAGTAAAGCTATTGACAAATGGATGAACATACATATAAAAATAACTGCTGCTGAGGAGGACACATTGCATGATCAAAGCAATGGTGAAGAAGACAGCGACGGGGATCAAGATAATAACAGAGACTTTGGATGATTTTATCTATTGAGTCATACTCCCTTGTCATTGCGTTTCCCTTATTTTATACTTATTATTTTCCTTTTTCTTCTCATTTATAGTTCAAAACGTTGTTGATATTTATCTATATCTAGATATTGTATTTCACGAAATGTTTACAAGGATACAGTCCTTGTGTAGAGAGTTCAAATTTCAGTGTTACAATACTTTCAATTTGCTAAGTAAATCCACAACAGAATGAAAAAGTAAGAACTTTAATATTGAAATGAAAAGAACACATGCTTCGTTAAACAATGGAAGATGATGTTAGACAAGTGGTTCCCTCTGCAACTGCAGCGAGCAATTAGTCTTTTACTAAAATTTTCAATGACATTCAGGCTTAAACGCACATAAAAAGGCCATGAATTGATTGTCAGTTGTTGTCTTACACTTCTACTTTCAAATAATCACACACAAAGAATGTGGAAGTATGTCAGCAACCCACAAACAACCTTTAGGACCTTAAGGGCTACAATATTTCTGCTACCTCAGCAACTGACTTGTGTTTAAGAGCAAATGTCATTGAAAATAGTAACAAAACATTGATTGTTTGCTGCAATTCAAGACGGGGGAGAACTTGTCTGACATAATCTTCTATTGTTAACCGGAATATGTATTTCTTTCATTCCAAAATTAACATTTTCACTTTTTCATTCTTTTGTATGGACGACCCCAAAAGTGCATTCCCATTTGCAATTCTCCCTTTCCTTCAATAGTAGGCAATCCAAAAAACAAGGTCGTTAGGGTGGTTGAGAATTAGAAATGAGTTTGATCAAACCTCAATTTTGTTTTGCAATGTGGCAAGCTGCAATTAAGACAATCAAATAAATTGTTAAGGATGACGATTTTATTATCGTGAGGGCCATGGATGACATAAAAAGTTACAAAATGATCTTACTTAAGCAGTTCAAACAAGATGAATGGTAACAAATAGATATCAAAGGCAACTAGTTTCTATCCTTTTTTCCAAAGAGAAATCTCGTAAAAAAGAAAAAAAATACATAATATAAACATCTAGCAGCATAAAAGCCAAACATCCACAAGAAACGGAAAGAGAGACAAACACAGAATAAGAGATACCAGTGGCATAGCAGATTTGCAGGCCTCCCATGCACGAAAAAGAGGTGGGACCCCAGTCGTAGACCCAATTGTAATAATAATAATAATAATAATTAATAATAATAATAATAATAATAATAATAATAATAATAATAATAATAATAATAATGTCTGCATATAGCGGTCATGTGTGGACTTTTTGTAAATGAGCGGTCGCAAAGGCCGAAAAAGGATGGAAATATCTAAGATAGAGGAACAGAAAAACTTTTTTATAATACAATTCTAGGTCAAAGTTCGAAGCACTTGATTTTGACAGGTGCCCTTTTGTTTCCTTTTTTTGAGAGCAGAAAAGTTTTAGCGACTAAGAAAGTACAATATATAATATTGCAAATTTGCAAGTGGATTTATTTACCTTGCAATTTCTGGTAATAAAGAAATTATTAGAAGACATTATTGTAAAAATTAAGTTTTATTTCTCCATCCATCACAAGTCTTAGGGGCCCACTATACCTTGCCCCGCAAAAATCGATATCGAAAATTTAGGATGTTCATATATCGATTCTATATATTTGCGAAATCGAATGTTGATATATGTCAATATCGATATCAACGATATCGATATATGGATATATCGTAAAGCCCTAGATCCGAGAATAATGCTTGAAATCTAAATATGTTCTTGTTTTTCTGTACTCAAGGTTGAGGGTTAAGAAGTGAACCCCAACGAAAATTTTAAGCAAAAAAGTTACAATAAGAGTAGTTATACTTCCGCCTTAATAGAAAACTATTAATAGAAAACTGTTACTAGAATTTACCTTTTCCTTCTGTTTCTGATTGTAATCATAAATCAACGACAGTACACATAATTTACATAGTATAATAATATACTCTATAATTTTTTAGAACTAAGCAAACCGGAAGATGAAATTCCTGTGATATTAAAGTGGAATGTTCTACAAAATAATCATAATTCATTGTGTCATCACGAATCAACGACACACATAATTTACATAGTTTAATAATATACTCTATAATTCTTAAGAACTAAGCAAACCGGAAGTTGAAATACCTGTGATATTAAAGTGGAATGTTCTACAAAATAATTAGATTATCCTTATTTCTAGAAGTACTTTTGCTACAGACCCAGAGCTATAAGACTAATAGAATTAGAAATTAGATATTTCATTCCTTTTTTCTCTCAGACTAAAAAACTTCTGCATTTTGCTAAGATTGTCATTGTTTTTTTTAAATGCAAGTCCCCTATCGCTTGCTAATTCTGGCTATCGGCGTTTCGAGGTAATAGGTACTGAAAGTGTAAGAAAGTGTAAAGTTTGTCAACTCTCAAATCTCAACAGTTTGTTAAAACAGATTTCACATTTCATGTTGTTATTTCTTCGTTACAAAAGCACTTCTGGTTGAGTCTATTCATGGTGAATTCATGTAGCGAGACACTTAAACACATATTTATGAAAAGTTGAAACTAATCGATATCTCTTAAAAGTACAGAAGTGAAACAGAGAGACAAAGCGAGATAGAAGAAAAAGAAAAGGGAGCACAGATAATAATATTGAATTTAAACGTAGTAAAGAAAAACTAACATTATACAAGTAAAGTTCCGTATCCAAAAATACAATAGTAATATACAAATAACGTTTGCTTTTTATATTTTCCAGAACTATTGGGATATATATAGAGGATGCTTAAAAGATTCATGAGGTCACTTTCAAAATGAATACCAAAACTTAGTGGTCAAATTAAATACTCAACTTCCAGTGAAAGTGTAGAATTCCGAATCATATCTAGCATCAGCCAAAAGTTTAACATACATGCTTTGTTTCTGCGTACGTCATACCTTCCATTCCAGACTTCTAATGCAAACTGAATAAAAATGTAACAGGAAAATCCTACCGTAGTTAAACTTACAGGAAGAAGCCGGTTCGTTCCAAACAGAAGAACTTAGTAATATCTGGGTTATAGTGTTAGGTTGCAGGGTAGTGTAGGGGTAACGTATTGGACTTACAAGTAGTATAAATTCAAAACATAGGTTCAAATCCTGTTCAAGCCAAATTTTTTCACAAGGTGATCATGAAGAATCGAAGAATTACTTCTCATACAAAACGAGAAATCCGTAAGATTGTGAACGCAAACACCTGTATCATGAGAGAGGCAATTTAAGAACGTTGGTTAGGAAAGAGCAAATAATAATCATGGGCTTCTAAGACAATTCGGAACACTTGATGGATGTGTAGTATCTATTTTTCATGTTATTGTTCTTAGAAAGAAACATTATACCATTTGTAAAACAAGTTTCGAGTTGAGTAACCGGTGAAGTATTGGTATCGTGCTAGACTTCCAAACGGAAAATCTCGGTTCGAATCTCCATCAGGTAGTATCTTTTCCCCATAAAATATTCGCTACCAACAGAGATTCGTCTGCGGTTGGAGAAGTTACAAGGCATCACTGGCGAGACTCCGAAAAAACAGTGTGTGCTTTCTACATCATAAAGTGTAATGGTAAGTAATTTCCATTTTTATATTCGTCTCTCTCTATCCATCTTTCTTGATGTTTTTTATCATGTCTTGCATCTTTCTCTTCTCTCTCTCTCTCTCTCTCTTTCTCTCTCACATACACATACACATAAATACACACACTTTAGTCAAGAAAACAAATAGAATCTCTTTTTCTCCTGTGGGTTACCAAGTCTTACCGTGTCACTACAGGTTCGAATGCTTAATCCAGTGGTGGTTCATAAGCTCACTCATATTACATGACTGATGCGATGACTCCTTTCAGCTCTAGCGTGTTCATTCTAAAATTGCGAATTACAACGTTATGCCTGCTATAGGTGAAATCGAGAGTTGATGTTCGGAACAAAAAATGTTCAGAAATGACTAGAAAATGTTCCCATTTTGAGTTATTTCAAGAGAAGATTTTATTTATATTAGTTTTACACAGGATTCGTTTGCATCCTATAATTCAATTTGTTTTAACCACGTATGAAATTCGAAATATTCAAGATTTGCTACATCTATAGAAACACCCAATTTTCCTTATAAACATTTGTAACTTTTCAATATGATACAATTTGAACTTTTAATATAGGCTCTTTCTGATAGAGATTTAGGAGTAAAATAGCACTCATTCAGTTTTTCTATTTTATTTTTCTTTCTTTTCTTCTCTTTTTTGTTCAAAATGAAATGAAATCTTTGTTTTACGTCCCACGGTTATGCGGGTTAGGCTAAAGGAGACGGTGATGATAAGAGATGAGTGAAATGGTGGAATGAAGAAACGGGAGAACCCCGAGAAAACCCACGGGCACGGTGTATGTCCACCACAAAGTCCACACGGCGCGAGCTGGGATCGAACCAGGGACCCCAAGCACCGGAGGTGAACGCTCTACCACTGAGCCACCGCGCCCCCTCTTTTTTGTTCAGTTTGCATTAGAATTCTGGAATATAAGGTATGACGTACGCTACCTACTACGTTTATTAGAATGTTATTCGGATCAGTACGTTTAATGAACATTACCGAATTTGCAACCGAACAACGCAGAAACAAAGCATATGTGTTAAACTTTTGGCATGATCCTAGATGTGTTTCGGAACTCTACACTTTCACTGGAGATTGGGTATTTAATTTCACTACCAAGTTTGGTATTCATTTTGAAAGTGACTTCAGAATTTTTCAAGCATCCTCTATATATTCCAATAATTCTGAAAAATATTTAAAAAAAACAAATGTTATTACTATTTACTATTGAAATTTTGGAAACGGAACTTTACATGTATAATGTTAGGTTCTTTTTTACTTCGTTTAAATCCAATATTATTACCTGTGCTCCCTTTTCTTTTCTTCTTCTATCTCGTTTTCTCTCTCTGTTTCACTTCTGTACCTTTAGCAGATATCTATTGGTTTCAATTTTTCATTGAGATGTGTTTAAATTTGTCCTTACATTAACTTATGAATCTGGTTTCGTTTCATTTTTTGTTCTTTCACTTTACTGATACGAATACATGTACTAGGTGTACAAGTATAAAATGCTTGTTTCAGACAACACGTGGCGCACCAATGCAGTTTGCGTTGCAAAGACTTTACACTACGCCATTTTGTTGTGTCATCAACAAATGTCAGACGCGCACGAGTGATAAATTGGAAAAGTATGTGCATAATGTTGTACTGTTGGGTTCAATATGCCGAAATTTATTCCGAACAAAGAACATTGTCGGACATTATTAAAGTTTTCTTTTCATTTGAAGAAAACTCCTGCCAAATCACATCAATTACTTCAAGAAGGTTATGGTGACCATGCTCATCGCAAGATACATGTGAACGGTGGTTTCGACATTTCAAAACTAGTGATTTCGATAGCTGATTGTCTATTATGAGCTATTAAAACCTGGGGAACTGTTAATACTCTTAATGCTCAACGTTACCAACAACAATTGACCGGTTTGAACAGTTCACTACTTGAAAAAAGGCGAGACTACCGAAAGAGGCAACATAAAGTCATTTTTCTTCATGACAATGCTCCATCATATAAGGTAAAACCGGTTCGCGACACGTTGGAAACATTGAACTGGGACGCTCTACCCCATGCGCCTTACTCACTATACTTGGCTCCCTTGGATTAGCACATCTTTGAGTCGATGGGTCTCGCACTTGCTGAGCAGCACTTTGGTTCGTAAGTAGATGCTAAAAATTGGCTTGAAGAATGTTTGCAGCGAAAGGGGAAGATGTTGATTCGCGTGGTATTCACAAATTGCATGAAAGATGGGAAAAATTTATAACAAACGATAGAGCATACTTTGAATAAAACACATTTTTATCATTCTTCTGAAGTTAACATATTTGTATTAAGAAAATATCCGCATTTCATACCTACACACTTGGCATATTTTGAAATTAGAATTGTGGTCATGTTGTTGCCTATTTCAGTATGAGAGAGATAAAAGGAGGAGAGAGAGGGGGTCTCTTTACCAGACACAATTATGGGATAAGAAGGTATATATTGGGTGGCCTAGCTGCACAGAACCAGTGTTGGGTAAGTTACTTCTACAAATGTAACGCGTTACGAGTTACTTTACTTTCTCTTAAAATGTAACGCGTTAGTAACGCGTTACTTGCCCCAAAAAGTAACTGTTACTTTACTTCGAAAGTAACGCGTTGCTAACGAGGTTACTTTTAGGTCCGAAACTTTAAAAATGTGAAAAAATATGACTTCAATTTTCCGTACTACTATTACTACCGTTATTATTATTATTATTATTATTATTATTATTATTATTATTATTATTATTATTATTATTGCACGTTCTGAATCGATTTATGTAAATGCAAGGACAAATTTTTACTTGACAACTATATGAACATTTTAATGTAATGTAACATTGACTAAAATGCCATACTGCGTTACTCTTAGGGATGGACACGAGTGAGTTTTGAGCGAGTTTTCTTTGAAACTCGATTCGGCTAGAAACAGACATCTTTGAGCTCGACCCGAGAACTCGACTCGAAAAATTTCCTCCAACTCGACTCGAATTGTGGTCGAGTTTCGAGTTGAGTCGAGCCAAATCCGGCGTGTAGTTTCGAGTAAATTCTTCAAGTATATTACATAGACAGTATAATTATTATCAATGACACTACTACTACTACTACTACTTATTATTATTATTAATTATAACAACACTGTATATAAAAATGAAAGATAGGCGGTTTGTATTTGAATACTAAAAAACTAGTTGATTGCCAACCTTGGTAGTCGTGAAGTCTAGGAGCCAAGGACATTGTTCACAAGCTTCTGAATTTGGGTTTATGGTCTAGGTTGAGTATTCGGGCTCAAGCCAAACACTTAAAAGTTATAGGGCACTGGCCAAATATCTTCAAAACTGCTCGGCCCGGGTTTAGAATTGTCAACGACTCTAGCAGCTCGGCTCACAGCTCATTCACTATCTACCCGAACCGAGAAGTGAGCCGAGCCAACAGCACACCCAACCGACTCGGCTAGAACCTTCGGCTCAGTTGAGCTGAACCGTGCAGATGGCTCATCCTTACCAAACCAGCTCGAGCCGATGGTTCACCCCAAGTGAGCCGGCTCGAGCCATCTTCTCAGTTGAACCGAGTCGAGTTCAGCTTGTTATAAAAAATATCTTGTGGTCTCGCTATTGAGACGAGATGAGATTTGAGCAGTGTCCCCTCTCGTGAGCAACGCTAAAAGTATTCCATATTACTGCTTAGCTTACATTTCTCATGGCTTTCGTTTTCCAGTGTAATCAGGCCATGATTTCAAAACGAGTTAAAACGAACGAACCATTTATCAAACTCGACTGGACTCGAAACTCGACGCGAAAAACGGAATCGGCTTGGAACTCAATTCGAGGATATTACCTTTGACTTGACTCGAAACTCGACTTGAATGCGAGTCGAGTCTAATTTTAGCTTGACTCGTGCTCATCCCTATGCGTTAGAAAAAAATGGTTGCTTATTATTATTCTGCTAAACTAATTATATAATAACAACGTTGTTATGTAAACTTAAAAATACAGAATATAGAGAAACATTACACTACAACTAATAAAATGAGAATACATGAACTGGGAGTGGATCAAAATTTGCCAGTAACTCTAAAATCGATACATGCTTTTTAAAGCTAGTTTCAAACTCTATAATCAACGAGACTCCAGGATAAGCAAACTGATCTGAAAAAACTCCAATATTACATACCATCAGCAAACTATTTTCTAGTAATAAAGTAGGCCTGCTCATCAGAACACAGTTTATTCATATTAACCCCTTACTGTAAATCATTAATTATGGCACCCTAGTTGTTGATAAATATTTTTCGCTGGGGCACTTCAGACACTTTAGGCCTTATGCAGAGTTGTTATGATGTAAGATTAGCGTCATACTAAAACCCTGACTACTGCAGTAAACATATGTTAGTCAAACTCTTTAGTGTGGCATTAATCACGCGTCAGAACGACTATGCATAAGACGCTTTACTTTTAAATTCTGTCCACCATCATCCTCAGCTCTTAAGATAACAATATTCTTTCAAATGTTCGAACGGTAAAATATTTTCGTTCTCCATCTTTATAAAAACAACACCAATCAAAGTAAAATAAACTACCGGTATTATTGTACCAAATTTCACAAAATTAAATCCCCACGTTAAGCGGGTTTGCATATCCAGGCTCCTAACTATGAAAACATTTACGCTCACTCCAACCTCAATCATTTCACGAATTCAACCTGTTTTACGTATGTTATTAGGACATAATATCGATTGTGATTTATTCTAAAAACACTTTTATACATTGCAACAGCTGTAACGTCCAAATATTTACTGAGAACTCATAGTCGTATCGGAATAAACAAAAGCGAGTATGGAACAGTAAACTAATATAAGAAAAGGCAAAAGAAGATGTGTAAAGACATACAAAACGGTCGAGTAGTTTGGGTCGATACACTATCAATCACATGTTTCTGTGTTCAAACCCTGTAGCAAGTATTTTCTTTTTTAAGTATCTTCCTATTTTCATCCGGAGGCTGAAAATATTTCTTTGAGTAACTCATTGAAAACTTCTTTTGTTTCAAATTCGATTAGAACGGAACATTATATGAATTGCGAATCTTAAATCCATAGCTTAAAAAAATGAAGTATACTCAATAATCCATTATCCTCTGATTTGTAACGAAAAACTATTTATAAACAGTGGTGACTTCAGAAAATTATCCTCGGGGGGAATTTCAATATGCGGGTGGCGGGCAAACATTGGTAGTCCACATTGAGCACGATCGAATATATGGTCCTGAAGGCGGAAATTTCTTAGCTCGAGATGGGTCTCAAATTCTCCCTCAGATCACGTCCTGAAAGCATCATTGCTTAAAAGCTTTTCGTAACAAATATAATATTACACTTGTTTCTGGTTCTACATTTAGAATTGGTAAAATCATAACTTATAGAGGATTATAATAAAAGCATAAAAATTACAATACCAATCATGTATAAATTATCCTGTAAGTTACCAACTTTGGGTCAGATTAAAACTCAAATATTTGTTTTCGGATTGCACTTAGAAGTAAGTCCTCTCTATATAATCCTGATTGGAAAGCCATGTATAACTCTAATTAATTAATTAATATTTATACAAATATTTTTTTATTTTACTATTTTTACTATTCAATATAATATACACTTCATTTCCAAAATCAAAAACTCGAAAAGGTATATTGTAGGAGTGCAGATTCACAAATAAATGCTTATTTATCATATATATTGGTCTCTATTCGAAATTCTATTTAATCGAATCCGACAAGAACACAGACAGAAACATCGAGATCAGGTGAAAAAAAAAGAGAAAAATGTGCTGTAGCCGGCGGGGACTCGAACTTCAAATAGTGTTTTATAAGCCGAACGCCTTAGACCACTCGGCTATGGTAACAACATGTTATTTAGCAATGGCTTCGAGTAGTAGTTCTTATTACAGAATAACATTTTCTATTGCCTAAAATTTAAACCTGATTTACTTTGATATAATATATCTATTAATTTGTTTCATGAACACGTTTTCGTTACTTTGATGAATGATATATGTTGTTGATATAGATTCTATTACACGTTCTTTAGTAAATATTATAGAAAGTATCAGGGTTATTTATGATCTTTCATGGAAATTGACTGACGCATGCGCAGTACACAGCCAGTTCAATTGGAAGGCGAGGAAGGAAACGCTAACACACTGTTAGAATGTTTCATCGCTGTGAAGTATAAAGAACAGCTAGAATGTATTTTACGCTTGTCATTGCGTAAAGAAAATGAAAATGAAATCTTTCATTTTTACGTCCCACGCTTATGCTTGTTAGACTAAACGAGACGGTGATGATGGTTAATGAATGAAATGGTGGAATGAAGAAAGTGGGAGGAAACATGAGAACCCCGAGGAAACCCACGCAGACGCTGTCATTGCGTAAAGAATCACCAGGTTAATGTTTGTCCAAGTTCTCGCTGATCAACTGGACTCATGAAAAATAATTAATAGTGTCATTACTGCACAATATGAAGAATAAAGAACGGAAATTACACCACATTGTTCTCGAATTCGAATCTATCTAAGGAAGGGACAATAAACAAAATGTGATTTATTCATTCGAATTGAGATAATTCAATGAAACTAGAAATTACACAATCAAAATGAAAAACATTGTTAAAAAGACAATAATACTTTTATCCGAGATGTGAAATAAAGGTATTAATTAACTGAAATGAAAATAATATTGGGTATGATATGGAGTAAGAAAAAAAGATAAATGTATTCTTAGAAACGTTCAAAGTAAATTCACAAATATTTTTTGAAGATATACTACTCTTCCTTACGTTTTAACGAACTAATAAGTAAACAAGCAAAGGAAAAGAACGAAGAACGAAAGTATTGTTCTTGAAAAAATATAATAAATAAATGAAACTTAAATAAATGTTTACACAAAAAATAACACACTAGTACTTCGTGTAATCACCTCCAGTCAATAACTTCTTGAAGTCTAGAGGGGATACTAGATACAAGTCTCGAGCAATACGGCGGTGTGTCACGAAAATGTTGCCACAGTTCCATAACATGATTTTGAAGAAACGTTTGGTCTCTGTCTTCACGTCTCTCTTCCCATTCTTGCATCATGTAGGCCCACAGATGTTCAATTGGGTTCAAATCTGGGGATAGAGGGGGCCACTCAATACAAATTAACTCTGGATGTTCACTTAGCCACTCTCGTGTTTGCCGGGAAGTGTGAACAGCTCTGTTGTCATGCATAAATATATATTCTTCCTGTTCGGGGAAGTTTCTTTCTAAGGACGGTAACAACGTATTTTCGAGGATATTAATGTAAACACTGCTGTTCATTCTCTCAGGCACCGCAACCAAATCTCCAGGACCAGCAGCCGTCATGTATCCCCAAAAGTGTGCTGATATTATTTTAGAAGTTCTGATAATATTTTGTTCAGCATACCTGGTTCCGCGCGATCTATACAATATAACTCTCCTTGTTGGTTAGACTTGAAAACCTTCTCGTCGGTCCAGATGACTAAGTCCCAATATGACTGAGGTTAAGTTATGTTATTCTGTGCCCATTCCATTCGTCTGGCCTTGTGAGTTTCAGTCAAGAGAGTCTTCCTAGCGGGTCTTGAACAGTGTAGACCAACCCCCAATAATCTTCTTCTTATTGTTTCGTGAGAAAAATTATATTCTCTGGCTTTGTCCAAGAGGATTGACGTGTGGCGTAGAGGTCTGTTGATTACTTCTGTAACTAAAGCTTGATCTTGAGCTGCAGTTGTCACTTTTGGCCTTCCACTTCTTGACCGAGACCTGAACCATTCACCACCTTCTTCATGTCGCTGAACCCATTTATTGACCATTTTCTTGTCACATCCCAGATCTCTAGCAATCTGAGGCACAGTTTGTCTCATTTTTGATCGGCCTATGATTTCTCCTCTCAGAGCAACAGACAATTCTCCACAACCTTTAGAGCGAGGCATTTTCAGAACTTGTTAGAAATTTGCGTTCTGGCGTGTATGACAAATGTCGGTACAGTGCATCTTTCTGTTTCTACTGCGCATGCACCAGTCAATTTTCATGAAAGATCAGAAAGAATCTTGACAATTGTAATATTTATGAACGAATACGTAATAGAACCTATATTAACAACATCATTCGTCAAAGTAAAGAATACCGTAAACATAAAACAATTTCAACAGACTATTACATCAGGCCAAAATAGGCTTAAACTTCAGAGAATACAAAATAAATTTTATACTGTAACAAAAGATTGAACATGAAACACGCTTACTGTATTTTCAACTTGTCACATTAGCCGAGTGGACTAAGGCATTCGGCTAGAGATTCTGAGTCACCATTCAAGAGTAGTTCGAATCCCACCACAGTACAATTTGGTTTTACCTCATCTTGACGTACGCTAAAATATACGTAATATTTGAAATTCTTAACCTCCCATTTTTACATTTTTCAAGCTCAGTTGAGAAGAAAGAGGGAAAATGAAAGTACAAAGATTTACAATAATTACTTAGCATTTACTGTCATTGTAATTGTGGATATTTTATTTATGAAAATGTATAATGAACTAAAAATATTTATTTAGTAAGTCACATGTCTCCATTTTTCGATTCTAACGTGAAAGTTACAGTTTAGGCGGTGACATATCAAAAACCCAGGGGGTTGAGGGGGTTCTAACCCCTCCCATTGAAACTTTTATATTCTATTGAAATAATAAGTGTTTCAGTTTATAATCTTGGAAAAGCAACAATCACTGTGTGTGGAGGACGGTTTATTTATACTACGATTTATCACTTCCAAATGTGTAGAAGATGTGACTGTATATTGTGCATAATCATTCAAGAAATATAACACAACGAAGGGACTTCGTAAACCCTTCACGCCACCCCGGAGGAGGAAGTGCGTCCCGCCGTCCCTCGGTTGGGAACTACTGCTTGCGAGGGAAACATTCTAACAGTGTGTTAGCGTTTCCTTCCTCGCCTTCCAATTGAACTGGCTGTGTACTGCGCATGCGCCAGTCAATTTCCATAAAAGATCATAAATAACCCTGATACTTTCTATAATATTTACGAAAGAACGTGTAATAGAATCTATATCAACAACATACATCATTCATCAAAGTAACGAAAACGTGTTCATGAAACAAATTAATAGATATATTATATCAAAGTAAATCAGGTTTAAATTTTAGACAATAGAAAATGTTATTCTGTAATAAGAACTACTACTCGAAGCCATTGCTAAATCACTTGTTGTTACCATAGCCGAGTGGTCTAAGGCGTTCGGCTTATAAAACACTATTTGAACTACGTTCGAGTCCCCGCCGGCTACAGCACTTTTTTCTTTTTTTTCACCTGTTCTCGATGTTTCTGTGTTTTTGTCGGATTCGATTAAATAGAATTTCGAATAGAGACCAATATATATGATAAATAATCATTTATTTGCGAATCTGCACTCGTACAATATACATTTTCGAGATTTTGATTTTGGAAATGAAGTGTATATAATATTGAATAGTAAAAATAGTAAAATAAAAAATATTTGTATAAATATTAATTAATTAATTAGAGTTATACATGGCTTTCCAATCAGGATTATATAGAGAGGACTTACTTCTAAGTGCAATCCGAAAACAAATATTTGAGTTTTAATCTGACCCAAAGTTGGTAACTTACAGGATAATTTATACATGATTGGTATTGTAATTTTTATGCTTTTATTATAATCCTCTAGCTATGGATTTAAGATTCGCAATTCATATAATGTTCCGTTCTAATCGAATTTGAAACAAAAGAAGTTTTCAATGAGTTACTCAAAGAAATATTTTCAGCCTCCGGATGAAAATAGGAAGATACTTAAAAAAGAAAATACTTGCTACAGGGTTTGAACACAGAAACATGTGATTGATAGTGTATCGACCCAAACCACTCGACCGTTTTGTATGCCTTTGCACATCTCCTTTTGCCTTTTCTTATATTAGTTTACTGTTCCATACTCGCTTTTGTTTATTCCGATACGACTATGAGTTCTCAGTAAATATTTGGACGTTACAGCTGTTGCAATGTATAAAAGTGTTTTTAGAATAAACCACAATCGATATTATGTCCTAATAACATACGTAAAACAGGTTGAATTCATGAAATGATTGAGGTTGGAGTGAGCGTAAATGTTTTCATAGTTAGGAGCCTGCATATGCAAACCCGCTTAACGTGGGGATTTAATTTTGTGAAATTTGGTACTTCTAGTTCACTCACTGAACGTATTGATCTGGAGCTGTCAAAATCTACGCCAAAATCTTCCAGGTGCTTGCAATCAGTACACGTGATGTCCCTAAGGCTGTCCTCATCTTCAAAAAACAGCAAGTGGCACTACGAACCTATCTGTTTCTCTGTGTGTCTGTGACTGTCGGTCACTGACATACGTAATTCGTGCTCGATTGTTTCATTCTGAGAAATTCAATTACAGGAAAGAAACATTTGTTTCCGAAAAAATATAAACATATATTGTAGTTACTCACCCGAAATGTAACCTGAAAAAAGTAACGCAAACTAGGAACGTTAGTTAAAAATTTGTAACGCGTTACCGTTACAGTTACTTTAGAAAAAAATGTAACGCGTTACTAGGAAACGTTACATGAAAATTAACGCGTTACTTGCGTTACGTTACTTCCCAAGACTGCACAGAACTAGCTGTCGCTATTTTTTGGTCCGTAGTGTATAAGTTCAGTAATTCACCATGAATAGACTCAACCAGAAGTGCTTTTGTAACGAAGAAATAACATAAAATGTGAAATCTCTTTTAACAAACTGTCGAGATTTGAAAGTCGACAAACTTTACACTTTCGAGTACCTATTACCACGAAAACCTGGTAGCCAGAATTACCCCGGGATAGAGGACTTGCAAAAAATGACAATCGCAGCAAAATGAAGAAGTCTTTTAGTCTAAGAGGAAAAAGGAATGAAATCTCTCATTTCTAGTTCCATTAGTTTTGTAGCTCTGAGTCTGTATCAAAAGTACTTTTACAAATAAGGACAATGAATTATGATTATTTTGTAGAACATTCCACTTTAATATCACAGGAATTTCATCTTCCGGTTTGCTTAGTTGTGAAAAATTATAGAGTATATTATTGTACTATGTAAAGTATGTGTACTGTCGCTCATTTGTGATGACAATAAGAAATAGAAGGAAAAGATAAATTCCAGTAATAGTTTTCTATTAAGGGAGAAGTGTAGGGCCTATAACTACTCTTATTTTAGCAAATTTTTGGGCTTAAAATTTTTGTTCCGTATCACCCCTTAGAACTCAACCTTGGGTACAGAAATTGAAGAACATATTTAGATTTCAAGTATAATTTCTCGGATCTAGGCTTGTGCAATATATCCATATATCGATATCGTCGATATCGATATTGACATATATCAACATTCGATATCGCAAATATATCGAATCGATATATCAATATTCTAAATTTTCGATATCGATGTTTGGGGGCAAGGTATAGTGGACTCCTAAGACTTGCGATGGATGGAGAAATAAAACTTAATTTTTACAATAATGTCTTCTAATAACAATTTCTTTATTACCACAAATTGCAATATAAACAAATAACCTTGCATATTTGCAATATTATATACTGTATTTTCTTAGCCACCAAAACGTTTCTGCTCTCGAAGAAAAAGGCACCTGTCAAAAGCAACTTGACATTTCTAGAAAAGTTAGAGAATTCTCAGAATTTTTGCTACAAGTCAGGGAAATTTCAAGCTTTCGAAAGCTTAGAGCGTTGTGTAACAACGTGGACATTTTTAATCATAATTTTTCGTCATCGCTTTCTTGCAGTATCAAACATGTTATTTCAGAAACTGTTTTCTACTGCTCCTTTAACCTGTCATTTGGAACAGACAGTAGTTGATGAAATAATGAAAACAAAAAAGTTATGTGGAAAGAAAGTTCTGTTAACATTTGATTCAACAGAGGAACGAACGGAGATATTGTAAAATATTTTACAAGACATTATTCTGTATGTACTTTTTAAAATAGTGGATATGTACTTTTTATAATAGTTAAGATCATAATGAAAGGAAAATTGCTATATTGGAATGAACAGAGAAAGTAACTTAAATATTGTAAAATCTTTTTCAATACTTCTTCTTTATTCTTTTATTCGAGATTTCTTCATAGTTTGCTATTAAAATACTTTCTAACATATCCTCATTTTATTGTCCTAACAAACTAATATATGTTGCCACTATAGTTTAGATTGATCGAGCTCCTGGGCCTTCAGTATTTTATGTCACGCTCAGGGCCGTGCTGGGGTACTAACGAGGGCGGTGGACGAGTCTACCAAAAGGGCGCCCATACAGACGTGAATATATATAAATATATATATATATATATATATATATATATATATATATATATATATATATATATATATATATATATATATATATATATATATATATATATATATATATATATATATATATATATATATATATATATATATGTGTGTGTGTGTGTGTGTGTGTGTGTGTGTTATAACTTAATTAATGTCTTAAATATCCGGAGATGTTGGCTGTCTCCGAGATAAAACGGAAAGTATAGACCAACCTGGGTATAGAGATGCATCGGAGCTATGAACACTCTAAAATTTTCGAAAAAAAAATGCAAAAACAGCCATACCCAAGAACATAATGTCGGATCGAAACTGGGCAAAAGAGAATGTCCATTATATTTAATTGTAGATTCCATTAGTGTACAATCGTGTGGAGTGCAATAGCGGTGCAAGGGTGACTCCCAAAGAAACTGGAGTATGCCTTCGAGTATTTTAGCAAATGTTGAATGAGGAAATGTACAACAATCAAGTTCAAGATTTCAACAGTCAAAAGTAGTTCTAATAGTACATAGTTCAAATTAGATCACTTAGAATTCGAAAGAGAAATACACATGCGTGATTGATCTATTTTGTCTCAGCACAAAATGAACTCTCGGAAGAAGAGTTTAAATGAAAACAAGTTTTAACGCATCTCAATTATATCTTCTAGGCTAAGGTAAAGGATGATAAATTAATTGCTTCCTGTCGAAAGTAAGCGTGTGTGAAAATAGAAAAAATAATTTTGATCCAGATTAGATTTATAACGACTGTGCATAAGACAGTCAGGCAGCAAAGATCATGTATGATAAACGAAATCTTGTATGAAATCTTGATTTTGATTTTTTGTTCATTTCCCTCACTCAACGTTTGATAAAATACTCAAAGGAATACTCCACTTTCTTTGGGAATCACCCTTACACTTCCATTGCACTATATCCCATTGTACACTAACTGAATATAAACTTAATGGACATTCTCTTTTATCTGACTTTGATCCATTTTGTCTTTGAATTATGACTGTTTTTACATTTCTCGACAAATTTTTGGGTGATCAAGATGCCGAAAGGAGGCATTTTTACACCCAGCTTGGTTTATATGTTTTGTTTTTATCTCGGTGTCAGGAATCACCGCCCAAGGTTTGTTATAATAATTAAGTTACACCCTGTGTATATAGGGCGCCATTTTATGTATTAAATTCACCCAATTTATTTAGTAACAAATAGCTAAACCGTGAAAACGTCTTTATTAAAGAAACATTATTATTGTTTCTAATAAGTTTTTGTCCAACAAAATGAAGCTAAATATATACTAATAAACCAATATGGTTATATTTTAGAAATACAATAGGCAGTGATTAGTCGAACATTGCTTTAAAACACACAGAAACAATCAAATTTGTAAATAAAGAGCTTAAATTGAACTTGAATTCTTTAAACTGCGCTATATCGATTACGCTTGTCTGAAACTTTTTTAGCCAATAAATGACTAGCAGCAAGAAAACCTCCTACATTATCTTATCAAATAGACCTGCATGTTAATTGCTTTACTGGCTTTATACATAATTTGAAAAGTGATTGTACTGTTTACCTGTTCTCCCTTAATAACAACTTTATGAATGAATACTACAAAACTAATACACAGAAGAATTTTTTTAAAAAAAATATTTGCAATATATTTCGTAGGCCGTCTTTTATAAGAGCGAACTATACCCTTTGCAGGTTCTTTACCAACAGTCACTATGTGAATTTACTATACTGAAATGGTATGTTACAGAACAACTAAAGCCACTAATATAATATATTTGCAGGGCGCTCTATGCACAGGGCGCACTGTAGCCTTCAAATGAGTCTTAATCAACAGTAAAAGTATGTATTCATTGTACAGAACTGTGCCATATAGAACAATAAATAAAACCGTTTATGCTTGATGTGATTTCGCAAGGGCGCCTTATGCAAAGGGCGCAGTGTACCCTTCTCAGGTTCTTTACAAACAGTAAAAGTATGTATTCATTGTACAGAACTGTACCATACAGAAGAATAAATAAAACCGTTTATCTTTGATGTGGTTTCGCAAGGGCGCATTACATAAAGGGCGCAGTGTACCCGTCACAGGTTCTTTACCAACAGTAAAAGTATGTATTCATTATACAGAACTGTGCCATACAGAAGAAGAAATAAAACCGTTTATGCTTGATGTGATTTCGCAAGGGCGCCTTATGCAAAGGGCGCAGTGTACCCGTCACAGGTTCTTTACAAGCAGTAAAAGTATGATTCATTGTACAGAACTGTACCATACAGAAGAATAAATAAAACCGTTTATCTTTGATGTGGTTTCGCAAGGGCGCCTTATATAACGGGCGCACTGTATATACCACAGGTTCTTTACCAACAGTAAAAGTATGTATTCATTGTATACAACTGTGCCATACAGAAGAAGAAATAAAACTGTTTATTTTTGATGTGGTTTCGCAAGGGAGCCTTATATAAAGGGCGCAGTGTACTTACCACAGGTTCTTTACCAATAACAACTGTAAGAATTTATTATACAAAAAACTCGTACCTTTATTTATAATCTGATGTTTCGGAGGGCGCACCGGGACATGTCCCGGTGGCCCAGCACGGGCCTCTCACGTCCCCCCCCCCGCATTACGAAATCCTGGCTAAACGAACCAATATATGTTCCAGTAAAATAGTTAAGAATGATCCAACCCCTGGTGTGATGACCACAGTATTTCATGTAACGGAACCCCCTTCCTTTTATGAAATCCTGGCTACGTGCCTGCTGCATGTATATACGCCAGTGCAGGTAAATACACCAATTGTTCAGTGCAGGGACGTTTCTGACGAAATCTGGTAATATGCACCTCCAATATGTGACACGGTTTTGGATAAGTCCGATTTGACGAACAATCCGGGAGACAGCATTGATACCGCCACGCCGTGCAGTGTTGTTTACTTCGGGATGGTTCCGTGAAAGACGTTATTATTTCAATAGAGGTAAGAATCCGTTATTAGTACCGTGCTAACTCAGAACATTGCCTATTGTTTACAGCAACGTACGCCTTATTTTGTGTCTATCTAAAAACACTTTGTTTTGTAAGTGTAATTTCAGTATTTGTGATTCCATGGCTACTAAATCAATACCAAGCATGATGCAGCGAAATACGCCAGCGCTCGTGCAGGACTGATCGCAAAAGACAAAAATGTTCTCATTTGTCCCACATGTTCCATGTAATTTCGATGTAGTTTTTTTTAAAGTCACAATACAGTGACACTGTTTGTTTATCTTTTTATGGAGTAAAACTTTTCAGTTTGGAACTTCAATTTTGCAGATTATCAGTTTTACATTTTATCTTTTTATCTTCATCTTGCACTTTGGTTATTCTATTTTTTGCTTCAGCAATGTTGTGTAGTAATATTTGAGTTCGTTCAATACAGACGATGTAAGCAGTTGCAAGATTTATTGTAGGTTTCTAGTAGTATTCTAGACTTGGCGTAATTACCTGTAAGTGTTGGTAAACACGCCACTTTGTAACACTTTTTTTTCCCTGGGTACAAAATAGGTATGAGTTGCATCATTGCCACATTTTTTCTACATGCGGAAAAGGCTACTCTTCAACGCATCTGTGTTGTTCTTTGTGTTTCATGAAAATTAAGACCTTTAAAAATCCGACACCCTTAACAGGGAGTACTTACCTGCACCTACCTTACTAAGTTTCTCCCGTGCTAATTGTAGTTATCCTAAATGTTATGAAACACTTGGACTAAGTGACATTTATATACACCGTGAAAATGATCTAACACAGTAGTGTCAGTTTACACTCAACGTTGGATTAACAATTAAAAACACTTTTCTTTAGGTTTTGTTAACTGTATTTTTGAAATAAAAAATTGTAATATCGTAATAAATATCCATAGATATATTCTCCAAATAATTGTCTTTAATTTGGCAAAAAACTGGCTTTTTTAAAAATCCCTATTCTATGCAAAGTGATGCTCGTTTAAATATTACGTTACAAATTCAGGCGCGGATATGTTAAAGAGGCCATTTGGAGAATTGCTTAAGGTTGGCAGGTCGGCATCCCACGGAATCTCAAGCAGAACATTTTAGTATGTAAAAAAAAGGAAAGAAAAAAACCTTATGTTATGCTCCACTCCAGAGCCTGATTTAGATTGGGTGCACTGGTGCACTTGCACCCCTCTTCTTTGTAAAATGAGAAGCTATCAATGAAAATAGCAACACTTTTCAAACTTTTCAGTCGTTCTCTTTCCGTTTAAGGCTTAAGAGAAAACAAAAGTGTTGTAAAAGCAATAGTTTAGGTCGATTTTCTGAAGGATGTAGAAAAAGGATTCATCAAGCAAAACAATATAACATTTCTCAAGTAGGGGAAAAAATGGAAGCCAGGAGGAGAGAACAATTCTTTCCCTGCATGTCACTTGCAACCCTCTTTAAAATACCCCCTCCATTCTATGCATTAGCGTTGTCAGGGCTAAAGAATAGTCACATGTCATTTTGAAGAGCTGTAGTGGTATAGTGTGATTGGTTATTTTTGTAGTTACTGGTGCACTCTCCGTCAGAAAATCTTGGATCCGTTACTTTTCCACTCTTATTTCTACCACACTATATTTTCTGAACGGGATTAGTAGACAGTAAAAGGGGAATGGAGGGCCTTTTGTTGTAAAAAAAAAAAAAAAAAGAAGAAGAAGAAGAAGTCTTTTGGAAAAATATCGTTGTTATTGTTATTTTTGATCTGTATCGTTTTCCAAAAGACGCATGTTTGGAGAAGGAAAAACAACTTTGTTAATAAAGGTAAAAGGAATACTTTAAATCTAAATATTGTCTCTTTCTCCGTAAGAGAATTTACTATATGTTCTACTTTCAATGATTTTATAATACGATTTTATCGCTCTCTCTCTAGCCTAAAGGGCTTGGAAAACTGATTTATTGACCTGAGTGACGACATCTACCAACAAAAAGAGTAAATAAAAATATAAAAGAAAATCCTCAAAAGTGTAAGATGATAAAAACAGAAGTATCGTAGCGTTACGAAGCAAAACATGTGAACTTAGAAAAGACTCTGTTTTCACCACTCTTGCTTAGCTAAAAGCATTATGAGAAAAGTGTCTTCTTTTTCTCTCTCTCTCTCTTACTTGATGTCCTGTCACACTTGAATTACTACTGAAGATTAAGAAAAAAGGGAAGGAAAAAGAAGCAGAAAACAACCTATTCCCTTGAGGTAATTACATCCGGATGACACCAACACAACAATCTCGTTAGTATTGAACATTGTGTGAGACAAATCACGATGACAGATGCAGGCCCTTAAGCTTAAAATGACTGCCACAAATGTTCTGGTTTCCTACAAATCTTCCGGCAACTTTCATAAGTTTATTGATTATCAAGATAAAATTACATTTATGTTACGAGGAAATATTGCTTTAAAAAATGGCGCTACTCGACAAAAACTTTGGAGAAGATACGATCACGTCTCTGAAGTTGCATTTCCTGGATTATCTAATTTCGACCCCAAATGAAAATGGATAGTTTGTTATTGATTCTTTTCAAGGAAAAATCGGTTAACAAACGGTCATATTTACAAAATAAAGTTAGAATGGAGCCAACTTCACAGTTGCACCCCCTCACTTTCAAATTTTGATTCGAAACCGAAGCTAATCGTTTGTTATTGAGTGTTTTGAAGAAAATATCGTTTGTTTCGAATATTTCCAAACTAAAGTTGGGGTGTAGTTTGGAGTGTAGATATTTCCAAACTAAAGTTGGGCTAACTTCACCCTAGTCTCTCAAACTTCAATTTTGATTGAAAATCCAAGCCAATTGTTTGTTTTTCCCTTGTTATCGATTCTTTTGAAAATAAATAATTTGTTTCGTATATTATAAATAGATATTTACAATTTCACTGCCCCCTACAACCACACACATACTTTCAAATTTCGATTCAAAATTTTAGCCATTCGTTTATTTTTTGTTTATTATTCATCGTTTTGAAGAAAAAATGTTTCGAAAATCATAAAGTGATTTTTGCAAAATAAATTTCGGATGAGGCCAAATTTACCCTGGTTCCGCCACTTATAAATTTCGACGGAAAACCAAAATCGTTGTTTGATATATCTTTGTTGTTGATTATTTTGAAGAAAAAATAGTTTATTTCGAAAACCGTAAAGAGTATTTGCAAAAGAAATGAGTGATGGAACTTAATACCGGCCCCACTTTCAAATTTCGATTGAAAACAGAAGCAAATCGTTTGTTTTTTCCTTTGTTATGAATTGTTTCGAAGAGAAAATTGTTTGTTTTGAAAAATAGAAAGAGAGATTTAAAAATTAAATTTTGGATATGGTCAAATTCACCCTAGTCCCTTTACTTACAAATTTCGATACAAGACCAAAATTGATCGTTTGATATGGGTTTGTTGTTAATTATTTTGAAAGAAATGTATTTTTGTTTTGAAAAATATAAAGACATATTTACAAAATAAAGTTGATGAAATGGTTTGTTTTGAAGAAAAAAGTCACTTGTTTCGAAAAAAAGGATGTATTTACAATATACATTTGGTGGCCAACTTCACACTGCTTATTCTACTTTTAAATTTCGATTCAAAACTCAAGCCAATCATTTGTTTTTCATTTCTTATTGATTGGTTTCAAGAGAAAATAGCTTTATCGAAATATATTAAGTGATTTACAAACTAAAATTAAGTGGGCAAACTTTGGACTGATTATTTTCAAATTTCAAATTTGAAACTGGGAGTTGTTGCGGAATTTAAACACTTTGGATTTTAATAGAGAGTTAAGAATAGAGACGTAATATGTTTGAATTCCGCAACAACTTCCGGTTTCAAAATAGATATACATGGAGCAAAAATGATAACAGGTAGCGAGTAGCAGTTTTTGGAATCGATTAAGCATTCTAAACATAATTACCAAATTCTGTCTCAGTCCTCTGTTTAAACCGGAAGTGATAGAAATCAATCACTTCTTGTTTTAACATTGATTGCAATAGAATGAAAACTGTAATACATAGATGGTGAGAAGCAGTTTTCTGTAATCTATTAAACGTTCCAAAAATATATTCTTCTTCACTATAATCTATATACTAAACCCAATTTGGTGGAAAACAACTACTTGAGGATTTAACGTTGATCGCTATAGAGTAATAAATAGAAGCAATTACCTGCAATAAATTGAACGTCTCAAGAACATATATGATTTCATCGTGAAGTATCTATTAAAACCGGAACTGGTAGAAATCCTCTACAACTGCATGTCTCAATATTGCTCTACATACAGCAAAAACTATGAGGGTCCGGTTTCAACTTTGATTGTCATAGAGTGAAAACGATAGTATATAGCAAGAAGTGGCTTTCTGCAATCAATCAAGCATTCCAACAATGTATTCTATCTCCACTTTAATATCTATACTAAAACCGAAAGTGATATAAATCGACTAACACTTATGATTTCAATAGCTGAGGAAATATCACACCATAAAATTTCCGTCACTTACTTATTTAATGTATAAAAAGAGAATGAACCACTTTTTTTAATTCAATGTTTGTTCAATCTTTGAGGGTAAATTTAGCCCCATCTCAAATTTACTTTGTAAATATTCCTTTATGACTTTCGAAACAAGTTTCTTTCCTTTAAATCTATCGGCAACAACAAAAAACGAACGATTAGCTTGGATTTTGAATCGAAATTGAAATTTGAGAGACCAGCATGAAGTTAGCTTCACCGAACTTTAGTTTGTAAATATCTCCTGAAGTTTTTCGAAACAAACTATTTTTTCTTCAAAACAATCGAAAAACAAACAATTTCTTTTGATTTCGAATTTAAATTGGAAAGTGGGGACAGTGTAAAGGATTTTGGATCGAGATTGAAAGTGGGAGCAGTGTGAAGTAATTCCCACTTTATTTTCTATATATCTCTTTATGTTTTTCGAAACAAATAGATTCTGCCCAAAAAAAATAGTAACAAACGAAAAACAAACGATCGATCTTGTTTTCGAGTCGAAATTTGAAAGCGGAGGAGGTAACTTCTTACAGGTGACACGATCATATATTTCATGTAGTTTTCACGGAGATGTTTATAATTCAACAAATAAGACTTTTAATATTTCGTTTATGTTTATTTATTTATTTTGACTGACACTTCAAACGCACCAAAAGTGTTTATATTCAGAGTTATACTAACTCCAGGAACTATTGTAATTATTGTGACATTATTTTAATTTTTAATTCTTATAAGTTTATATTTAAATATTAACAATTAAAATATTGTTACAAGTAAGAGTTTGTTTCACTGTTTTCTTAATATCATTATTGCTTCGTTGTTTTATGATAATAAAATATTCCAAGTTTTTCTTAATTTCAAACGTGTAATGCCCTGTTATTCACCGTCGCCATCACATTTCGTCTAGTATTTGATATTTTTTTACGTGTCTTGCGTTTATTGTGTTTGTATCTATTTCAATGATTATGTTATGTTCATTAAATTTGTCCGGAAACAGTTTCGAATCTATACAGACGGCAAGTACGTTGTATCTGTATTAAATTTTAATCAGCAAGAAAAGAAAGAAATTAACAGAAACACAACACAACACACACACACACACAAATATATATACTAAAATGAAGATTTTGATTTAATACAAAATGGCGGAATTCTGTGAAGATGACCAACCACTAAGTATCAGTTTGTGTTACTTACCTTTAATAAAAGTTTTTAAGTATAAAACATTTTTATTATATATCTTTTATGTTTGATATAATTTTGATACTATGCTTTTTAAGTAAAACAATTTGACATCAATCTTAAATTCCTTTTTGTAGTAATACAAGTGTTAAATCATACCAATATAATACAGAGAATGTCGCACTTATGTTCGTGTCATCTTGGTTGCGGTTTGTGCAATGACTATAAAAGCTCTTCTCCAAATTAATAAAATTGACTGTGATATAATTTACAAAAATTGGCTATCGACATATTTTTTTATCCGCTACATAAGACTCCTTTTATAGGTGTTTATAGAATAGGATAATACAAAATAATTACCAGTTTGTCATTTTTCTACGAACGTTTAACTAAATATCGTTAATCTCATCTGAAGTTTACTTTTGAACATGGAAGAGAATCCGAGATGGATTTGGATTGGAGTTTTCAAGTGAAAGTAGTATATAATCCTACTAAAATAGCAGCGTTATAATCTTATGTTCGTAACGTTGAAAGCATAAGCATGGAAGAGTAGATTACAGCTAAGCTTATAGGAGAACCTTTCTCCTCCAATTTTTCATTTACCTAATGAAACTTTCATGTACTTAACTTGAGCTCAAAATTCATTAAAATCGATATTATATTAAAGCCAATCAATATTATTTTTCTTGCATTAAGATCACAATATTTCTTATGTTATTCTTTCAACGTAAGCTCAGCATTTCTCTATTGGCAGCCTAACATCTATACATCAATTTACATGTAATATGTGATTTGAATGAAACATGGTAATTGAATGTTAGCAATTATATTCAAATTCGATAGATATTTCAGCGTTACTATTCCACGTTGTTTCAAAGAGACGTTAGTAGTTGATGATGATAGGTTATAGAAAAGAAGAAACGGAAATAGTTATGATGGAATAAAGTAAATAACAGAAATAATTAATACGTAGAGACAATTAATGAGTACAAAAGTATAATATAAGTATATCGAGCTAATACTAATGTTAGTATATAGAGTTAACGTTACATGTGTATCTATATACATGATCATCATAAACGTACTTATTTATCTCTGAAACACGACGTATCATAATTAACTCTGCAAAACATTGCATATGAAAGTATCTGAAAGAAAGAAAAGAAAACAAATATAAATCATTAAAAGGAGATAAAATTAGAATTTCCTTATCAAACAGTAATACGTAATTACCATGATTTCACGTACTTAATGACATCAGATAATCACACCGGCCCCACTTTCAAACTTCGATTCAAAACCAAAGCTAATCATTTGTTTTCTTCTTTGTTATGGATTGTTCTGAAGAAAAAAAATGTTTCGAAAAATAGAAAGATAGATTTAAAAAATAAATTTCGGATATGGCTAAATTTACTCTCGTCCCTTTACTTACAAATTTCGATTCAAAATCAAAACCAATCGTTTGACATGGGTTTGTTGTTGATTATTTTCAAAAAAACTAGTTTATTTCGAAAATCATAATGATATATTTAGAAATAAAGTTGATGAACGTGTTTTGTTTTGGTGGTTTGGAAGAAAAAATCACTTATTTCGAAAAACAAAAAGAGATATTTACTGTATACATTTGTTAGCGAACTTCACACTGTTTATTCTACTTTTAAATTTCAATTCAAAACTCAAGCCAGTCGTATGTTTTTCGTTTCTTATTAGTTGATTTGAAGAGAAAATATTTTCTTTCGAAAAATACTAAGAGTTATTTATAAAATAAAGTTGGATGGACCTACTTCACATTGGTCTTTCAAGTTTCAAATTTCGATTTAAAACCAAACTCAATCATTTGTTTTTGTTTGCTACTGATAGCTTTGAAGAAAAAAATATTTCGAAAATCATAAAGGGAACGTTGCAGAATAAAGTTGGGATGGGGCCAAATGTACCCTGGTCCCTTCACTAATAAATTTAGATTGAAAAGCAAAACCAATCTTTGATACACGTTTGTTGTTGGCTATTGATTGATGATTTTGAAGAAAAATCGAAAAGCTTTAAAGATACTTTGAGGTCAACTTTAAGCTTGATCTGCGCTTCAGAATTTCGTTCAAAGCAGAAAACAGTTAATAGTGGGAAGAGAAACACAATCAAAAGTGTACGCAGAAGTTCGTCAACGAGGGTTCAGACTCCCAAGTTCGTATAATTTCAAGAGTCTGTGTATATATGTTAATATGATAAATGTTTATATTTTCATAATACCTTGCTCAAGGGGGGGAGAAGGCGTTCAAACTCCGAAATCCATCCTTACTTATACCACTGAACAGAATAATACTATTTGAAAAGAACATATATTTTGATAGTGCAATACATTTTATTACTTTAAAAATTGAAAAAGTAAAAGACCAGTAATAGCACTAATAATACCTGAAATGAATATAGATTCGGTAATAAACCAACATTTCATTATTTTATTTTAAACTTTGAAACGAGAATTGAAACACCACAATGAATATAGATAGGATAATAACACAATAGTTTATAATTGAAGACTATGGGGAGAAAAGGAGATAAGTCAGTTTATTTTATAACTTTACACAACTGCCCTGTTTTACACTGACTTATTTACTTCTTTCCCTGTAAGCTTACTCTTTAAGATTAAATTTCTTACTGACTAACCTTCTTACTGTGAGATTTTGACCATGCAAACTACACCTCTCAGGCTACATAATTCTGCTGTTAGCTCATTTTCGACCATTTCTTGATTTTCCTCCTTTTCCCCTGTAGTCTTCAATTGTTTTATTCATTACTAGTTGAGAAGAAAGAGAATAATACTATTTGTAACGAACAAAGATTGAATAAAAATAGTGCTTCTTCCTCCTTTTATACATTAAACACCAAGTAAGAGTGTCACGTGTGCATCACGTGACGGGGATTTTATAACGTAACATTTTCTCAATTTTTAAATTATAAGTGTTAGTAAATTTATATTACTTCCTTTTTACATTGAGAAAAATAAGCGGTAACCTACTCGAGGTTAATGAACAATTTCGCTGCTAGAACCAGTTAATAATTTGTAAGAACTCTTCTGAGACAAGAAAGAATAATTTTACGAGATGACCAACGATAATCAATTGAATAAGGTTACTGGAAAATGCATAGAAACAATACAGTGTTTGGTTGTTATTAACCTATAGAGTAGGTTAGAAGAAGGTAACTAATTCAAGAAGGTTAATTTAACTTAAAACACTCTGTTGTTATCAACTGATTTTCACAAAGGTAAATTTAACCTTCCAGAACTTGTTTACAGGTAACACTGCGTTTTTGTTATTTTAACAAATCAACGAATAAACTTAAGTTCAAGATGACTCAAGAAAGCTACGGATATTTCCCAGGACCATCGAAAGAAAAACAAATTGAGAACAATGAAGCAGTGAACAAATACGATGAAGTGAGAAGTTTATTAGCATGGAAATTATAAGACTATATATTATTATTTGTAGGTCAGTACACATGAGTATTTAACCCTTTAATGGGCAAGCATTGATAGCATTATCATTAACATATTTAATTTGCTTTTATGGTTGAACCATGTCTTCCTGTTCGTAATTTCGTAATTTTTATAGTATTTTTGTACTTTGGTTACAAAATACGTAACGTTTCCGTTCAAAGCAACGTTTCCATAAAATAGGCCTTATGTGTAGCTACTGAGCAGCATTGCCCTATTATGGTCAAATATCTTAAGAATACTCTCAGTAATTACCAACAGTTTCGTTGAAATATATTTTCCTACACAGCAAGAAACCACAAATAAAAAAAAAAAAATAAAAATCTCGGAACATAGAAGATAAAGCTTCTACAATACTAAATTTTTACTGTCCCCTGTTGACGAATATTAGAAGTGTCTAAAGAAGTGACAGGCAAATCATGTATATGAATATTGTACGAGGGAGGATCAAATGAAAACCTTAAAAGTTTATTATACATTTCAAATGTTGTGCTATTGCTTTGAAAGTTGGCAATATTGTTTCTAACAGTATTCTCTTTCTTCAGTAGGTGGCAGAAGAGTCTAGTCAAACAAAAGACAGCACAGGAGCAGTTTCAAGATGACCGCCCCACTGTCCACATGCACCGCATTAGAATAGCGTTCGGTGATCCGGTTTTTGAGTAGTGAAGGTGTGAAACCAATTGAAATTCATCGCAGGATGGCAGCAAAGTATAGTGATTCGTGTTTGTCCCTGCAGCAAGTATACGAGTGGTGTAGGAAGTATAAAAGTGGTGTAACATCTGTGGAGGATGCTCCTTGACCGGGACAGGCTCACCGCGTAGTAACCGACGACAACATTGCGGTAGTGGAACAGCTTGTAAAGGACAACAGGCGTATTACCCTGAAAGAAATCGCAACAATAATGATGATTAGCTTTGGTTCAGATCAACACATTGTGCATAATGTTCTGCATTTCAATAAGGTATCTGCAAGATGGGTTCCATGTCAGTTGACTGCTGAATTGAAAGATCGTCGCGTCGACGCCTGTGAAGAACTTTTGCATCATTTCAACACCGAGGGTGATGCATTTCTGCACAGAGTTGTTACAGGCGATGAGACCTGGGTTCACTGTCATCAACCAGAAACCAAGAAAGCGAGCAAGGAATATCGGCATAGCTCTTTGCCGAAACAAACAAACAAACAAACAAAAATCCGCACTCAACCATCAGCAGGAAAGGTTATGCTCACTCTCTTCTGGGATTCTAATGGAATAATTTTGGAACAGTACACGGAAAAAGGAGTGACAGTAACCAGTGCATCGTATTCAAATATACTGAAAAATCAACTTCGCCCTGCAATCAGGCGTGAACGGCGAGGACTTTTACAGCATGACAACACCCGATCGCATACTGCCCGTTTGACCGTTGAGACTATTGATGCCATCAAATTTGAGTGTCTCAATCATCCACTCTATTCACCAGATCTTGCCTCCAGTGACTTTCATTTGTTTGGGCCACTCAAAGAAGCGATGGGCGGCAAACATTTCAATAGTGATAAAGAGGTGAAAAATGCAATGCACGATTGGCTACAATCTCGATCAAAAGAATTCTTCCACCGAAGTATCCATGCACTCCCGAAACGATGGAATACTTGCATTGAACGTCAACGAAGCTACGTTGAAAAATAAGAGGTAAGATTTCCTTTTCATTGTTGCATTCTAACATTTATTGCACGTTTAAGGTTTTCATTTGATCCTCCCCTGTATGAAAGCAATAATGCCAATTAAATGATCACTGAAGTTATAATTCGTGCAGATAATGCAATAGAATGCCATGTTGCTTCAGAAAACACTGCCCACTAAAGGGTTAATTGTTGCATGAACTTAAGTTCGTCCTTTGTAAATAACTTTTAAGCCTAAATAACAGAGTGAAGTTAATTATCTTAGAGAAACGTGGACAATTTCTCATAATGCTTAGTGCCAACACAAGTATTGCGTTTCTTAAGTATTCTGGTAGGCCTACTATATTCACTAGGCTATATAGGTCTTGTTTGACAAATGTTTTACATCTCAAATCTGGTGGTATAATTTTACCTATTTTTAGTGTGTTATTTTCTTGGAGCATGTGCAAATAACTAAAAATAGATTGATAATACACCGGCAAACGGGGTTAGTGATCGCCCCCGTTGCAAACCACTACCTTAAAAAATGCTTCTTAAGGAAGGAGTAACATTAATAGGCGTAGATTGACTTTAGGAGGACTGAGTGTAAATATAGTATATGGACATATGGCATAACAACTAGTGTAAAACACGAACCAACTTATCTTAGGTGACTACTAAGAGCACGAATGCTATCTGAGTCAGGGTAGCAGCACAGCAGGGAGGCCCGTGGAGCTGTGCGAAGTGCATCCGTAAGGAGGAGGCGGTGAGCATACACACAAACGAAGGTAGTGGAAGAGCACTTTATATGGCATAAAAACACATATATTAACCTATTACATTAACCGAGTAAATGGGTTATGTCAACTAATTGAACAGAGTAAACTAACCGATCTACCTGGTTATATATTTGTTGTACCCTATTACATTAACCGAGCTAATAGGTTATTCTAACTAATTGGATAAGGTATATTAACCGTCTACTTGGTTACACATTTGTCTTACCCTATTATTTTAACCGAGTAAATGAGTTATTTTTACTAATTGAATATGTTATATTTAATACTAACAAAATACTATTGAATGGTTTATTTGTTTTAAAGATCTTTCATATACAGTAGGGCAGACAACTAAGTATCTGGCTATAATGACCTCATCAAACACAAATTCAAATTTTAAGCAAGTGGGTTTTCGTTTTCGTGTTATTTTTTTTATTATTTCTAATTTCAATAGGAGAATATAACTGAGATGAAATCCTTTTCGTTTGGTTGTTTGCTGAAGTTTTGTTTCCCTTTTCAATACCAAGACTATACGAGACGTGGACCTACAGTTTAAAGTGGAATCCAAACCACAGTAATACGAGGGTAATTCGAAAAAAAAAAAAACCTCCGTTTGCGCATATGCGAGAAATGGCCGATGAGAGCGAAGTGAGTTTTGTAGCATTGTGTGAGTAGTTCAGTAGACAGTGAGCAATGGAAGGAGAAGGTTGTGTTGCAGTTCACTCGTCCGCTATAACAATTGCGAATGAACGCTCGAATAGAAAAATCCATCAAATGTAAAGTGCGTGCGGTAATACGATTGCTGAGTGCAAAAAAAACTTTTGGCAGCTGCGATTCATCGCGAACTATGTGATATTTATGGACCAAACGTGATGAGTGAAGATATCGTATGTGAATGGTGCTGCATGTTTAAAGATAGACGAACTGACGTGCACGATACGACAAAAAGTGGGCGCCCATCTGTAGTTACCGTATAGCCCAGATTTGGCGCCGAGCGACTACCACCTATTCAAATTGACGCACTTGAAACAGTGGCTTGCATCGCAACCACTTCGACAATGAGAATGCGTTTCTCACAATGGTGGTAACAAGTAGCTTCATTCCCAGTCTGGAAGAATTTTTACAGAAGGAATTTCGAACCTTGTAAAACGTTATGATAAGTGCCTCAATTTGAATATGTTAAAAAGTAATGTAATGTTGTACTAATAAAAGTTCTGTATCTGCGAGTATGTCATTGATGACCATAGTTTTTTCGAATTGCCTTCCTACGTTCAATGTTTTCCCATCGGAAATCGAGCCCGAGACCATATGCATCAAAGGAACATGCGCTAGCCACTAGACCAGCGGGCAAGATTTGAAATATTTTCTTGGGATTAGGAATTTATATCTTAAAAAAAAAAGTTTGTCGCGGCCTAGTGAGCATCAAGGTTGTAACTAGAAGTAGTAGTAAGTTTATTTCACTTCCGGTTTGAATAGTGTAATCAAGTCAAGAGATGGAAACTACTTTTGCGGCACTAAATAATAATAATAAAAAGAAACTGGCTATTGCTTTTTTCAGTATGAGGATCAATGTCAACGGTAGTTTCTCGCCACTTTCGGTATATAAAGAGAGATAAAGATCCAAGATGATTACCTTACGATGCTCAATTCGTATCAGAAAGCTTAAAGCTCGCTATCTCTTACCGGTTTTGCTTTATGACGATAACTATTGAAACCGGAAGTGCCAGTAAATTTTTACCAAAGGATGAAACTTGGAGATAGAATTTATTCTTAAGATACGGAATTCATGCTTCTCGCTATTGCGATGTGTTTGCTCTATGGTGATTGTTATTGCACCTGGAAGTGGAAGTTTTCAGTTTTAGTGGAGAAATAAGGGTGGAAGTTAATTCTCTTGTGACTCTGAGTTGATTCCAGTAAACCGCGTCTCGCTATATATGACCGTTTTTGCACTATAACAAACCTGTTTTTACTGCGATCCACATTAAATAATAAAAAGTATTTTGTGGCCCACGTAATTTTATTTAAATACATATTGACATTCTACGTAATGGTGGTGTATTTCAAAGGAATTAAATTTTGTAAATCATATCTAATTCCAGTTCGTTCAATTACAGTTCATATGAGTGATTAACATGTAATTTATTTAGGGATGTTATAAACACTCCGAGCGACCACGAATGTTACAAAATAGAGCTCGATGCTTAAATTTTAATAGATCAAAATTTAGTTCGGTTTTTTTAAAGTCTATCGTAAATATCTCACTTTCAAACTAAATTGTAATGTAAATTTATGAATATAGTGGCGTTGTCCGTACGAGAATATCGGTCGGTGACGATCGCGCAAGTGTAATGTAATTTTCTTTCTCAGTAACTGTATCATATGAAATTGTACGCATGCGCAAAGGATGTTGAAGTGTTTCCATAGAAAGGTAACACAGAGTTAACACTACTCCCGACGTAATGCCCTATCCTGTGATAGGTTTTCACTTACTCTCTCTCTTTCCATCCTAACTAGGGTCTCTACTGACTTTACAACAGGGCAGGGCTCTGAGTAACTACTTACTCTTCACCTCATTAACAAACACTTCCAATTTTTATTTTCTGGAATACTTCACAACATATGTTATGTATCAAAATAAAATTTTCATGATTAAAAAGAAAAAAAAAAACTTCTCGCGACCCACCAAAACTCGGCCCACGACTCCACTTTGAGAAACACTGCACTATAGTAATCAGTTTTAAAACCTAAAGTGGTTCGATTCCGTCAATCCCGGGTTGGATATACGATAACGGTTAAGACGTTACTTAAGTATTTGGACTCTGAATCCATTACAAAAAGCCATATCTCGCTTCATTTTCCAATTTTGCTCTATGCTCTATAGAACACGGAAGTGGTAGTGAATTCCTACCACTTCCGGTTTTAGTAAAAGCTAAGAGTGGACACGGTATCTATTCTTATGATACTGAATATATTCTATTAAAAAGCCAGTTTATTGGTAGCTATTACCACTGCTCCTTGGTGATCAACGACGTAACCGGAAGTGATAAATTTCTATCACTTCCGGATTGAATAGAGGGTCAGCAAATTAGATTTGCGTGTGTTCTAAAATTCGTATTCTAAAACTGCGTTTTTCGACATCTCTTACCGTTTTCGCTTTATGTAAATCAGTATTGAAACCGGAAGAAATAATAAATATGATCCATTTCCGGTTTTGGCAGAATATTGCGGATGTCATGATAAGTTGTCTTGAGACACTGAATCGTTTGCAGGAAACCGCCTCTCGCTATGGCGGTTGATCTCTGGCAACGAAATGGTTTGATCTATGGCAATGAAAATTGAAACAGAAAATGGCTAACTTGAACCATTTCCGGTTTGAGTAGAGGGCTGACGGAAGAGATAGGAAATAGTGGATAGTGTCTTTAATGGAGTGGGGTAAGCGTAATCATTATTCTCATTCCATAACCATTCATTTTTGGAACACTGCATCATCTTCAAAAACCCGCTTGTCCCTATCTCTTTCCGTTTTTGCTCGGATAACTGTCAACAGACAGATGGACATAGCCGTTATGTAAGCTTTCCGATACTAATGCATTGTATAGGTTGGAAATCTAATAAGAGTGGAAATTGATTATATTCTTGAGATACTGAATTAGTTCTGGAAAACCGTGTCTTACTATCTATTACCGTTTGTGTAATATTATCTATTGTAAAAGCTTTGCTTTTAACGGACTTAAATCTGATTTAAAGTACTCGCTGACTAAAACAATACATTTATCGTAAAACTTTTAACGAGTAACAGTTCCGCAAACTATCCACATTGGCTTCATCAGACGCTATGAATACACAGGTAATCAGCGGCGCAAATCTGTCTTCAACATTGGGGGCGACGGGTAAGACTGTTTCCATAATCTTCTTTTTTAAAGCAATGTTCAAAATATTTACTGAAGTTGAAAAACAATGCTGTAGAGTATCAGGGGAACGATTCATTTCCGTTCTGCCTAGTTCTCATTCTGTCTAAAGGCCCTCCAGCACTTTGTAGAAAATGTTTTCAATGATTTTATCTTTAGGCAAAACAGAAATTCCCGTTCTGCCTAATTTCCGTTCTGCCTAATCTTTGGATACAGGGAATTTTATGAGGGGACGGTTCTTTTAGGGAAATGCAGCACTGAAATACTTAATTCCTAGCGTGTTTTTAATTACTAAATGTAATTGTGATGTTATTTGATTTCTTTAAAAATTTTCATCATTATGTTGTAGCATATAAAAGACTTTTTTGTGTTGTATTAATATTTATTTATTTTAATTCTGAAATACTGATTAAGACTTTTTTTCCTTTTTAGCAAAGATCAAAATGTGAATAATATACTTAATATAACAGTCTTACGTGCTTTATTGGGTTTTCAGTATTAAGACAATGTTATTTCAGTAAAATGAGGAATTACAGATAACACTTTAAATGCATGACAGTTGAAGAAAACAATAATCAACCTTTTATTAGACTGCGCCTACGATTCTGTCAATTGAATGTTGTCCGTTTTGTCAGAATGTTCCTTGAGTTTCATCCTCTTGGATTTTGTCCTGCTTTCGTAATAATCTGTTTAGTAATTTTGTAACAGATTCTGTAAGAAGAATAACATCTTCGAGTTTCATAATAAATTTTAGATGTTATTCTACTTATTCTTCTCGGAAAAATAGCTAGGACAGTCTGTTATTAGCAATGTTATTCACATCTACTTAAGTAAATATAAATGTAATTTTTTAAAAATACCTGCAGGGAAATGAAAAAATGATGACTCAGATGCAAGAAAACCGTTTGAATTGTAACTGAAATGAACATAAAACAAACTTACTACAGCCTAATATAAAGTCATTTCACAACACAATTTTATTTAGTTTTCCAATTGTTCATCTCCAACGTGTTAAGGCTCGCAGTACGTGAAACGTGCCACAGTCCACATCCTCAAGATATGTCTGGCCATATATTAAACAAACAATGTAAGAGGATGAGTAAGGCGGCCTTTAAGAAAGAGTCTTAGTCGTCTACATCACAACTCCTTTTTCGGCATCACCTTACTGCTTAACGTGTTCTACAATTGTGAGATCATAAGTTTTTGGATAGGAAATGGTACATAGTGTCTTTAATGGAGTACGGTAAGCGTAATCATTATTCTCATTCCATAACCATTCATTTTAGAGATCAGCATGCTAATAGGAAATTTTAATCTGCTCATACCAAAGAACTGAAATTAACCCCATACTAGTGAGTAATGATTGCAAAACTGAATACTTATAAATTTAATACGTTGCTAACACCGACTATTGATCTGTACTCAATAAAATCTCCAATCGCTGCTGAATGCCTTTTATCAAGCTTTGATTTGTTTTATGTAATTAATGTTTCGCACTTTTTGAGAGATATATGGAACCATTATGACAATGTTGAGGGAAGAACAACTAATGTTGTCGAGGATAACACCCTAAATTAACAGAAAACTGACAAAAGAATCCAAATATATTTACATTCATGCAACTTTTACAACAAGAACAAAGTGAAAATGAAGCTTCTATGTTAATGTTGGAGGTAAGAAGAAAGACCAAGCAACCAATGCTTAAATATGGGCGAGTTGAACAGAAAATCAAATCATTGAGAAGAAGGCTGGTATCACCTGTAATAGACTTTATGAATTACATAGATGCGGTTGCATACGGGTTACATCTAGAACAGGGAAGATTGTAAGGTCCTTGGTTCGTTAAATTAATCTTCAAAAATAATTCTCAACGTGTTTTACACTTTCTTATCTGGCTTTTAATAGTTGACCAAGCGAAGCGTACATAATCAACTTTTCTACACATACAATAAAATATTTTATACCTTTATACACACACTTCTTTACTCATCAAGATGTCTACGTGTAAGTACAATTATTTATGTCGTTGCTATAGAAACATCAACACTTATTTTTGTTACTGATTACATAAATAATATCTCAAAATCTCAATATATCTTTCTTTTCTTTATACATCATATTGCTCACATAATTCGCCTCTGATTCCTTTCAGTAGATAGGCACAGATTGATAATGAAACATACAACGTTATCGTTGTAGATGTCGCCTCGAACGGGACTTCCATAATAGTTTTACTACGAAGGAAAGAACCCTGGGTTAAATACCATGAAACATTTATCTTTCGAATAGCCCTCATATATATAATATCACCTTTAATATACATATTCTACTTTTCCATTTATATATAATATACTATAATATAACACATTTTCATATCTGTCAATATATCTCAATATTAATAACGACGCATTACAAATTATCATAAGTAAGGCTATTCACAAATTAAACCTAACTGGTAGTTTTCTTCTAGGGTACAAAATTAACTATTCCTTCATACACAAATAACACTATTTACAAACAAAGGATCTTCATAATATTAAATATTGATAGGATCAGAAGTCAACAAAGTTGGAACATATAAACGCATTGATGGTTCTCATTTAATACATTAATAAACTTTGAAAAATTAAGAGATTCGATATTCATTATTCTTATTCTTTTCCATATAATAAGGTGCATTTATCTTATATATCTGTCATTACTTTCATAAGTTTACATTAAAATTGTGATCTTTCAAATATTCATAATATTCAAATAAAATCCGAATGAAATGAAAGCACGGAAACAATTGTAGCTTCTTACAATAAAGCTCTTAGATAATTTCTTATCATGAAACACAAATTAACATTTTCTTAGTTAAAGATATAAAAAGGAAATTGCAACAAAACAATAAGGAATTAATTCAATAATATTTTCAGTTAACTGTCATAAATTAACTTCGTCAATATTCCGTAAATAATGAGTTTTACTCATAATCAAAATATTTCATAATTACATATGTTTTCAACGTACATTTTAATAATAAATTGAACGAAGAACACATTAACCATAGACGTAAGCAAAGGTCAATTTAATACAAATCCATCGGACGCCTTTTTGTCAATTCAAGTTATACGTTCAAAGGGTTCATTTAAGGAACATTGTATCCCACAATCAGTAGTACGTCTTGAGCAATTAGGTATTGTTACCATACTTTGATTCCTATTTACGAAATTCCTGCCATCTGCAAATTGGTTTTGTGAGAATCGGCGATAACTATTATTCCTACTGAAATTCCTGTTGTTTCTGAAATTCCTAGCTCCATTTCTATAGTTAGGTTGTGTTTGATTTCCGGTACCATTATAACTATTCATTCTATTATTCAGGCTACGAACATTAGAATCATTTGCAGGTTGTATATCTACATTACGTACAGATGCATATTGTGTTTGATTACGTGCATAATTTCCCTGACCTCTATCCTGCATCTTATTGTTATTTTGAATTGCAGATTGACTCTTATAACTTTGAGTGAGCATAATTCAATGATTGAAATTAATGCACTGAGCTGACATTAGCAACTGTTGTAGTCTAAATGGCAATAAGATCCTAATTGAAGCTATAATTCGTGATTCAGGATGGTTAGGATTTAATGATCTTAGTTCATGATATGTCGACACTACAAATTCAGTAATACTACGGTGTAACTTAGGATTGTAGTGGTTCGTTCTCAAAACAGCATCTCTATTTGCTACCATAAAATCGTTTTCGTAGTTTGACAAAAGAACATTTTTAAAATCTGAATACGAATGAATACTACCTCTAATAGCCTTAAACCACGTTAGACACGGTGGCAACAAAATATGCGGTAATAATTTTAAGTATTGAGACTCATTTACACCGATGAGCTCGCATTCATCTTGGAATTTTTCGAGAAATGACCTGGCAGGTATATCTCCTGGTACACCACTAAACTTGGTGAGCGACTTTACTTCGCTAAACCGTAACCGATTACCTGTGGATGTCTTCAAACCTCTACTGGAGATGCGTCGGCGCTTGGATATTTGTCTCACTTGTTCTTCTCTGTCACTACTCTCTGCACCGCTGGATGATCCCTCTAATTCCAATGTTGTTCTTGGAGGATGATCAGGTACCCAACCTGTGGCTATATGATGACTCGCGCCTTCGGTATCGTGGAATGAAGTTCCGGGAATACATTTTTCTTTGAGGAAATTAACTTCATCTCTCAGTACTTTAATGTGATTATCATGGACGTTGATAGTTGATTTTAGAACATCCATGGATTCTTCTATTTCTGTACTTCTTTGTACCACCTTTTCTATCTTCTCTTCGTATTTCTCGAATTTTTCCGTCACCTGGAGGTTGATCTGATTCAGCTGATGACACACATGCTCCCATCTGTCTTCATTACGTTGGCTTAATTTCACTAATTTTTCATCAAAGTCCTGGGCTAACTGGGTTAATTTCTGGTCCATTTTTTCTTGAATTTGTTCAGATTGGTTTTTCATCTTTTCTGACTGGTTTCGCATTTGATCATTGATTTACTCGTACTGGTTTTTCATTTGCTGAGCCTGATTTTTCATCTGCTGGCCCAAATCTTTTAGGATATCAGCCAAATTGTCACTCGGAGTTGATTTGGGATATACATTCTGTTCACCAGTCATGTTATTACTTTCAGTACTCATGTCCATATTTCTCCTAATTATTTTTCCACTTCGCAATTTTGTAACGTGTTGAAATGCCGTTTTTACTGATCTTCGAAACGACAATTATACAACTCCCGTGGTGAGGCACCAATTTTTGTAAGGTCCTTGGTTCGTTAAATTAATCTTCAAAAATAATTCTCAACGTGTTTTACACTTTCTTATCTGGCTTTTAATAGTTGACCAAGCGAAGCGTACATAATCAACTTTTCTACACATACAATAAAATATTTTATACCTTCATACACACTCTTCTTTACTCATCAAGATGTCTACGTGTAAGTACAATTATTTATGTCGTTGCTATAGAAACATCAACACTTATTTTTGTTACTGATTACCTAAATAATATCTCAAAATCTCAATATTCTTTCTTTTCTTTATACATCATATTGCTCTCATAATTCGCCTCTGATTCCTTTCAGTAGATAGGCACAGATTGATAATGAAACATACAACGTTATCGTTGTAAGATAAGATCTTGTTTTAAATTGTGTTGGCTATATGGATGATATGTGGTATTTAATATTTACATTGACAATATAAGCATATATGACATATTGCATATAGTATAGAATCATGAATAAAAGACAAATCACCTGTTCAGGTAATGTTGAAAAAGGTGTTATGTAAGAGACAAAGGTTTATTTCTTAAAAAGATCCGCCATATGCATTCTGTTGCATTGTTTGTTTAATATACGGCCGAACATGTCTTGAGGATGTGAAATATGCCACCTTTTACGTACTGCGAGACTTATATGAACCAATGACGTAAGTAAGAGGGACAATCGGGGTTTGTGCATCGGGCGCCGGATTAAGGGGGCGCAAAACGGGGCAAATATTTATTTTCATTATAACGTAAGGAACAGACTTTTAGCATACTGAAGATCATAAAAAATATTTTGGAAACTTAACAGAACAACAGCGACTCACCAACGTTAGTATTATATCTATAGAGCATAAGCTAACTTCAAAGCTATCTTTTGAGGATAGTGAAAAAGAATTTGCAGCTGAAAGAACCCGCGAAGTTAAATTTTAGTCCAGATTTTTGTATTTTCATTTAACTTACATCGATTTAAGAGATTTGCAAAATTCAAGACAACAGCTTGACTGTTTGTTATAATTAAACATTCTATTTTATAGCAACAAACTGTTGATTCATTCTACACATATGCAGATCCAGATATAATTCGGAAAACATGATTTGCAGTTATGATAAGACTATAAGAATATGTCAAACTTGCTACTCTCAAATTATTTAGCAATCAAAAATACTAATTAGTTTGGTGTTTTATCTTGTTCTAAAAATTAAATGATATACTGCAAATTTGAAATCAAGTATTACCACTTGAAGAAAAAATATGGAATAAGAAAATTACTGCGATGTCAATATCAGGTGTAGTTGGGGAGCGTTTTTTTTGGGGGGGGGGGCAAAAAGGGGCGGTCTAAGGCAAGTTTTTGGCCCGGGCGACAACTAGCTTAATTACGTCTCTGGGATGAACTACTGGAAACTCTATAAAATTTTGTTCGGAAATGACTTGATATTAGACCGAAGTAAGTTTGTATTATGTTCGTTTTAGTTAATATGTCAAACGACTTTTTTACAACTGAGTCAATCAATTTTTCATTTCCCTGCAGGTATGTTTTTAAAGAATCACATTCATCTTTACTAAAGTAGATATGAATAACACTGTTAATAACAGAACTGTATCCTAGTCATTTTTCCGAGAAGAAAAGTGGAATAACATCTAAAATTTATGATGAAACTTGAAGAAATACTTATTCAAGGTTATACATAGTTTATTAAGTGTAGATATAGTTTAAGATTATAGTTTATTCAAGATTATAGCTAGGTTATACTTTATAGATTAAGATAATAGTTATTCAAGTTACAATTATTAAAGAAAAATTCCCTATTCTCCCTACACAGAATTCCTCGTCTCGAAAGATTAGGCAAGACGGGAATTTCCGGTCTGTCCAAAGATAAGATCATTTAAAACACTTTCTACAAATTTTGGAGGGCCTTTAAACGGAACGGGAATTAATGCATTACAGGAAGACACCCAGGGGAGCAGAGTTGTCTTCAACATTGGGAAACGGGCAGATTTGAGGCTTATTCTGGTGGGACATCAATTTCATCTTACTTTCCTTTGTGGCAATCTGACACAAATCATCACATTTTTCCCAAGAAAAAAAAACAGATTTCAAATCGGATTATTGGGGAGGGACAGTATCCCCCAGTTCCAAGATTAGAGGGCACATGTCACTCTCATCTCCCCAGGATTATCGCCAGTGCAGGTAGTGACAGATTTAATATAAGAGACAGCGAAAAAAATCCTGATTATTGATTGGCTACCATAGCCTACTACAGGTAATGAATAATATAAATAATAAATAAATAACTAATACTACATAAATACTATTTATGTAATACATAAGTAGTATTTCTTTTTTGTATCGCAAATAATAGCTTTATATTACCTGCCCTTATATAACATGTTTGGGAGCAGACCTTGTCACCGAAAGGAAAAATCACCTCTTGTATCGCTTAGCGTCGTTATTGGTCTGCAATCTCGGCGACAAATCTTGATTAACTGCACTTCCAGGTGCAAGAACCGTTTAACGCCATTTGTCAGGATGACATTCGGGACCTTTACAATTGAACGTTGAAAATGGGAAGAGAGTGCATAATGTACTCTTAAGTGTCTTCTGCATATAGAAAGTTATACCCATAGGTAAGGGCAATGCACACATGATCATGCACAGTGCACAAGCCTATAGAATGTATGTATAAAATTTCATTCACTTAAGAGCTTAATTTGTGGTTAGCCGCTTATGTATAATAATGGGTTATTATTTTAATAAGGTGATAACAATTGAGGATTATTGAATAGTAGTTACACAGAAACGAATATATTGAACAGAACAGTATTATTTATACATTGATCTTTTCCAAACTTTTCATTTATTTAAGAAGCGTCTACTTTTGAAATATTTATATCAAAGATGGAAGACGAATCACAAATAAGAGATAGAATTGGTTCATTAATACAAAGTCCTCGTGTCGATCACTTTTTACTTAAGCCACAACTCGTGAATGCTATAGCCGATACAGGATTTAGTCAACCGTCTTCAGTCCAGCAACACTGTATCTCCCAGATAATCAACGGAGCGGATTTAGTGTGCCAAATTAAAGCTGGAATCCAGAGAACAGCTGTGTATGCTCTGGCTACACTACAACAGCTGAAGCCAATGAAAAATCAACTCTACGTTTTGGTACTGTGTCACACGAGAGAACTAACAGCACAAATTAAAGAAGAATTTGAGATATTGTCGAAGTATATACCTGGTGTAAAAATTGCATCATTCTTTGGCGGGTTTCCCGTAGAAAGAGATCTGGCAACATTGAAATATGCAACTCCCCACATCGTTGTTGCCACTCCAGGGCGAATGAGAGACTTGGTAAAATCAGGGGCATTAAACGTAGACCATCTTGAATTCTTTATTCTTGATGAGTGTGAAATAATGTTGGAGAATCTTGAGTTTAGAAACGACGTTCAGGACATATTTTGTAGTACTCCAAGAGAGAAACAAGTGATTATGTGTGGTAGCACATTAACAGATGAAATTCGCTCTCTGTGCAAGAAATTTATGAGACAACCTATTGAAATCAACGCTTACGAAGAAACGCAGCCTGACTTCTCAAATGTAGAGCAAAAATATGTCATCCTGGAGGAAAATCACAAGAATCATAGACTTGTTGAACTATTACAGAATTACCATTTCCAACAAGCAATGATCTTTGTGAAATCCAATGATAGATGTGAAGCTTTATCAAAAATATTACGTGAACTAGATTTCTCCGTTGTCCGAATCCATGCAGGAATATCACAGAAGACTCGCTTGTCTATGTACAGAAAATTTAAAGATATGCAAGAGGTCATCATGGTGGCAACTGACTTGTTTAGCCAAGGATTATATACACCACAAGTAAATTTAGTAATCAATTATGACGTTCCATCTGACTCTAGCATCTATCTACATCGAGCAACACACGCTGCACATTCTGTAATAAAGGGTCTGGTCGTTACATTTGTTGCTAGCAAAGCAGAAGTTGATGTCTTCAAAAAAATAAAGGAGGATTCCAGATTTCCAGTTGGAGAGATGTCACAAATTAATTAACAAGTGTTCGGCAAACAATTACAAAAGTTATCCATAAATGTCTAAATTTGAGTTATTTGACAACATTCAAGTGTTTTATTATTCTTCGTTGTTGAATTCGATCTCTTTCTTAAGGAAAAATTTCATTCTTTTTACAATAATAATTCGACCAAATCCACATTTTATACATTGTAATATTGAGAACACATCTGGATACTTCTCGTGCATTAATTATGTAGTAACTTGACCATGTGTAAGAAAATTACATTTTAACTTATAACTCAAGACGAATAAAAAATAAACTTATTTTGAATTAACAGAAAATTAGTTTCTACTCTTATTCTTTATTTTTAGTTGGTAATAAAGGCTGATAAAGGCAGTACAGATGATAGCGTAAAACTTACATTTACGAATGCATCCATGCTGGTAGTTGAAGCTGGCTTTAAGTATCCTCTTACAACCAAACTAGATGAAGTTTTAACCGAACTAATATTTTTTTAAGGTTTAACCAAAAAAGTCTCATATTTGAGATTGAAAATTTTCTTTCAGTTTAACGTCCCACAATTATGCATCTTAGAATAAGGGGAAACGGTGATTTAAGCAAGTGAATGATGGAAGATTTGATGGAATGAAAAAATGGGAGGAAACTGAGTACCAAGAGAAAGCCCACTTACACGATGTTGTTTACCACAAACTTACTTGACCCGGGTTCGAACCAGGGACCCCTACACATCAAAGATAAGCGATCTACCAGTGAGCCACCGCCCCCCTGTATTTGAGATTAAACTGGTGCCAAACAACAACAATATTCTAAACATTATATACAGTACTCTTTCATACCCCCAAATATACCCTGTCATTACCCAGGTATGTGAGGTTTTTACTTCGCCAATATATGTTTTTTAAGATTTAACAAAAAAAAATCTGTTAATCTAAACGAAACATTTTAACCGAAAATAATTCAAATTAAGGAACATATTTCCATGTATGGGATATGGATACACATTGTTAAAGTGACAGTTATTAGTGAGAATTAAAGATAAGATAAGCTACATGCTTCTCTTTTAAGAGATAATTGAAATTTAATCAAGAATGCCCGTAAAACTTGTGGTATAGAATATAAGATATACCACTGAATCCAAACAGTGTTGTGTTAAATCTTTTTTCTGAAGTCTGTGTTCAAAATCACTTCATTATTTTTCAATAAAATGCGAAGACAAATTAAAATTAGATTAGTTTTGAAATAATAGATGAGGAAGTGGTACACTGGAAATCCAACACGTGGAATGTGCGAGCGCGAATATTGGACATCATTAATCCTATAAAATGCTGTAGAGCAGGTATTTGGGCTACTTCCGGGCCATTGGGCATGTCTGGATGAGACCGGGCCTGAGAGGCAAGACCTAGATCCGAATGACCTGAACAAAAGTCGTGACTAAAGGACTCAAATTGTACGAGTAACAGATGATCTACTAAGAAATAAGAGTGTACCAGTAGTAGTAAAAAAATCTTTGGAAGGTGAGCAGGATAAACGTATTATGTGTATTTAGCTTAATTTTCCTTTTTGCCAGAAGCGCCTTTTAAGTTTACATAAATCACTTTCAGAACTGAAAAGATGTTCAGGAAGAGATTCAGCTATATCTGAAAAAGTTGAAAAGGGTATGGGAAAATATTTAAATACAATGAATGTAAAATCTAACTTAGTAAAATATTTATTTTGTGGTATCTTTAGTGGTCATTAAACATCTGTATAATCGTAATAGGACTGTTGGCATGTTTTTGTGAACGTATTTATTACTCTAATACTAATAAGGCATAAGGTTGAGTAGTATTTCAAAATAAAAAAAAGTGACACTAGCATTAAGCTACAATTTTATTACCCAAATTAATCATTTGAGAGTACGTTTGATTTTAAAGAGATAAATAATTATAAATTTAAATAATAATAATAATAGCATAGAGATATGCAAGAGGCTATGATATAAATGAATCGAGAGACACAATTATATTCTTATTATCAGACGATAAGCTTGTTAAAAGGCAATTTTAAGCGCTAACAACTATCTTAGTGTTTTTGGCTAATCACTTAATGATTTAGTCTTTGAAATGTATAAGATCCTAAGCCTTTCTCTTCTTCACTGTGTGAAGCACAATATAAAAATCCTACTTTCATAATTCCGGCGTGGCAACTCATACTTTCATAATGCGAAGACACTTAGGCTGGCGCGACTCTTTTACTAACACACACTAAACTAAAGGTTGAAGTATTCATATTCACGCATACTGGCTTCGAGTCTCAGTTCTTACACGGGAGAGTCCCACAAGTTGTTGCTAAAGTCTGATTGCCACATAGCACATCTGATAGAGCATCATGAGAAATGAAAATAAGCAAAATTTAAGGTGCTATGGACCAGAAGGATAGGAGCTACGGGGATTCAAAATTTGAATTCCAAAGAATTATATAATGGAATTATGTACGTTTAAAGTAAATATCTTGAAAACCATTAAGGCAATCAAAACAAAAGTTGCACAATATTATGAGGACAAGGTGCTCTATCGAAAATCATAAACAGTGCTGCCATAGGTGAAGCTGTATTGCCAACTCAGCATAAAAATATTTTATTATAAATAGCACCATATACAAGTGTGCACAGATTTAAAATGCATTATTATCACTAAACATAACAGTGAAGTGTAGTAGAACAGTGTTGCACACTGTTGGAGCTACATGGGCTGAAAATGTTTAATGGAGAAGTCTGATATGTGGCAACAGATGGTAATAAAGGAATCTGGGTCTCATACTATGAATTTCGTTCAAATGCATAACACAGATAGTATAACATAGCAAAATGTCAGCAGTGTCACAAAATATTGATGCATTTGAAAGACGAAATTGAGTGATGCCAGTTTTATGTCCTGTGCCAGCTCTGAAGTTATAAAGGAGAGCAAAGTGGGATCCGAATCACTATGAAAGACAAAGATAACAATAAAATGTAAGGTGAAAAGTACAACAAAAACATGTCTGAGGTGGGATTGGAACCCGCGATGGCTAATTTGTCTAACATTCTAGACCACACCACTATCCGGTCCGACTAAAAACAAAATGAGGTAGTAATAAAATAATTATATTTCCAATATGAATATGGTAATATTACAGTGTATCCTCGTCACCAAAAGTGCCTTTACATCGCCATGACGGGTATGTGACTGCGTAGTACTCTAAGGAAGGGATGGTTGCATAAGAATTTGTGATTAATTTTGAATAGTTTTTATTTTGACTAGGAAAATAACGTAGGTATAGAGAGTAAAGGCACAGATTTCAAGCATCAGTGCACTGTCATCTCTGTTTTTCAATTTATTGCTTTATATGTTAAGTTAAAATTCACAACATCTGTCACTTATAGCGTAGATCATCTTACTTTTTAAAATTGCCACTTTAGCTTATTTGTCCAAACACTAATCTCCAGACATGATGTTGAGAGAAGAAAAAGAAAGAGATACAACATCTGTAAGATTTATGTAATTCACTAAGGAACTATAGGAACTGGCTGAGCTAATTACTGCTACTAGCGCTTTTCACTCTTCAGGAATTTACTACGATATGTTTCCTAAGTCCTAAATCTGTGCATGAATTATATCATTCGCCTCACTGCAATTATTTGGGAATAGAAACTGATTACGCTGAACTTGAATATGATTCGTTGTCGTAAAGCAAGGACCGTAATAAATGTAAATAAGGTTCTCATTATTATATAAAATACAGAAGTATTTATTCCGCGTATAAAACAATATAATACAGTAACTAAGCAACATCATAATCACTAACGCCCGCAGAATTTTTTCCAATGGGGGGAGACCCATATAGAAACATCTTTGAGTTTTACGTCCCACGTTTTTACCGGTTAGGCTAAGGGAGACGGTGAAGATGAGTAATGAATGAAATGTTGGAATGAAGAAAGTGGGAGGAAACGGGAGAACCCCGAGAAAACCCACGCACACGGTGTTTGTCCACCAAAAGTTCACTTGGCGGGAGCAGGGTTTGAACCCAAGACCCCTAGCACCAGAGGTGAACGCTCTACCACTGAGCCACCGCGGCCCCTGGCAATAAAATGAAAAACACTATATTGGTATTTTGCCCTCCCCCCGTTGGAAAAAGTCCTGCGGACGTAAGTGACTATGATGTTTCTTAGTTACTGTATTATATTGTTCTATATACGGAATAAATACTTCTGTGTTTTGTATAATAATAATAACCTTATCTACATTTATTACGGTCCTTGCTTTACGACAGCGAAACATATTCACGTTCAGCGTAATCAGTTTCCATTCTCAAATAATTACAGTGAGAGGAATGAAATAGTTCACGCACACATTTAGGACTTAGAAAAGTGCCCTGCGAACATGTCGTAGTAAAGTCCTGAAGAGTCAAAAGCTCTAGTAGCAGTTGTTAGCAGTTATTAACATAACATATAAGACATTAAATTGAAAAACTGAGAATACGAATATTTTTAGAGAGGACAGTGCGGTGATGCTTCTAATCTATGTCTTTACTCCCTATACCTACATTATTTCCCTAGTCAAAATAAAAACTCTTCAAAATTAATCACAATTTCTTATGCAACCATCCCTTCCTTAGAGTACTGCGCGGTCACATACCCGTCACGGCGATGTAAAGGCACTTTTGGCGACGAGGATACAAACGTAATCATATGGTATGTAGGAGAGGAAGTAAAAGAATATGTTACTTAACACGAAAGACAGAAAACAAGAAAGTACTCTTCCAAATATTGATAAGGTAACCTGGAGAACCAGTTTACAGAATTTTAAAAACACATGTTTCTTTCCTCGCGTTTATCATTTTGTTTTCGCGAGTTGTCCGCTTATTCATCGGTGCTACGGTGGTAAATTGCAAAATCCTCACTTTTTTCTAATGCATTTCTTTATTACCCTTTGTTTTCACGTATCAAATTTCTCCATTGTACATTTTCAGCACATGTAGCTCCAACAGTGTGCAACACTGTTCTACTACACTTCACTGTTATGTTTAGTGATAATAATGCATTTTAAATCTGTGCACACTTGTATATGGTGATATTTATAATAAAATATTTTATGCTGAGTTTTCAATACTGCTTCACCTATGGCAAAGAATTCCATGATATAATTCTTTGGGTATTCAAATTTTGAATCCCCGTAGCTACTATCTTTGTGGTCCATAGCACCTTAAATTTTGCTCATGTTCATTTCTCTGATGCTAAATGAACATGAGGAAAATTTAAGGTGCTTTGGACCAGATAGTAGCTACGGGGATTCAAAATTTGAATATCCAAAGAATTATATCATGGAATTATGTACATTTAAAGTAATTATCTTGAAAACCACTAAAGCAATCAAAATAAAAGTTGCACAATATTGTGAGAACAAGGTGCCCTATCGAAAATCATAAACAGTGTTGCCATAGGTGAAGCAGTATTACCAACTCAGCATAAAATATTTTATTATAAATATCACCATATACAAGTGTGCACAGATTTAAAATGTGGCAATCAGTCTTTAGCGACAACTTGTGGGACACTCCGGTGTTAGCATGTCCTCTTTACGGCAGTCTTCATTGCGGTCTCTGAAACGGTCCAACTCTTCATGCCTGGCTTCGATTTGGGGTCTGTCTGGTGTTCTAAAGCAAAGACAGGAATTCTCAACACTTTGAATGGACAGGGTGGAGGAATTGGATATGAGGTGTGCACTGATGACCGAAATGAAGAGTCCTTTTGTGATCTTTCTTCTTTAGCTAAAGCCTATGACAGGATTGCTGACCAATGCATTCCTTCCTTGCAGTTAATTAACGTCTAGCAAGAATTTGGTTTACCATCTCCAGTGAAGAATATAGCTTAGCAACAACTCGTAAAGTTTGAACAAAATCGTGAAGCCGGGATTGATCATCACACTACGGCATCAAAATTGCAAGTAGCAGTTCCTGCTCTTTCTTCCCGAACAACTCCGATATATCTGAATACGTCATTTATGTAATAGATTCTGCTCTCGTTTCCTTTTGTTCGTAAAGATATTTACAGTACTTTTGGGTTATGTGTTGGTATAAAAGTATAGAAAAGACTAAAATATTGTTGTTCCTTACCTTTTTTTTAAAAAATATCCTTTTGCTCGGGCCTCCTTGCAGTCAGAATCGAATTATGTTTTCTATCGAATTATGTTTTTCATCTTGTTTACAATGAAATTTTTAATTATGACCATAATCTTTTAACAGATGAAAGAACTCTGGTATCTGTGTCCTGTAAGCTATTGACAAAATAGTGGGTGGAGAGGAAAGAAAGTCTCTTGAGGAATAAAACTGAAGAATGTTTCAGCATTTAAGCTTAAATTACAACTAGTGTGATAGACTACATTCAACGTAAGATAAATCTTATAGTCAAAATTTACAGCTTAATTGTTTGTAACATGAAAAATTTTATGTATTGTCCTCTACATTAAATATAACAACTTCTTTTCTATATCAAGAAATAACTCACGCATCAGGACAGCACCAGTACTATTAATTTATATCTATGTCTGTCAATGAAAAAGACATATATCATAACGAAAAAATGGCAAAACCATTTGAAATAAATTTTTGAACATAGTTAATACCTAGCTCGAATTTGGTTGTTGCAATGTCATTTTTATCGTAAACTGGGGAGGAGGAGAGTGTTCAAAATGAATGCCAAAAGTAGAGGATCTTACGTTAGAAAAATGAAACTTCAATATAAATTCCTTGATAAACGCAAGTGAGTGAGCGGAGTTCAAGCATTTTTTAATTTCCTCTTTTAAGGGGCGGGGGGAAGGAAAAACAATTTCTATAATTTTTTCTCAATATTTAAAAGTGACTTCGAGTTTGTGTGTCTCGTCATCAGAACAAAACGGATGAACCGTTCGAAATTAATTTTTTTACAATGTGTATTTAGCATTTGGCTCCAGTTGGTTTTTTCTTATTATGTTACATTAATTAACATGCGCACTCTAACGGGAAGAGGGATTAAAACGTATGTCAAAAGTAGAGTATCTCAGAGCCTCTTATGTTACAGAAATAAAACTTGGTACATTAACATATTATTAATAATAGCGTGACCACATATACCATCGTCTTCAAAAATTACACTTTTAAGGAGAATAAGGGGCAAGTTCCAACTATTTGGTCAGTATATAAAAATAACATCGAGGTTGCCTGTCTGCTGATCACGGGAAAGCAGATGAACCGTTGGAAATGAATTTTTGAACATATTTACTATTTACTTGGAAATGGTCAGCTGACTCTTGCTGAGAATCTGACTAAACTTGGACACAATTTATAGACGGGTCAATTATGCCTAAAAATAACATTTTAAGTAGAAGTGCAAACGGGGAGAGAAGTAATGATGGTTTATATCAATGAGAATCATAATTTGATACGCGGGAAAGAAAAAGATACACACACACACACACACACACATACACACACACACACACACACACACACACACATATATATATATATATATATATATATATATATATATATATATATATATATATATATATATATATATATGTATGTATATTTACAAAGTTAGAACACAAGAAAATCTGATTAACACATTTACCCAAACAGGTCGGCTGATTTTTACGTGTGTCTGAACTGGTCGGCTGCACTGTAATTGTTCCTGACCGATTAAAGCTGCATCAAAATTTGTATCTGATTGACTTTCAACGGTAAACCTCATTTCATACCTTTCCGAGCTGGCGCCAGCTGACCCTTTCCTAGTTAGCTTGGGTCGAGTTTTTACCATGGTATTTTTGTTACAATGCATATTCTAAGCGGGAGAAAAGATACAAAATGTACGGTAAAATATAAGAATACCTCATAATCCTCTCATTTTAGGGAAATGAAACTTGGCATTTAAACTCCTCATTAAAAATGTGTGAATACGTGCTCCACTGATTGTTTTCAAAATCCGCCTCCAGAGGGGAATGGGACGCAGTTGCCAAAATATCTTAATTTCCCATTTTGTAATCATAAAATGGGCAAACTGAGGAAACGTTTTAACTGTTTAAAATGAATCTTGAAGATTATACTTGGATTCACTAGGTCTTTCATCATGTCACTTTGATTGGAATGGGTATCTTATTGGGAGGAACAGTTTTAAATATTTTACAAATATTATTTCTATAAACTTATTCTTCCCCTTGCAAAAAACAGAAATTTCAACTAATTTGTTGATAATTTTAAAAATTACGTTAACAGTGAAAACATCGTTTTCAAAATCTAGATTAATTCATTATGTGTCCAATTATTTTTAATATTTTATTTTTTAAAAATCGTTTTCAAAGAATTATCTAGTCAATATATATATTTTTAAGGAATTGTATGTTCTATTTTATTTAAAAATATTACGAACTAAAACGCACAATTTCTAGTAGCTCAAACTATGATGTTTAATTATGGCTTAGGGTAGTTCAGTAAGAGATCAAGTTTCATACCAAGATTTGATCTTTTTTTAGTTTACGTGGAAATCGCTCTGTGCATGTTTTTTTTAAAAAAAGATGGGTTGCAACCCTTCACGGATCATAAACCAATTGTCTTACCTCAATCGTATCAGCTCTAAGACTAATAGGTTGGTTAGTTGGGAGATTTGCGTCTCTTTCAGCACTGATGGAGACATACAGCTTGACGTGGGATCACGCACTACATTATCTCCCACCGAGAATAGAACCCAGGTCTTCCACAGAACTCTAACACGGGAGTGAAGTAATTGGAAGGTGAAAATCTAGGACACAATGTATAACACTGCGGAGGGTTCAAAGAGCTGTATACGAAATCGAAACTAATTTGAGCAGAATAAATACAGATTGCTTGAAATAAGTTGACAAATGCAAAAATTACTGTACTGACTATGTGGCCGATTGGTAAAGGCTATCAACCCCAGACCTTTTGGTCATGGTTTCAAATATCACCGTCGACTTTCACTTTTTTGTTCGTTGGTCAAAAGTTTTGTATACCAGCTGATAGTCAATAACCAAGGAAGCACATAACATGTTTGAAAAATCAGTTTGGTATCGTCAAACAGCCAACTGATCGCGTTAAAGTGAGTTCGAGGGAGCAATACTAATGTTGTATGTAATACTTGCTTTTGCTTCCATCATTTTATTGTCCTTCGGCATGCCCATTATTAAACATATATTTTTCTGTACTTGTTCCTATCGTTTCACGTCTTACACGATTCATACGTAGTTACACGAAATTATACAAGATATCTTCAGAATTCTTGTTTGCACATCTGTATATCAACGTGTTTTCACTCTTCTCACAATAGTTACGATTTGTAGTACGATGGATATACAGTGTCATTCATTACTGATTTTTCCATAGAAAATATGACTGGTAGTGGACGATGGGATTTGAACCCCCAACTCCACGCTCCGTAGTTGACAGCCTTTACTACACAACCATACGGCCAATATAAGAACCGTTCCTCTTGCTTTTGTCTACTTTTTCATGTGTAGACATTTTGCCTTTTTCTCGCAATCCGTAGAAATTACTTTCCATTCCGTATACAAATTTCCAACTCCCTGTTTTCCCTTGTAATTCTGAAAATATAGTTCGATTCTCTTCAAAATATTCTTATAACAATGATTTTAAAGTTCATTATCAATTTGTAATTGTCTTCCTTAGCCTAAATACCATAATAACAAAATATTAAGATTAATAGTTACGTTTGGTTTGAATCTCACACGAATGTTTCAGAATAAAATATAAAGTTAATTATCCTCTAATCTTAAATACTTATCCTCTAAGTACTGCTTTCATTAATCATGTTTTGATTAAACGGTGGACATCAGTTCTTTTTTTTAACACACTGTAAGATATAATAGCGTCACACGAATAGAATCTAACTACGAGGGTCGGCTGATAAGTTCTCGGCCCGACCCTCTTCCGAATATACTACCCTGATGTAATTGATGTCGTGTGAAATGTTGGTCTTTTATATGTTTAAGTACCAAATTTCACGATTCTACCATGAACCGTTTTTATTTTACAGGTAATTGAATAAAGTTGACACGAGGTGTCTTGTTCTTGCAGGACAATGATCCCGTCCACAAGGCTGGCAGAACAATGGATTTTCTGAGAAACCTAGGGTTTCAGTGCATTGACCACCCACCTTACTTGCCAGATCTTGCTCCTTCTGATTATTATCTGTTTCCAAAACTCAAAACAGTACTTAACGGACAGAAATTTTACAGTGATGAAGAGGTGATAAAAGCTGCGGAACAGTTTTTTCAGACCTTGAGATTTTTTTTTTAAGGGGTTGGAGAAGTTGCAGCATCGAAGTGCCAAGTGTGTTGACTTTCGAGGGGACTATGTTGAATAGCCTCACACTTTCATGCCTGCAGCTCAAGTCCTTCTGGGTCGGGCCGAGAACTTATCAGCCGACTCTCGTAGTTTTTCCTTTTCTTTTTTTTTCGCACACGGATTATTATTTCATTGACATAATGCTTATCAGAATTTAGTTTTTTTTTTTGTAGAAATGTGTCTTCCCTTAATAGTTAAAACAGAGATATCATACCTATTTGAAGGAATACCAGAGGTAATATTGGTTTGCTCTCTCGTCATATAGCGTTCAGTGACCGCTCACTGAATAAGTGGTTGTTCATTAATAAAGGAAAAGTCAAGAGTCTCATACATAAAAAAATCTACACTTGCCATTTTTCAAATGAAAAAATATAAATATAATTATATTTGTATATATTGTATTGTGAAGTAATCTATCGTCATGTGCACTTTTTTCATAATTTCTTAAATTTAATCTTCATTATTTAATTTGGTTATTTTCTTTCTAGAACTAAATTTTAATAGGATTATCGAAATCTTCAATCCAATCAAGACAAAACTTTTATTCATGATGCACATTCACAGATAGTTTAAGTAACCATGTATTTCCTCATTACAGAAGTTACTAATAAACATAAGACTAGTTTCCCTTCCTTCTTTCGTGCATTCCCTTAAGCCTAGCCTGGTGTTTTCTAGTTCACTGATCGCAAGAGTCATCGCATTCTGTTTAACGAAACCACGGAGGACACGTACACAAGGGGTATTCATCATGAAGATTTGAAAAGAATCATATCGAGTGAAGAAGAGACTATTCCATTAGAGACGTTTAGCTCCATGTTGTTTTGAATATCATTCTGAAGGTTCATCGCCGCAGAAACTCTTTGGCAGAACACCTAATTCATTGAGCAGAGATGAAAAACTACATTCATGGCCCTAGCAGCATGAAGATTTCATACAATCCAGCAGCTTGAAAGGATTAGGTTCCAGTTGTCAGCTAGCTCCAATTTCTCCAGTTTCCCCCAGAGAGAAGACACCGGAAAGATACATTAATCATTCCAGACGGTGAGGACAACGCCAGTCACCAGGGATCATTCAGCCTAGTTCTCTTCCTTTGTTTTATAATCTTTAAATCTGTTATATATAATCTTGATTATAATCTGTTTTATAATCTTAAACCTTTCTCTCTTCACTTCACCTTTCCAACTAGGCACTTTATATATATATAAAATTGCAACATTTGAATTTTATTTATATTCAACATAACCCTTTATAACTAGTTCCGCGTAGAACATCAGTTTTCATCCCCATATTTTACATCCCTTAGTTTAGCATTTAGTAATCATAATCTGAGCTATTAACTGATGTTCCCACCACGACACAGTATTATATTGTATTTTGATAATTAACTTTTTCTTTACAAAATTAAAATTAATAGCACCCACAGGAATGAAACATCATTGAATAAATCAGTAGATACGTTACTCTGAGTCTTAACACATGCCTTGACAGTGATTTAATTGATGTCAGTAAAGGTGCCTGGAGCTAGAGGTTCTTTAGATTTGGCTGCCCCTTAAAAAGATGAGTTTTTTGCTCTGCTACTAGTAATGAGAAATTTTCTCACGTTGTTACAGATTTTTGTTGACATCCTAGAACTGTGAGAGTGATTCGTCATGTGGAGGACTGAGACAAAGAAAGGACTAGGTAAAAACTCAGGAGTAGACATTAACGGGCAACATCAGCGCTCCAGAATCCAGCGGTAGTTGAAGTACGGAATCATTCTTTGCGTCATCGATCTGTCTTCAAGGATAAAGTAAGAGAATTAGCATATTCACACGAGAAATCAGCCAACGGCTTATTGCAGCTGAACTCCATCAGTTACGTCCATCCATGAGAACTGTTCTCACAGATTACTACAAGGAAATGCGCTTAGAATGGACTTAAACTCAAAAAGACGTGGGTCTTTCACAAACCTATTGTGGGGTGTATTGAGATGGCATTCCTTTCCGATCAGCAAGAGTGAACGGTATTATACAGGTCATGCGGGATAAAATATTTTCCACTACTTGTCATTCGCACCAATTATTTAGGACGAACCGGCTCATCTTTGAGGCTATAAAGATATACATTACGCCACATATTCATGTATGGCAGTTCTACGATAAATTTAAAATATTCAAGTATTTTCATATTTGTATTGCGTGAAACTTAACTTATACCAGTTTTGCTGTTTTCTCTGCTTGTTAGACTATTTCTGTTATGTGGTGCGTAATCTGCCTTAGCGATTGTTATTTTACCAATATTAACAGCCTTAAAAGTTGATAGGATCAATGAAATGATAAAGTGAGCTGATTTTCTATTGCGTTTCATTGCTACAAAGGAGGGAAATATACTATTCCGCGAGAAACAAGCATTTTTATTGACATATATCATTAACATTGTGCTACTATTCGTGCATACCTTAAGGAAAGATAATATTTATAGCCTTACCAAACGTCTCGTAAAATGTAAGGGACTTCCGTTCTTTTTAAACAAGGTATCCGGTATCTCAGCAACTTTTGACCAGATCTCTTCTCATTCGTCATCACAGTTCAGCTGTAACTGCGCTCAAAGCAGTAAACATATATATTCGTATAATTCAACAAATTGGACATTTATTTCAGCTGCTGAGATGTGTTTCAGACACAGAAGTCTAATCACACTGCACATCTTATATTGAGGAATATGATTATTGTATATTATAATCTATTGCAAAGTAGAACTCGGTATTTAAGGGAAAGCCCGACGTACCTCCACCATGTAACATGAAGGCTTGCTGTTGTGTTCAACGTAATTAGGTCTATCTCTTTTATCATTAAGTGACCATTAGATGTAACCTTCAGTAACAGCTGAGGTGGTATTAATGTTTTCGGTCCGAATAATTTTCACCCGTACTGTGTAACAATGTTGTGTGTGTCATGTTTTACTGCATAGTTTTCGGTATACATACTAAGTCCGTTTTGTTTTTTGTCCAGATAAAATTAATTTAAAAGTTTTGGAATAATTAAGAAAAATAGATCTCCGGGAAATAATTTATTTTATTTATATATTATTTCTCTCCTTAAATTTTTGTGTATGGGCATTCATTTAGATAATTATATAATATATATTCTTATTTCGATGTAATTCATAGGTTAGCAATTGGGTAGAATTTTCTGAATTTATCCACCAATCCGATATTTTGTAGGATACTTTAGACCGCCTTCGTCCCGATGAGATACCCATATCCTGTTAAAATTCGGTTTGATCCAGTTTTTACTATTTTTCATTTGTTTTGTATTTTCCGCCGCGAATTTTCTGCGCCGTGATTGAGAACTATATGCTATTTTACCTGAATGTTCTGGCGCGTCTTTACCTTGTTCTTTGTCTGGTATCCATTGTTAAGTCAACAATTCCGTCTGCATCGCCGCAGTAAAAAAGCAACAAACTACGGAATATGCAGGTAATAATAGATTAAATAGCTAGATAAATCATTTGGAAGCTTGTGGAGTCCTGAATGTTTGAGAATCTGCTGGTGAAATTAGTTAGATAATATGAAATATGGAACTTCTTGTTATGATCACCATGCTGGACAGTATCATCATCTCAGAACCGGTTTTGTAAGTGGTGCAAGCCAATATTTTTAGAGTTGAAAGTGACTTCAAAAATATCCCTTTCCTTCCACATTTCAGTTAAGTTGCAGTAGCCTTTCCATACATAGTTTTTGTGAGTAGTATATTTGATTTTTTAAAGACTGGCGTTATACGTGATTTTTGTATCAGTTAAACTAAACGTCAGAATGTCAAAGTAAGCACTTGTAGGGACTCCTGTTTTACTCTTGATTTCACCTAGCTTCCTAACACAGTATTGGCTGAATAATTTCGTGAAGGTTCCTTTCTTTTCAGGAAGGGAATCCTCCTTAATACGCCCCTTCGGGGTCATCAATAATAATAATAAAATAATTGAGAGAATGGATTAGTTTCGGTACAAGGACCACCTCGTCTTAGCTATTCCCTTCTTTTTGCATCAGAGCCGATTAAAAAATGTGGTGATGTTGAGAAGTGTTTAGTGTCGAAATATAGGATTTGATTTTGTGTAGTAACATGTAATGTGTAATTTTAGCTTGTTGTGAGTCGATGTAGCATGTATGTGTGAGAATATTAACTTATTTAAGGACAATGTATTGTTAATTATTCATCTCTTTCGGTCGAACCTAATAGTTAACTCATCCTAAATTAAAGCCGGTGTAATATTACACACTTGTCTCGTGATATGGAATAGATAGTTTGTTGTAAATAGTGCATAACCATTTTCCAGTACAAAGTTTATTGTCATCTTACAGCCATCTAACGCCTGTAAACTACCGCGAACGCGAGTCCTTTGTTGATCAAAATAGTTAAGGGAATTCGCGAAGTTGAAATCGCTTATTTTCCGTTTATATTTGGAATTATTTGATGGCCACAATCTACGTGAGTAACTAAATCAATAAAATACATTATCGATTACCTATTCTTAAATTTATTATCCGTTCTATAGTTAAATAATCAAATAGTAAACGAAATTAAACGTTACGTTCACGTTTAACTACAAGCCATTATACAGAACGCTACTCCGTCTTTATATCACAGCTTTAAACTTGTCTTTTTCCTTTCGTTCTGCAAATACTCCAATTGTTGATTTCTGAATATAAGTATATCTATAAATGAGTACCATATAGAAATACGAATGGTTTTATACAACAATTTGCAAGTTAGAGGTGTGAATAAAGTAAATAATAGTGCATTTTACTCTCATATATACGATTATTAGGCTGCAGAGTGTAAATATAGGGTGTTGCTTGTATTGGAAGAAGTGGAACTTGGTTCATGCGAATTTTCATATATTAGTCAGTGCTTAAAAATTGATTTAAGTTTATAATCCCTACTCCATGATTCTTATTGAATAACATGAATATGAATGACAAGAAGTCGTTTACATATTTACTTGTAGTGGTGTATGTTGTTTGGGTGTGTGTAAAAATCGGGTGTCCGAAAAATGAATCTACGATATGAAGTGGGAACAAATACGTATAAGTAAGTAATATATATATATATATATATATATATATATATATATATATATATATATATATATATATATATATATATATATATATATATAGTGAATGTAATAGAATCATAGTTACTCTTTTGCCACGGGTTAGGGTCCTGATTTACAACAGTTGTATGACTGTTTATGTATGCTGATAAATGTTCGAGCAGTGGCCTGCACATCAGAATTCGTATAGAAGGGAATGTGGTGTGAAAATGACTGTGTTAACACTGTGTAATCTATTGGTCAACCGTAATTGTTTAAATTGAGCCTAAGAAGTGTCTTAAAGGAATCGTAATGCGAGAAACGATTAATATTTTGAAATCTTTATAAAATTTTCCCTGTCTGTATATATATTAATCACTCAGGTAAATTGGATTTGTAAATGTTTACTTGCGTTAACAATATATTTTGTCTGATGATGTGAGTGGTGTTCGTGTAGTAAATATTTTCGTACAGTTCAAGAGCAACTACAGAACGGTATAACTGATTCGTGGATTATGGTGCAGTTTAAGTATACTCGTTCTCAACCTCCGACTCGCGATAGTACTTGGTTGATGTATGAGATTTTTTCTTTCCTCTTCAATATTGCTTTACTAAGTTGAGTTCGTTACAGTTCATAGAGGTGACGGGATGAATAGTATAGTAGGTGTACTACAATAAAGGTTTATTTTTCCCGTACCAGGGCTCTAGAAGTCCCATGTTCATGAATCTTCATTTCCTTTTATTTATAAAGACATAGTGCTTGAAATTAATTGTCGCCTCAAGAACTCGAGAGTCTTGCGGACTGGGAGCGACTGGCAAAATTCGACTTACATTAACTTGCCAGTACAAAATTATTTTATATAATTTTTAAAAATTTTTGGCTACCCTCGTTTAGGTATCTCTTCACTTATTGACTTCTGAACTATTTTTCCATATTTCAACCTAAATCTTCTCAGTTTTCTGAGATGTCGGATATTTTTTTTGTTTCAGAAATTTCCCTAATTTAGGGCAATGTCCCCTTGCTCCTCCCCTTTTTTCTTGTTGGTTTGAGCCGGAGACGTTACTAGATAAAAATTTCACAAGAAATACCTTATGAAGTTTTTATTTACAAGACACAGACTTCTTGGCAACAAGTGTTTCCCCAATTGGCCGTGTACATTTAGTAGGCCACCTGTTTCGGCATATTAAGATCCATGTTTGGTTTGAAGTCGACGATTTGTCGCATATTTTTTTTTTTTTAGATTTAACCACTTTTCTTGTAGTATCTAGTATCCTATCTTACCTTCTGTGCACTTCTGTCTTTTTTATAACTGTCTTTCTATTTTCTTCTCTATTTTTTTAAAACCTGCCCACCCTCGTTTATCTTGTTAATTCGTATAACCATTCTGTATAACTGATTTAAACTTAGAGACATTATATAGATAATCCTTTGGTTTCGCACGAAATGTTGCAAGTTATAATTCGTAGGGGCATTTACTTTCGTTATATATCAAGGGACCGTTTCCATTGCTAGTTGGCCTGCTGTAGTCGTGAACGATCGCCCGGTAGATGATTTACCTTTGCTTCTGTTTTCTCCACAATGAAATAACATTAAAATATTTTACACATTTTTTTTAAATCTCGACATATCCTGACGAAATGCTTCGGGCTCCACCATTGTAGTGGTCATTATGTCTATTTTCGGTTCAATGCCGTACTATAGAGATGAGTCTTTCTATGTAGAGTATATGGGCCCATTAATTATTGTTAACTTCTTAAGGTTTTATCGTTTGTATTATTGCAAACTGAAAAATTTTCTGTATCAGATTAATTTACGTACCCGCCTGTTACTCTTAATACCTATTATTTACAAATAACTAAGGATATAAACATATTTTATGGTGTCGTGCTGCTACCCATCTTGTCGAGTTTATTTCATGGTACATGATGTAGTTGTGCTATCTTAAAATTATATTAAACGTGGTAATTAACTAGAAACTGTGAGAAAACGACTAGATATATGTATGTTGAATTATAGAAATGTAACGAATGTACGTGTTATACTGAAGAGTATGGTATAATATTAAAATATTTTAACTGATGTAAATAAATATCGTTACCTGCCCCGAGCGGTTGCGTTGGTTGCTATAGTTTCGAAAATTCAACAGATATAAAACGTAGATTTGGAGTATACCGCCTAACATTTAAATACCATCCTTGTCCTTATAATGTGATTAAACATACACATATAGCTAACACCTAAGTATTATCTTATTAATTGCATGATGCATGTAAAAGGAGGCAGGTTATCTTAACTTGTAATTAACATAAAGTATATCCGTAAATCTTGTGAACCTGGAACCTTATTAGGTAATCGTATCTCCATTCCCTTGTTATGTGATAATCTTCAGAAACCGAATAGTGTTTTCAATCTTATTGATCGTGATTTTATTTCAAAAGTGATCAGTAATGTATATAATATAATACAAAGTATCCTGAGACAAGTTCACCTGGGCAACTGCCATAATAAATACCCTATGAATTCGTTAAATTTTCTTCTTTCCTAAGTATTGTAAATGTGACTTCAATATGGAACTTAAGTGATATTGATTTTGACCAAATAACCAACTAAAATAACAAGACTAAGGATTAAGTCGAATTAAATTGGATGATCGAAATTTAAGTGTTTATATTATACATGGATATAAATATATTGATTACTGTATAGACGGAATATGTGTTAGTTAAGAATAAATAAGCATCTCGATGAGTATATACTAAAATAAAGAAGACTACGTGCATGGACACCAAATGGGTGAAATATTGACACGTTAAATAAAAACATTATCTTGAACGACGAGAGAAGGACTCGTTTAATATTTTTTCCTTTTTTACTAAAACTTCTCAAGAGGTGAGATAGATTTAATATTAGAAATGATCAATCTATAATATTTTTTCTTTCTTCATCTTCGAATATTGATTGATATAATTTAACATTTTATGTATACTAAAATACCCATATATATATATATATATATATATATATATATATAAATACCAATAAAGGCAGAATACCTATGATGATATATATATATGTCCCTAGTAGCAGAGACAACTTGCTGTAAGCTTGAATTGTAAGTCTGTCAAGCTTGCATCCAGCTTGATTGGAAAGCGTGCAAGCATGCCGCAAACTGGATTCCAGTAAAGAAGTTACATGGGGGCAACCTTCCACTCAGTGTTCCATTCAAGCTTGACGCAAGTGTTTTTCAAATCAAGTCAAAAGCCAATGAACAGCCAGCGATGCTATAATGCTCTGCGAAGGGTCAAGCGTAGAAAGCCAAAAGCCAAGCACGCGCCAACTCTCCGAAAGCTTTCTTGCTACTAGGGGTATATATGTTTGCATGTAATTAATATCTGTCCTTGTTTTATCCTTAGTATATGCAATAAATGGTACAAAACTGTAGCTAGGTGATAGTTTCCTTTCAAAGAAGATTTAACCTATTTACCTGTACCAATACATTGTCCAATACGTTTGGATGTGTGTGAGTGAATGATAACTCTAGTTTTAAGTGGTGAATTCTAAGGTTTAATTTGAAGTAATAATCATTATTATGTATGCACACTATTGGAACATGTGTATATCTGAGTCATGACCGAGATCATGAAGGTAACTAATCCCTAATTAATCCGAATCGGCTCTGAGAAGCAAGCCGAAGCAACGGAATAAGCTGGAGATAGTAGCAGTTTTTCAAACCTTCAGGAACTCCGATTTGTGGAAGATATGTGTATCACTTGAATATTTTTTCCTTGCAAACTCGAACATGCGTACGATCTTCACCATGTAAAATTCAGTTAATGGATGGAAGTTATTTAATGATCAGAAACAACAAATAAATGATTAAATTAGTACTTCTGATCATCTGGGCTGGATTAGAGTAACTCCAACTTGAGTAGTTGGCTGGATCCAGGTCAGAGTCGTATGAATGAACATGTATCTTATCATAAATAGTTCAGAATCGATTCTCGAGTAATAAAATTAGGATATGAAGTAACTTTAGTACCTATTTGAGCACCCTATTTCAGATTTCAATAATTATATCGTATTTGTTCATTTATATTTCCCCCCCTCTCTCTCTTCCCCTCTTTTATCTTCTTCTGTTTTAACCATCCCTTTTCCATAACCTTTCCCTCTAGTATTTCACCATCTTTGACATATTTTCCTTCAGAACACCCTTCTAACCCTCTTTCTCCCTTCTATTCTCTTTCTTCTTCTCCCTCTCCTTTACCTTTCTCTTGACTTTCGTATATTTCTCTTCAATCTTTTCTCATTTTAAATTAAAACTGAAGGGAAGTCGTGACTGGGAGTTGTCGCGGTCAATAAATTTAATTAGCTTTCTGTTCGGAAGTCCGATACTGACAACTATTAACGAAGTACATCTGGAATATTAGATTGGATAATTAGCTTAATTCAATTATTGAATTTACAGATTAATGTGACAGGGTGATTTCCAGAAATCAACGACGTCGCTTCAAGTTTAGGGGACCTTTATCCACCACCAGCTATAAGCTGGACTATGAATGAAATATTCCTTCAAAATTACAACTTTACCCAAACAATTACTATTGGGAATGTAGCTCATACGTAATGGTAATTAATAATTACAAAAACATAATTTTCATATTTTGAAGTGCAGCAATTGAGGATAGATAAAGGAGAGAATTGATAGTGTTCGTCTGGCGCTGTCACAATATGTCTTGACGTTTTACTTTACCTTCATCAACAGATCTCTCCATACTCTTCTCCTTGTCAACATTGTTGTTCGTATGACAATCCTAATCGTAGTTTCCCAACATATTCCAAGCATGCAGTTTTGTTCCTCGGACAGAGGTATGACCACAAATTCTGTCCTCTTAAATACCATATATGGTAAAACCTCAAAAGCTGGGGAAATCACCTAATAATCTTGAGTTGAAGTTTTCTGAGGAAATCCAAATTTGAAGCTAAACCTCAGCAGAAAGGAATAAACAACAAATTACAACTTGGAAATAAACACAGACGTACATTAGTTACGTCACAATCTCTTGTAACCGAAGCAATCAATTAAGGAAGCTAGTGGGGTGCAAGCTGGACGCTCAAAATATTTACAAATAAGCTGGATGTACGAGCAATGTCCTCCAAACTTAGTATAGTGACACGGCGAAGTAATGAAACGTAGCCAGACACAAGTAGAAAATTAACAGATTGCACAAAGGTGAAAGTGATGAGCAAGGATGTTGACACATTATTATGGTAGAAGGAATCCGCTATTACTCTTATCTTTAGTAAAACAAAAAGGTATACTGAAACGCTTTCAGGAAACTTAAGACTACAAAGCATAGTTTACTATGGAAAAAATAAAATAATCCAATGAAGTAGATGACGTAAATCCAAAAGTCCGTCCATGGAATCGAACCAACAGCCTCAGACGTGGAGTATCGTAACATTATTATTTAGATAATATTAACCTTTGTAAGGTTTTGTTAACTTCCTATTGAGTCATTAAGTATAATGATTTATCTTGTAGGGGTTGTAATAATCAAGATAGAACTTAGCACAGACTAGGATCCAATATAGGAGGATTGAATTCCTTAAGGAACATACGTGTAGTTAGAATAACCTGTACCTAACTTTCATGTTTGTTCATAACTTTTACCCCAAAGTTCATATCTTTTGAATTAGTTAAGGCACTTACGAGTAGATAGAATAACGTTCTAGCTGACTTTCATGCTTGTTGATAACTTTTCTTCAGAAGTTTATAACTTTTTGAATTTAATAAGGCACATACAAGCAGTTACAATATCACTGTAGCTGACTTTGTTGTTTGGACAGTACTGGTAAGAAATATACGATGAATTATAGATGTTTCATCAGTATTCATAATATTTATTAATATGTAAGCGCTAATCTAACTAAATATTTTATCATTTCATAATTTATCATTTTACCAGCTACCTATTTTAATGTAATTCACGTATGTTTAACATTTTCTTTAGCCTACACAGGGTATGAGACAAAATACTTTAAATTGTAATTACGTAAATTAAATAGGCACAATTGAATAAAACAGAAGAAAACATATTAGATATTTATTAGTAAGAAAATGATTTATTAATTATAGAATAAAGTGTGTGAAAACCTTACTCTTAATAATCATACAGCACAAGTTATTACAATTGTATTTTCAAGTTGATTCACATTAGAAAATAACTAACCTAAATTAAGATTAGATTATATTTCAGCTTAAACACTGATGAATAGTTAACAAACAGAAAACGTACTGCAAATTTACAGAACAACTTTTTATTATGTTTAATTTAAAAGCAATGTAACTTGTTGTTGGTTTTAATGATATTTTCTACTAAAGAAGAAGAAAATATAAAATACTTAGTTGTTCAGTAACTATATTAATAAACAATAAAATATTTTAGATTCTTGTAATGTGAATACCTATTCCGTAAACTATGATATCAATTATTCTCAAGATAATGATTCATCTTAGAGAACACATTAAGTTAATGTCTTTAAATATTTTTAAAAACGCAAAATATGCCCATGTAAAATTAGACTAAATGTAATGACTTTTTCATTTTGTGTTGTGTCACAAACACATTGAAATAATTTCATTTAAATTATAAATTTAAAATTTCTGTAGTTTTTTCAGTCTAATTACCCAGAAACAGCATTTTTAAATACCAGATATTATGAGAATGTTAATAACTTAATAATTATTCAGCACGAGGATTACCTGTAAGGACCTTTTTTTTAAACTTCATAATGGTATATTCACAATGAAATCTATTCAGTCTGGTACATCATAAAAAATACTTCAGTAACAATATAAGTAAATATATGAAATCAAATATGAATAATTAAATCAAATATACAGTAAATAAGAATTTCCTGACACTAATATTTTTATTTAGCAACTTTAATAATTGTTCACCAGTTTAATCTTCATTACTTTTGATATAATTTATCAGGAACTATTTTTACATATAGTCTGTTAAGATGTTTGAAGAAACATAAGAAAAGTTTGCAATATTTTTCACTGCTTATAAAAAATTATATAGAAAAATTCTACAAAATATTCAAAAATCATGATGGTTATTTATTACATCTGCCGGATGACAACAAAATTTAAATTGTTTATTTATATTTGTTTCAAATATAAACATTTCAAAAATTAAATTATGAATAAATTCAAAAATATTTTGGCAAATTTTAAGTAATTTTATCGCTCAGCTTGAAGCCTATTTAAAAAATTGATATATATTATTACATGAATTTAACTCCATTTATCCATAAAGTCTATCAAATTTAGGAGATGTTTCCATAACTATTGATGATTATGTATTGATCATTAGATAGATATATTGTCTCTCTCTCCTGCAAAAAATATTTTATTCTCATGTAAAGTAGATAACTATTTCTTATTGGAATTCTCTCATATATCTTTACTCATAAATTAAATATTGTTTTGTGATGAAAGTGTAAATATTAATATACATTATATTATGTACTTACATCTTTTATGAGTGTTATCTTAAAACCTAATTAACATTCAATAAGTTACACAAAATAACATTAATTTTAATAGTCACAATAGTGTTACTGGTTTTAAAATGTACTGGGACCTATTTCTTAAAAGTACTAATCTTGTAATATTAGTATAAAGCTTTTCAAATCAAATAAGCCATAACATTATGACAAATTAGAGATATCAGTCTTACATTTAGAAATAACTTCTACTATTATTCTATCATTTCTACTTCACGATATTTTGTGACTAGTAGAAACAACATATTACAAAACTAATAGCTTTGAGAAATAGGAACCTCGATCTACCATTTTCAGACTACAAAAACATGTTTGTTTGTAGATCCCAAAATTTAAAAACTTCAAATTGAAATAGTTCACAATTTGCACTAAAGATAAACAGAAATTCCTTATGACAAAATTTGACAAACATATTCAACACATAAGACTGTTCATTTAATTGTACAGCATATTTTTTTTTCAAAGTGGTGCAAAATTAAAAGATAACTTTAAGGTTTATAATGTAGTGTTTAACACTTACATAATATTATAATTTGAAACAGCCAGTGTTTTCTAAACGTAATTTTGTTTAGTAATATGTTTATGAAGCAATTATATCAAACATTTGATGTCGTGCTACATAATATGGAAACCTAAAAAAACTATATCATTTCTTGATAACACTTTATCAATTCTACAATACAGCTGTTTTTCAAAGTTCTAGAAAACTACTTTATAAAATTTTCGTATTATTACTTAAATTTTGAATTAGTTTGAAAAATAATAAAAAGCATATTTAAAGTTTACAAAATATCAGTCGCTATCTCGAAGTTTGAATCTGAATTTGTCAACTATTCTACTTTCCTTCAAATTCAACCTAATTTGTATGAGTGTGTAGATTTACATAAGAAAACAAAAGTAAATTTTCTTTTTTGTTTATTTATATTTCATTACAAAAATTTTCAGTACATGAGTTCAAATCTTGTTCCAAACACTATATTTCAGTAACATCTAATTCTTATCTAATACTTTCATTTTATGGTCTCTCACAATACACCCATTCATTTACCACCACACTTGACTGGAAAACAGAAGGACATTCTTAGATTTTCAGCATTTATAAAGATCCTTATCCTTCAGTTCTTTTACTTTGTAAAAAAAAAATCTGCTATCTTAATTTTCAAAATGTCCCCAGTAAGCACAATGAATAAAACATATTTGCGGGAGAAGATAGACAAGCTTTACAATATCATAAAATGCGATCCATGTGCTATAACGAGCTATTTTAATGGAACAAACACTGTGACCCTCAAACAATGGAGTAATATTTTTTAAATATAATTTTAAATTTGTGAAGAAGCATTGTTTGAATATATTTCGAATGCTAGAAATGCTCCAATAGCGAACAAACCAATTACGAGCATTCTTTTTTTTGACACTGCGAGTTGATAATAGATTGAGTTAGGTTAAGTTACAGTACATTAATTAATTCAATCGGTAATATTCTCTGTACTGACATAAAGTAACATTGCCAATGCTGTCAATATGTGTTAATCATAGATTTTTACCACTTTCACAATAACATATATTTTCCAAGAAATTTAGGTATTATGATAATTATCTAATTTGAAGAACATTTAAAATAAAGTAAAACAAACACTATTGGATTGTTATTTTAGAAATGATTTTGAAAAAGTACTATTTCGTTTTAATTGATAACTTCATTTATGAATTTAGTGAATTGGTCAATTTTAGCAGATTTCTTTAATTTATCTGTTAAGTTGACAATTTAATTTGGTTGATAGTGCCATTTAAAAATAAAATTAAGGATAAAAAAGAAGATATAAAGAAAACATTTCTATTAAAATTAATGCTAAACTTTTCAGCTAAAGTTAACATAGACTGTTTGATATAGACTGTCAAAATATGGACTGTATGATAGTCTACTAAAAAATTATTGATGAACCATTTCTTTTTGTGTACGTTTTCATTAGACATAACTCCAAACATTTGTTTTGAATAATTGTCCTGATAAACGAATAATGCTTTACTGGCATTTGATATTATATCTAATGCCTTTTCCTATTGCCATGGTGTCGAATCTTCGTGTTGACATGCTTGGACAGCTGTACCCTCGAGGGCAAACGCAAGATGGGTAGGTGAGAATGTTGAAAGGTGATTCTACAACGGATTTACAAGAATTTTCTGGTTCACACTCCGGAAGCTGTAAAAGAAACAGATAAAATATCAAATTATGTAACAACTTCTATATTTCAACATAGGAGATTTAAAAGACTTTCTAGATAAGTTGTGGTTGGTAATATTACAGTACAGATTTTATCTAACAGAAATGAAATGTAATCTTTAAGTTTAACGTCCCACAGTTATGCCGGTTAGGCTAAAGGAGACGGGTTTATCTAACAGACTAATGAATACATACAGAGTATTAAAGAAACTCAAATCTCCGATATAGATGAAATTCCTTCAGAGTGAATTCTACCTGGAGGGGAAAATTGTGGAACGAGATATAAACTTATTCTCCTCATAGAATAGGGATTAATTGCCATAGAGTAGAAAAAATCAATCATTGTTCTAATTCACAAGAGAGCCAACAAAACTGATTGTAATAATTATTGAGGCATCTTTCCTTTGTTAATATTCTATAAACTCTTCTAAAACATTATGTTAGCATGATTGACTCCATGCGCAGTTGAAATTCTTGGAGATTTTCAGTTAGATGTGGGCAAAATCGATCAACTATCAACCAGATACTTACCATTCGCTAAATATTAAAAAATGGAATACAAAATCTCGATTCATCAATTATTCATTGATTTCGGAAAGGCCTATGACTCAGGAGGAAAACATTATACAATATTCTTAACGAATTTTGTATACCAAAAAGTTAGATTAATAAAGAAATGTATAAATGAAACCTAAAGTAAAATCTGAATAGGAAAATACTTGTTCACGAGCTTTCACGTTGAGAATGGTCTGAAACAAGGATATACGTTGTCGCCATTATTATTCACTTTCTTCTGGAATATGCAATAAGAAAAATTGATAGCAGCCAGGGCTTGGAGCTGAATGGCTCTCACCAGATTATGGCTTATGTCGATGAAATCAGCCTGATATGAAGACAATGGAAAGAAATTCAGAGGTTTTATTAAAAGGTGAAAGTATATGTGTTTAGTAGTAAATGCGGATAAAACCAAATACATGGAAATTCTTCATGACTGTAATGCATCAAACTGTGGATACGTTAAAATATCAAGTAATACGTTGGACAAAATACACATTTTCAAATACTTAGGATCAACATTAACAGAGCAGAGCCAAATCCAGGATGAAATTAAATATCGACTGAAAACTGAGAATTCATGTCATTGTTTAGTCCAAATTCTATTGTCTTCGCAAATTCCTACAAGAATTTGAAGTTTAAAATATATAAAATGTACCTCTGTTGTGTTGTAGCCCTATGGTAGCGAAACAGGGTAGCTTACTTTGAGGAAAGAACGTAGACTAAAAGTATTTGAAAACAGAAACCTGTGACGAATATTCAGATTGAATGAGCCACTCGGAAACTATGACGAGTTGCTTCTTCTTGTTCAACATTTATTTTCTTAAACAACAAATGCTGAGATTTCAATCCGCTTTTTAAAGATTCATATTCTTCTAACTGTAGGCTTCCTGTAAATGAGGAGTAATTTTGAGAATGTTTAGTCTCATAATAACGTTTTATATTGTATTCTTTGCGAACTGATATTGTTTCATGGCAAATTACACACGTTGAGTCTTATTACTTAACTCAATTACAGAGAATTGATATCCTGATTGTTTTTTAAATGTTCTGGACCCACTATCTGTCTTTCGTTTTTTCATTTTTATACAAATCCACACGAAAGGCACACAACTTCAAATGAAAATAATGCTAATTAATACAATTACAAACAGAACAGGGGTACTGAATAAACAGTATGCACTGATTTTATCTACTCACAATTAAACTACTGTATTTTTGCTGCGAAACTGTAGTAATAAAACATTAGTCGCACTATATTTCGGTGTGTAGATCGCACTTGTCGCTCCGAACTCAAAATCTGGAACTGTCTAACCCTCAATTGTCTCCCGTATTTATACTACGCGTCCTCGGTACATAGACTAACCAAGCAAAATTGCCGTTTTGTTGAATTTCGTCGCTCCTCACAAGATGTACTGGCGCTATAATATGTTAGTATTATGGTCTTGGTATCCCTTAGGCTAAAATAATTGGAGACTCCTCGTTAAAGATACGAAATTGATATTTAGAGTAACATGCACTACGGAACAAAAAATGTATCTCTTCTAAAAATAGATGTCTCATTTAGAGAAAGTCTGAAAATCAATTTCACGAATTTGACTTAATCATTGTGACTATATTTGTATTCCCACTTCAATTTGAAAATGGGAACGCAAGGAAAACGCATAACCATGTAGTGGCTATTGACGTTTCTTTGAACTTGTATTCTCTTCTCGTATACTAGAAAAGTCATTAGCAAAAAATGTGCAGCCTTTGTATGCAGAGCAACTAATCTTTGTGACAAGGGAAATATTAGTTAGGCTGACCAGATGAAAACAGAATTTGCCGCCGTATGATCATAACAACACACTGAGGTTATTACCTGAAACGAACGTTTAATAGCATGGTTACATAAGTTTCGAAAAAAAATGGCGGAAACAGAAGCGATATTGCTTTTTTCTTTATAAGGTACAGCAATTTATAAGCACGCACACACAGTTAATAACACTAACATGGATTCTTTAAAACAAAGGGTTACATTTTCCTTTCTTCAATATAACATCCCACATTTCTTTTAACTTCATGCACAAGCTGTAGTTAAAAACTACATCAAACTCTTGTGTTGAAAACTTCTGGTTATTTGTGTTGCTTTTCCATTTTGTTTTTCCTTTGTTTCGTTTCCCCCATTTTGTTGATCAAAAGACAGAAAATACAACAACAGAGCGTAAATAGAACCGAGAATTATCCTGCAGCTATTGAAACACTTTTTCCCCTGCTGTGTCGTGGTTTTTGTGTTGTTGTAAACCTCTGGCAACATTGCGTACGAACAAACAGCTGAAAGATGATTGGGCGAGCGGTCTCGCAGGTCCCCTGGAGGAATATCAGAGGGAGGTCGCGCAGAAATCAACAAAAACTAATTAGATAGTGGTCTCTAATTTGACAATTGCCAGCGTGTAACGAATGTTAAATATAACGTAAACACCTGATAATAGGCAAGGCACATCATTAACCCTGTGGCAGATGCGTCGTAAAGTGGAATTAGAACTTCGTCAATCATTCGAAAATAACTTTGTGTGGTTGGAAACGCAAGCAATGAGTGGTTTGAAGACAAAACAACGGTGAGAATTATTTTAAGGCAACTTCTTTTCTTGACACTAATGAGCATTCTGATTTTAGACAAATATACGGGGTTCTTACAAAGGAATAGAGGTCTGTGTGTTTTATTATCTTTCAAAAATGATTAAAAATAGATATTTGCATATTGAATCGTGTCTAAGTGGGAGAGGTAAAACATTTTGATAAGAGAAGAGAAATGTTACACAAAAGGTTATTTATTACCTTGAGGTTAGGCGTTTCTGTGAATTATATAACCAGTTTTCGGGCAAGCATGACTGTCTAGTTTATGGAAAGGAAAGGAAAAAGTCGAATGGTTATTGCGGTTTCCTTCGATATATATGTGGTCCTGGATTTGACCCTCTCTGAAGTCCAATCTCCATTAACTCACATAAAACAACGGATATTAGATATTAAACCTATATGATGTAACATATATGAGAAGAACACACTACTTTTTTCAACTATGTGTGTTTATAACAAACATTGAACTACATTGTTTTATTACAGCTTTGTATAGCTAACTATAATACATATATTCTTTAACCAACTGTAAGTAAGAATATATTCGGAATACATAGTTCAAGTTGACAATATCTCTTTCACCATAAAGAAAGAATAGTCTTTTCTTTTCGACTGTAACTGATGATTAATTCAATTAGAAAGATCTTTTTTGAAATGTAATATATGATCTCTTATCTGTAGAGATATGTAGTGATTATTCTTTGGGTTTTCGCAGTAAACTTCAGAATTTCCAATGGTGACTGTTGTGCTTATTCCCCGAATTGTCTCATATAGTTTTGCTGCTGAAATGGAACATCGAATCCCAATTTGATCAACAATTAAAATCATTTTCTCAATGTAACGTCGCTGAATGTTAGAGCTACCGGCATAAAATACGCAAGAGAAGAAGGGGAGGGTGTTTTGGAGGTTCACTTTACCTCTTAATGGATGGTTGCTGACTAAAATGACGACGTGATTTCTGTTGGTATCTGCAGCAGACCTGTAGTAATAGGGCCCGAGACCATTTTTGGGAGGGCTGACTTGATAAAAATGAAATCTTTGAGTTTTACGTTCCACGCATATGCGGGCTAGGCTAAAGGAGACGGTGATGATGAGAAATGATTGAAATGGTGGAATGAAAAAGTGAGAGGACACGGGAGAACCCTGAGGAAACCCACGCACACGGTGTTTGTCCACCACAAAGTTTACTTTGCGCGAGCTGGGATCGAACGAAGGACCCCATGTACCAGAAGTGAACACCCTCCCACTGAACTACCGCGGCCTCACAGCGCTGACTTGAGTTTATCTTACAATCATACGTACATACCAACAAATGTTGAAGTTTCAAGGCATCTGAAGATAGACACAGGGCTGAGACTCATGGCTACCCCCTAGTTGCGGATCTGATCGGGAGTAATGAGACCAAAGGAACCAATGATCAGTACTCGTATGCATATACTTTAAGGTTTTTATCGAGTTTTTCACTATTGACATTAAAAAATACACACACACACAAGATGATATTTTGCAAGAATTCTGTATTATTTAGAACTAGATTATTATGTCTGTCGTTCGAATGGGAAGAGTAGGATATGAAAAATATTTGAAAGTTATATTTGAATCCGTTTTCCCATATTAAGATCTGTATTTAAATCGTAATGAAATGATAAAAATTCTTGCCAACTAAAGTGATAAGTGATACCAACAATTCATTTCGAACAGTATGTACAACTATTTCCATAATTTTTCAATTTTATGAATACAAAATGGGAGACTAAAACATACAAATTGCCCCATTTAGATAGGGAATTTTCTAAAACGCTGGAAAATATGTTCAGTTGTTTGAAATGGGGAATTTATATACTTAGTTTTATCTCCCAAATTTGAGAGTCTCCTCAGATGCTCTATTTCTGGCATAAATTTGAAATCCCCTTACCCTCTCTTAGGAGAGACACATTAAAAAATTCTGAATAGGCAATCGTGTCTTCCTTGCAGTTACCTAGAAGTATGCCTAATCAATAGTGTGGATTTTGTATAGCGGGAAAATATACAAAGTTCGTTCTTTCAGCTTGATATATATGATGTACGGAATAGGTAAAATAATAAAATAGTCCATAAAAAGAACTAAACTATATTAAAAAATTATCTTTGACGTGATTCAAACTTCCGTGAAACTGTATGATCAAAGAGAGAAAATTTCTGTCTTAAAGTTTCTAAACAAAACTCTAATTTCTTGTTCACATTTCGTGAACATCTTTCTTCTTCAGCTATCAAACAAAATATAAGTTTTTCATCAACGACGACAGCTCATGAAAGCATAACGGTTATTTCTCTCATCTCTCACAGAGAAGTATTAATGAAGTAATTAAACTTCATACAGCATTTGTTAATTATACAATATATATATATATATATATATATATATATATATATATATATATATATATATATATATATATATATATATATATATATCAAACTACCATATACGCAAATATTGAGAAAAACGTTAGGATTATTATGTGCTCACTCTTTTCTTTCAGGCCAAAATTGGGTCCAAAGCACCCCATGTATCACGTGTTGTCTCCAAATGGAAACAGAGATCACTTTCCAGCACTTCTCCCCTTTTCTCAAAACTTCATGCTCTTAATCGACCACTTATTGCATTTTTCTATTCTTTTCCTTGCTACTTTCTAAATTTTTATTCCAATGACTTCATTTTTTAGAAATAAGTTTTATTCTAACTTCAGAATAAAATAACAGAAGCAACAAGTCATTAGAGAGAGCATCTTGTTTTCACTTTCAAATTTATTCACAATTCGGGGATTAAAGTTTAAGGGGGAAATTCATCGAAACTAGTGGGACTGTAATATGATGCACTGTATGCGATTCATGAATCACTTTGGACGAAGAAAGTCCAATAAAACATTTTCAGGTCGAAACATAACAAAACGAAGTTTATCTTTAAGAAAGAAATTACAACAACTTCAATTACAAATTATCTTTGAACACACTGTTCTTTGTAGATAAATACGCAAAACTTTAATACTGATTTTTGTACAGTTTTAATGCAGATGTGAATTTTACTTAATAAGGTGAACCATCCAGCATTTATCCACTCAATGAGCAGGTGACAGGATCTCTCACGTGAGTAGAAATTTTATCTCGAGATATTTTTACCGCTTTATATCATAAACTTCTACCTCGATTTAAGAAAACTTGTTTTGAAATGTATTTTTGAAGATTCGTAAAATGCTTCGTGTGGATTATTGTATTCTATAAGTCAAAAACATGGACATTACGCAAAAATGATGAAAAACAACTGAAAGCTTTAGAAATGTGGATGTAGAGAAGAATGGAGAGAATTAGCTGGACCGAGCGGAAAACAAATGAAAGTGTATTAGAAGTGGTGGGGGAGAAAAGAACATTTTTAGATATTACTAACAAGAGGAAGAGAAACTTAGTTGGGACATTGGCTGAGAAGGAACTGTATCATGAGGGACGTATTAGAGGATATGGTGGCAAGAAAGAAAGGGGCAGTGCAGGAGACTACGATTACTGGACGATATCAAAACAGAAAGATAATGTATGAAGACCAAGAGGTCAGCGGAAGATCATGAAGCATGGAAATTTCTCATTTGCGGCAAGTGACCTGCCAATAATGGCAGAATATCTATAATGATGATGCTTTTCCAAAGTTATGGTAAAAACTTTAAAGTAAAATCACCTAGTTCAAAATTGCATCTCTAATTTCATATCTACACGCTGTAGTGTAAAAATGACTAAAGTTACTTTCAGAGTTAGAAGAAAAGAGAGAACGAGAATAAGGCTCTTGGCTTACACTCTGTGGGAGTAAATTGTTTTTTCATGGTGTGTAGCAAGTGATATCAACTTTGCGTGTTTCATGTTACAGAGAACCAAATTGCATTCCGTGCGAAATTGAGAAAGCCCAAGACAGGCTATCTAATGTTGTTATGTGAAGATGTAAATAAAGAGAAGGAAACGGATGAATAAGTTTTATGATTTCACATGTAAGACTGAGTATGTTGCGTGGGTTGTTCGTGAAATAGAATGTTAATTGTTCTATTTCCTTAGTTATATATGTAACTTACATTAAACTTTCTGAATATTGCTTCGAGAAAATGCATTATTAACACACTCACACACCTATTCAGTTAAATAAAAAGAGAAATAAAAATGCCAAGGGCAAAATGAATGATGCTCTGCACTCCAACCATTTTCCAAAAATTAAAATGTTTTTAATTAGGAATTTTTAATTTTAAAATAGCGAAAATCTAACCTAAGTTTGGACGGAAATCATATGCATAAGGTAAAGCTACAAAAATAATTATGTTTTTGTTTGTTCTATTAACGTTCCTTTGAGTACAGAGGCTATATGAGGCTCATGAACAAGCGTAATGCTTTCAAATTTTAAGGCTAACCCCACGGGGAATCGAACCAGATACTACGTACACCAGAAGCGCAATTCCCAAACTGTGGCGCGCGCACACTGGGTACACAGAAAATAATAAGTAATGACTGAAAAGAAAACTTAAACATCATTAAGCTAAAGTTTTAATCGTGAATGAGTAAGTTAGATACAATTAAAAAGATGATAAAACTAAACAAATAAATGTTTATATAAATACGATAAGTACAGTATACGGAGCACGTAGAAGATCGATTTTGTTTTTCACAATTATGTAATATGAATTACCTTTTATTTATTAATATTTTACCTAGGGTACAGTGAATAGAAATGCTAGCCAGATGAATACATACATTGACAATTGGAGTGGTAAGATTACTAAGAATTGTGGTTATTTACGTATTCTGTATTCGAAGAACAATTAATCAGTGAAACTGTTCAATTATTGTAGACGGATTCCAGTATTATTGCTCTTTGCAATTTAAAGGGAAAGTCTGAATCTGAGTTAATAGTCATAGTGAGTGAATGGTTAAGTAGTCGTTAATTGCATCGTAGACTCAAGATAAGAATAAATGTACACTCATGTCCAAAGTGATTGTCGCATATCTATAACTATCTTCTTGTAAGAATATGATTTGATAATGATTTTGCAGGGTACTTTTAATACTGATTCTATGTGTATAATTGGGAAATATATATTTGTGATAAATTTCATAGGAAAAGAATTCTAAATAGTAAAATTAAAATGAGTAGAACAAAATGTTGCTAAATGGACAAGAAAGGTTTATTTTCGTTTTATTGTTCTTATTTACTGCTCTTTTGACATGAAATTTTCCACATACATGCACGATTATGCACATACTAACATTATAAGAAATACCGGGTGAATTCGTTATCAAATTATATTCCTACAACAACATATTTATAGACATGCCACAATAATTTTGAACATAAGTGTACCTAAGTTTGATAACATGCATCAGTATTAACTTATGATTCTGTTAATTTAGATTACAATGTAGCAAAGTTGATGAATTTACAACACTAATTTGACCGAAATCCCAAATTTTGAAATTTTGCCATTCACGCCATGCATGTTAAAATAAAAATAAATAAAACGTTTAGCATATAAAAGTTCTCAGCTTAAAAAGTACCTATAGCTTTTTCTCCGGGCCATGCGTGATGCAGTCATGCTCCACGCCCGGCCGGTCAACCTGAACGGACAATAAACCTACAACTATGACCACCGGCCCTATACATGTGTCCAAATGAAACCTTCAATTATAATCCTTCAAACACCGGTCACATATGACAGACGCGGCTTGAGCGGAAAGCTCTATGCCGGTCCCAGATGACTCCCATGGCAGACAAAGTGTTTATTTATTTATTTATTTATGACTTCTTTTACGTGGCGAAGTTAAGGCTCTGAAGCCTTCTCCGAGCACTTAACCACGTGCATACATTTTTTTTTAAAAAAGCACCAATACATAGAAAATATTAACAATTACAAAAGAAAAGTATTGAACCACATAAAAAAATAATATACTACTTAAGTAAAAAAAATAGTTAAACACTTCAAAAACAAAAATTGAAAATAATATACAATAGAGGAAACAAAATAACATGGAGAAACCTAAATTGCATATTGCATATAGCGGTACTAGAAGTATGAATATATAAACAGTACAAATTAACATAGGTTACCTATTGGTTGTGTGTTCATATGTGGGTTATTAATAATCTGGTAAAACGAAGATGTCTCATGTGCTACCAGTATCCTTATCTTTACTTAAGAGAAGGGAATTTACAGATTTTTTAAAATTTGGCAACTGTGGAAACGTTGTGTATTAATTGAGGTAAACTGTTCCAGAGGCGTGTAGTACTTACTGTGAAGGATTTTGGGTATGAATCAGAATTGTGACTGGGTATGGAGAGCAAGAAATTATCTTGTGATCTTGTGCTTCTAGTATGAAAGTCTGATAAATATAAAAATCTACGGGCTAGATACGATGGTTCTGACGTAGTAAGTATTTTGTACAATAGGGTAAGATTATGTAAATTTCTTCTTTCAACTAACGTCAGCCATGACAGTTTTTTATAAAAAGATGTGAGATGTTCCCTGTAAGTTATATTGAAAATGAATCTAATGCAGGCATTTTGGACTCTTTGCAAGCGCTTTGCTTGATTTTCTGTTAGATCAGAATAGACTGAGACGCAATAATCAAGTTGTGGAAACACCAGTACCTTGACAAGTTTGAACTTCAGAGATGTTGGTAAGAAATTTCTTAGTCGATTTAACGTATGCAGGGCACCAAATGCTCTCTTACAAACTCCATTTATTTGATCTGACCAGGGGAGATTTTGATTTAGTATGACTCCCAATTTTTTTACATTTGTAGAGAATGGAATAACAGTATTGGACAATTTTATATTTGGGAGCTGATAGATATTAACAGAAGAGAGAATTCTTGGGGAGCCAATTAAGATGCACTGCGATTTTGTTGCATTTAATTTTAACCCGTGAGCCGTAGACCAGTTGCTGATTTTGTTTAACTTAGTATTTATTTTCTCAATCGCATTATTAATATCTTGTTGGGGAAAAGAAGCATATAACTGAAAATCATCAGCGTAAATATGGTATTTACAATAGGTGAGAATTTTAGGGAGATCATTAATGTAAAGGGCAAAGAGGAGGGGACCTAGTACGCTACCCTGCGGCACTCCACTGTTGATACAATGCCATGTCGATATGTGATCCTGATTGATCACTACTCTTTGTTTACGTTCGTGAAGGTAAGAATGAAACCATTTAACCACTGGTTCAGAAAAATTAAACAATAATGATAATTTCTGAAGTAATATATCAAAATCAATCGTTTGAAATGCTTTACTATAGTCAAGTAGAGTCAGAAGCGTTAGTTTTCTATTATCAATAGCCCATCTTATATCCTCAGTTACGTTTACTAGTGCAGTGCATGTGCTGTGATTACTTCGAAAACCAGATTGAAATGTATCCAATAAATTATTTGTTGTTAAGTATTCCCGAATTTGATCATTTACAATATATTCAAAAACTTTTGAAAGCACGGGAAGGACACTCATAGGACGATAGTCTGCGATATTGTCAGCGTTGTTCTTTTTTGGAAGTGGGCGGACCTTAGCGAGTTTCCATACTGTGGGAAAAGTACCTGTGGCAAGAGAGTAATTCAATATGTCAGTGATAGGATTAAGTACATGCGGTAGGATTTTCCTGATCATGGTTATTGAAATATCATCTGTACCAGTGGCTTGAGATTTAATTCTTTGGATCGCTTTAAATACATGTGCAGGCTGTACGTGAGAAAACGAGAACAGAGAGTTAATTCCAGAAGCTACAATATTATTCATTGTTTGAAGTTTCATGGAGGCTGGTATCATACGGCTTTGACAGAAAAAAGTGTTTAATTCATCTGGCGTATAGTTAACTGCGTTCTTGGCTATGTTTCTCCCAACACGTAATACTTTTGGCCGTTTCCAAAGAACTGCTCCATTATTTTCGAATTCAAGTATTTCATAGGCGCTGCCTTCCTTACTCCTTGAGTGCAACGGTTTTTTAATATTCTATAGTTTTCGAATTTTGTATTGGGATTTATTGTGCTATCACTGGAAGGATTGCTATTTTTAACATGTCTCCTGTATGCTCTATAAGCTTTATCTCTCCGCGTCATTAACAAACGTAATTCATCGGTTAACCACGGTGATGGAGGTCGCGAAACGCGTTTCTTAACTACAGGAGCGTGTCTATCATACAAATTTATTATTAAAGAATTTAGAGTATTTACCTGCTCGTTAACTGTAGGCAGGCAGTTTATTGAGTGCCACGGCAAGTAGGCATCATCGATGGTCAAAATAAGTTAGTATGAGTAACAGGTTTTAATTTACAAAGTTAAAATTATCCCCTTGTTCCTGTTCATGGTCAAGTGATTAATGTGAATGCTTTCTATGCGCGTAGCTCCGGGCTCGATTCTGGTGGATAATTGCCTTGAAGACAAACCCCAGTAGTGGTTTGGGTCCCACTTTAAACAGTAGGTTTTATCTTTGATGCGTAGAGTCCCTGGTTCGATCCCCGGTCAAGTAAGTTTGTGGTGGACAACATTGTGTCCGTGGATTTTCTTAGGGTACTCCCCTCTTCTTCCCACATTTCATTCCATCAATTTTTCCATCATCATTCACTTGCCTTAAGCATCCGTCTCCATTAGCCAAAAGGGCATAATCGTGGAACGATAAACTGAAAGATAAACAGTAATTCCCGTCTCATACAGTCTTGGTGGTGAAAAGGGCTGTTAAAATCAAAATCATTCCACTTAAAACCATCACATGTAAAATGACTTAATCTTCACCCCTGGTCTAGTGGTTAGCGTGTACGTCTTTGGTGCAGACGGTCTCGGGTTCGATTCCCGGTGGAAAAGCATTTAAAGATATTATATGGTCTGTATTCCACATTTCCTAGTATACTGTAGGTTTTAGTCTTCTTACTTCCTTGCTTGGAGCTTGCGTATAGCCTTTGGTGCAGAAAACGTACGTTAAACTTCTACAAGCATATAAACTTTAAGATCATGGAGCAGTGTGCAGATACGTATACCATGTAAAAGTCTGGGTATAGAGGGAACGCATTACCACTGTTTCTTTTATATTTTGATCGCTACAAATATGATGGTCTGCTTATAGTGATTTAAGATGCCACGTACATTATGTGAGGTGCTTTGCTATCAAATGCATAATAAAAATCCAAATTATGAAAGAGAAACAAGTTGGGGCACAATGATAATAAACGGGCAGCGTCTAATTGTGTCAGGCCAATTCCTAACAGTAAACAGTCACGCTAATAGATGTTGCTACCTGCAGTTTTGTGTATAACAAACTCCTGGATTAATGGTATAGAGAATAGTGGTTGGTGGGGAAACTTAAATGAAAGTTAAATGTAAATAACTTGAGATTTAAATTAAACATAATTTAAATGACATAATTTTTTTCTAGCGGCTACAAGATTTATTGAATAATAATAGAGTAATATTTATATTAATAATAATATAATTTTTTTCAATGACGTAAAAAATCTATTTCATCACACACTTCTACACCTAGCACTCCATTTTCGACAACGACAAACACATTCAATGTTACCAGAACACAGAACAGGAACTGGAGACCACAGTTTAGCACTATATATATATATATATATATATATATATATATATATATATATTAAAAAAGAAAGAAGTCCGTCTAAGTTCAATATCTTAGGCAAATATTTTCGGAATTAGTGATAAAAAATTAAAATAAGAATATAATGCCAGCGAAGAAATATAAAGGGAAATAGAACGGATTTACTAAATAAACTTAGAAAGCAAATCGCTGTCCATCACCATGTTTATACTACTTATTTTAAATAAAAAAATTCATCCAGCTCTTGTGCTGATGGGAAGGATTTTAAAATGCTGACTGCTAGGCTTATTCGTTGTATTAAATAGTGTTTGCTTCTTGGGTCGCCTGACTTCTTAATTAAAGTTGATCCTAACTCATTCAAAAATTCACTGGCTTCTTTGCTAAAAACCCCCATCGTTTCTGCAGCAAAGGCAACAAAAAGATGATCTTCTTTTAGTCTGGAGTACTTTGTATGTTTACGCTTAGCGGCTGCTTCTGCTGCATTTCCTGCTTCCTCACAGGTTAGTGTTATGTATGAAGGAGCGAAAGTATCAACACTTGTTACATCCCATACAAGACTCTGGCTCTTTTTCCAAGGGATTAAAGTTACTCCATCCGGTCTTTTACCATCATTTCGATACAATCCTTGTGGATCAATGATGCTAGGAACCTAACATAATTTTAATCTATAGTATAACGGGCCAAAGATTTGGACACAACAGTATAAATTACAGTGATATCCTTGGTAGATAGGTTTGACTAATTAGCTCAAAGAATTTGATTCCGTTCTCGGTTAATACTGTTTCTTTTTCGAAAAATTTCGATTTAAAAAAAAAATATGGGAGGGGTTGTATACGAAGCAAAACTTGAGATTGTCTGATCTCAAATATATGTCGTGAAAGTGATGTTTCGTCTCGGAAAGTCTGTCTTAGCCTATTCTATGGGAAGATCTCTGTCTGGTCTCGGAAAGTCTGCCTAATTGTATTAGAAGAGTTCTGTCCATTCTCGGAAAGTCTGTCTGATTCTATTGTAGGAACTCTGTCTCGCCTCGTAAAGTCTGTTGATTCTGTTGTAAGAGCTCTGTCTCTTGACGAAAATTCTGTTTCGTCTCTTCTCTTGGGAAAATCAACTTGGTCTTCAAATCTAGTTATCTGGAAATTTAAAAGGATCATTAGACAAATAAGATAGGTACTAGTTTCATTAATAAAAAGGCGTATAATTTTCTTCCCTAGCAGTGGCGAGCTAGGAAAACAGTTGCAATGTTAAAGAAAAACACAGACACATATATTATAATTATATAAATCATTATACTCATCCCGCTGATCTAGTGCCGACGCTAAACTTCAATCGACCAATGATTATGTAGCATTGTATATATAAGTTGCTTGCCTAAGAAGGTCAGAAAAATGTCAGAAGTTCAGAAGCTGTTGCACTGACCACGCTGCACCAGTTGAAATGTGCGCTGTATGGCTGGATAGAGCCCTTCATGAATTCTTGTGACATGATATTTAGTATTTTGTTTCAGTATACAGAGGTAAGGCGAATTGCAGGAGAGACAGACAAAATAGTTTTCAGTTGTCTGTAGTTACACGATATTGAAGGACTGATGAAATTAGTTAACATATAAATAGAAGTACTGAACTTAGTTCCTTGTTGCTGGAGCTCATATATTGCAATGGCTGCCCAGACGATGCATGTTCAACTGAGTGATGTGTAGTTACCACATGGATTCCTTGGTGCCATTATATTTCGCTTTCTAAACCGGAGTTACATACCTCTTCACTCAGGTACACTGAAAAAAATGTATGTAGTGTACGTAAAATCGTATGTTACGTTTGTAAATCCTATAGTATTTGGACTTAGCGAACGTATAACTGAAAACGCATGTTTTATATAATACTTTCTGTATAAGTGTTCCATCTATACGTGCTTTCCGTATGAAACAATACAAGCGGTCAGGATTTCACATACAAATGGACGTATATAACATATAGCTGACGAAGGTAACATACATATATGTATGCAATATAAGGAAGACTATTAGATATCAGACATCCTGCAACGGCGTGATGTAACATCTAAGGGCAGTGCCTAGGTAGCATACGGATAACGTATGTTCCGTACTGATTTCTACAGTAAGCAAGAGGATTCTGTTTATTTGTACAATATACCACTGTCCCGAGAACGGATTTTTCTCAGTGTAGCTTCCCAATCAATACCAGAAAATGTTGTGCTCGTACCTGGAACAGACCTAGGGACTACAGACACCGAAGTCAGGCCCGCTAAGCATTCGGTTAAGCAGGACTTCAGAAATACTTTTATAAATTTTGAACTTCCACATTATTTTTCAATGCCTTATATTTGTACTCGCACGCAGTAAATTTTAGTGCACATGCAAACGAGAAAGAGTTCGAAAAGCTAAAGAATACAGTATATGGCCAAGTTCTGAAATATCTCGTGGTGTTAAAGATAGAGCTTCTGGGAAGCTAGTTTTCTTGAGATAATTATAAAAAATCGTAACATCACGGATTACATAGGGAATATATTACATGTGAACAGAATCCGTTTTCAATAACAGTATACTTTAGACGGGGAAGAGGATTTGATCCGGTTTAGCACCCCTGGCTACGCCACTGTCTCTCAATATGATATAATATTTAAAATGACGTAACGAAATAGTTTTCTCTTATATTCGTATTAAAATCAAATATATATCTTACGAGATTCACTTACCGGAACACAAGTGAGCGAATACTCGAATACATAGACGTTGTTGACTTCATAGTCTCGTGGAGACCCCATCTGTTGATAGTTGTGTGTTTCAGGACAGAAGCAATGAAGGCGGTCGTCCATGGCTAGCTTCTCGTCAGTCAGGGTGGAATATTTTGTTCTACTCGTATACGCTACCATCCCTTCTTCACACCGCGGAACGTGGTCTACTTTGTGACAGAACTGAAAAATACATTACATTACATTAATAAAAAATAAATTACAAAAGTTAATAATAAGAAAAACAACATAAAAGTACACTAAAACGTAGAATTTTCAATTATGGCTTGACCCATTCCGGTACAAACATTTGACGATAGATCTGTGAGTTCTCAATTATCTGGGAGAGACTTAAGAATCGAGGACCACACCAGACAGATTTGTTAGAAAAAATACTTTATATTACAACCTAAATTATAAAGCTAGATATTTAAATATTACATAATTAATATTATTACTATTGATATATTATATTTATAACTCCCAAATATCTTATTTCCATTTTTATGGCATGACTGCATGAGACAAACGAGGTATGTTGAAAAAGTGTTGAACCTTATTTTTTTCCCCGCGTACACCAATAAAGCGCGGGAGACATTCTTCAGTGTAGATCTAGAGGAGACACTCATGAGTAGTCGCGATTTTTTCTCCGGCCGCAGAAAACGTCAGTCGCTGGCAGTCAACCAGCGAGTGAAGACGTGTACTGAGCTCTGTCAATTTTTTTTTTAAATGACAGAAAAACTTGAGCAGCGATATTGTACCAAATTTTACCAAAAATCTTGGCGATATCCAAGCGGAAATCATTCAATCAGATCGGTACATTCAATTTTGAACGATAGTTTGGGGCATGAGGAGAGTGACCGCGAAATTTGATTCAGGTTTCCATCGTCAAACACAACATTCCTGTGTGTCGTCAGTCACACTACTCACCCGACATGGCTCCGTATGAATTTTGGTTATTTACCAAGCTGGAAATGCCACTAAAAAGATCCGATTTGACTCAAAAAGAGACATCATGCGGAATGCCACTGCACGGTTGCTCACCATTCCAAAAATTGCGTTTCAGAAGTGTTTCCAACAATGGCAGAAGCGCTGGGAGAAGTGTGTGCATTACCAAGGAGACTACTTTGAAGGAGATTAGTGTTTCGGATTTCCAAATCAATAAATGTATTTTTGCCAATTAAAGATTCGACAGTTTTTGAACACACCTCGTATGCTCCTGAAAAATCAAATTTCCCAAGAGTATCATTATCATTACCACAGATACACAAAAACACTTTTAGTTATGGCATACTCCATTCCAAGAAAGTTCAGGGTCGTTCTTACTGGGTTAGAAAAAAAATTGGTTGTGCTAGAAATATAAAATATTTTTCTTAGAATGTCTTTTTAGAAAGGGATTTCTTTTTTTAAAAAAAGAATCTTCATGAAAATACACGGAAAAGACAGGAACACCAATTGTTTTTCTTTACTTACAAGCATTGCTGCTGGTAATTGCGATAAACAATGTGATCGAGATAATTACAAATTTGCGTTTGATTTATTTATTTACTCGATTTTATGACAACATATCATATATTTATTATTCAACAAGCAGATGATTGAATACCGGCATTTTTAAGTCCCGCTCAAAAAAAATAAAATAAATAAAAAAATAAAAAATAAATAAATAAATAAATAAAATAAAATAAAATAAAAATTAAGGAACAAGACTAAATTCCTGCTTAATCCTGTGTAAACCGGGTCAGATGGGAACCCGACTGAAAACGTCTTCATCCTTACGCACTATTGGCTACGTGCCATTATCTGCCTAGTTATAGAAGCGAGTTAGCAATTCTCATGTCACTATCGACGACCGTATAGTTTTTACTGAAGTGCGTAGTTTACATAAACACTAGATGGAATGTTTTATCTGCGTAGTTTCAGTATTTTAGGGATAGACTTTGCAATGCTTTCGTAAGATTCTAGTTTCCGTTACAGATATTCGTGTGGGAATGTTATGCTAATCACTTCCTAGTCATGACTTTTTAGTCGTGGCTGTATACAGCCCGGTAGCCAGCCCAAAATGTAGGGGGGGGAGCTGAAGTTAGGGGCAGCCCGATCCACCCATATTATATAGTTCATCACCATATTAAAGTTCATTTGCAAACCTATCGTGAAACTTTAGGATGGCCAGCGAAAATTTAGGGGGGCCCGGCCCCCTAGACCTCCTGGATACGGCCCTGGCTGTATAGCTATCATTTTGTAGTTATATTAATTTTGAATTAGGCAACTCTTTGTCGCTGCGTTTCAGAAATGACGGTGAGTATTTTTCAACCAACTGAAGGGTAATTCCGTGTGGAGGAACTTGCTTCGTCTATTCATTTTCTTTTGCACGCCCTTTCATCTCATGCTCACCAATTTCTGCCAAACAATAGATAATGTGAACTGATATGTAAAGTGCATCTAATATTTCGTGTGTTTGTATAAATGTGTGCGTGTTCATACAATATTATATTTTGATGTCATTTCTTTCCTTCGGGCGTTGTACTTATCCGCCTCGTAAAATGTTTGTGTATGCTGCGTTTCCTTGATTTATTATAATAGTTTCGTAAGTACGATTGACAAATAACATGTGAGTATGTATTGCGTACTAGACGCTATTCGTCGGGGCCAAGCGCACTTTTCTTGACGGGTTTCATTTATTGTGTGCATTTAAAAAGGAAAGAAAAAAATAACATGCCACACACGCAAGAAGATAGTATCATATGCAGCTGCTACAATAAAAGATTGGCATGATGATGATCATGATCAATTATTATGCACTGTACTATGAGTAGAAAGGATATTCATGTTTTCGTATTGAACATTTTATAGTATGAATATCTGCAGTTCCTCCCATCAACTATGTTTTTTATTTTGATTGTTCATTGCCCTTTATGAAGTCGCATTAATAGAGTCTAAGTTAATATAAAGGTAACCAAGAAAGTTCTGTCGCTTTCTGTGGAGGTCTGTGTTCAATTGGCCCTAACACAGTGAGTTGAATGCGAATGGACATAAGGCGAAGGTCAGTTGTTGGTCTGAGCATATCCAACATATAACCTGGTAAGGACAAAGTGAACATCGGACCTCCACAGAGCGTCAGAAGGGAGTGTATGCTGTACGAGTTCAAACTGTTGTCAAACGCCGCTGCAGCAGGGCGGAAGATATGCCAGACCTTTTGTGAGAGTGTCGTGACTACGCGGACAATGCAACGGTGTTTTTACAAGTTTAAGAATGGTGACGAAATACTCGAAGACGAACCACGTGCCGGAAGATCAACACGTGTACACAATGAAGATCTTCAGGCAGCAATTGAGGCAAACACTGGTCACACATATGAGGAACGGAGACTACAATTCAGTGTGAGTAGAGAAACATTAGCATTAGCTCCATCAACTTGGGAAGCACTAAAAGTTGGGTCGATTAGTGGATTTGACTCCAGGCCAAAAGGCAACGCGAGGAGACACCTGTGTTTCTTTGCTGTCTTGTCTGAAGAAGGAGCCATTTCTGGACAGGGTGTTGGCAAGTGATGAGAAGTGGATCCTGTACGAAGCTCCACGGCGCCGTCATCATTGGTTAACATACCAGGAACGGGTTCCAAACCAGCCGAAACCAACACTGCACCAGAAGAAGGTCCTCCTGTGTGTTTGATGGACTGCTCGCAGCATCGTGCATCCGGAACTGCTACCAGCTGGTCAGAGCATCAATGCAACTGTGCACTGTCAGCAGTTGAGCCGTGGTCAAGAAAAACTCAAAACTGGAGCCAGCACTTCTGAATTGCAAAGGAGTCCTGTTACAGAACAACGCTAAGCTCCACGTGACTAGGATTATCCGGGACACCATTCTGAGCCTTGGATGGGAAACACTATTGCATCCGCCATACTCCCCGGACATTGCACCGTCCGATTATCACCTGTTCCATTCCTTGAACAATCACCTTAGAGGATGCCAGTTCAAATCCCTAGTAGAGGTGCAAAATGCACTTGATAAATTTTTCGCTTCGGGGCCCACCAAGTTCTACCGCGATGGAATCCATGACCTTCCAGAATGTTGGCAGAAAGTCGTCGATGCTGATGGGGACTATTTTTGATCTTCTAGGTACGTCTTAGGTGACATATCGATGTACGAAGGTGGTGGGTGAAAAAGCAACAGAACTTTCTTGGTTACCTTTATAGACGATGAGAACGAGTCGTATTTATGTATTTTTAAAAAATCAAAGTACGTTAATTTTTGTGCCTACAATCTTGTGCATAAGGAGCAAATTCATTGCCTTCCTGTTATTGGAAAAGATCTTTAAGTTTTACGTCCCACAATTATGCTGGGAGGCTAAAGGAGATATGAACGAAATGGTGGAATGAAGAAAGTGGGAGGAAACGGGAGAATCCTGCGAAAACCCAAGGGCACGGTGTTTGTCTACCACAAAGTTCACTTGGCGTGAGCGCAAATCGACTGCACGCACCAGAGGTGAACGGTGTACCACTGAGCCACACGACCTCCTGCAGTTCTTGGGTTTATGTCCTAGATGCATTGTAATTTATTCCTTTTCCTTTTAAATAATATTGACAATTTTTATTCCATTGCAATTTTGTTTTATTTACCATAGTGAGGGGTGATATTGACCAATGGGGTGATTTTGAACAAAAATGGAGGAAACCGAGGTTCATTATTTGACACAGATTAACCCTTTACAAGAAAATAAAAATTATTGGTGCATTTTGTGTTTATTACAATTAAGAAAAGTACAAGTTCTCAGTATTTAAATGCATTACTGCTAAGCAAAAATTATGAAATTTGGTAAAGAAAATACTTGAAATTTTTTAGGGGAAAAATCTGTATATACTAGAAAGATATAATAAGCTGGAACCCTGGAACCCATTTCGTTGCTAATAATAGGTAATTGTGTCCACATTCTAAATGTAAGTGATAATTGTCAAACAACTTTTTGTGTTATGGTAAAAAAAAGTGAAACAAAGACGCATTTCTTCTATATATGGGAGAGACTTTGAACTTTATTGCTTCTTTGCCCCTAACGAAATGGAAGATAACCAAGGAGGTAAAGAGTCTGGATGTGGCAAAGTTCCCATTGATGCTAAAGGAGCTCTGGAATGAAATACATCTGAAATCTGTGGAAGAAAATCTGGAAGCTGAATTCGCAGCTACTTGTATCTACCCACTCAACCGTGATGGACTGCTTAAACAAAATTAAAGACTGAACTGATAATCCTCCCGAGAGCTTCGCTGAAGACCTGCATACATGTATTGTTGAGTATTTGAAGTGTTTTCGACAGCCAAAATCAGGAGAACAGGTCTCAATTTGTTTCGGCATTGAACGATGACATTTCACCTATTGACGTTGACGATATTGAGAAACTATTGCCACAGCCTGAGGCGGGATAGAGCAGTATTCGGTGTTTCTTTCATGGGTTACAATATTTGTTAAGACACTCCTGATTTCTATTGTTTACATTTGAAAATGAAAAATGAAATTGTTGAGTTTTACGTCCCACAGTTATGCCGGTTAGGCTAAAGGAGATGGTGATGATGAGAGATGAATGAAATGGTGGAATGAAGAAAGTGGGAGGAAACGGGAGAACCCCGAGAAAACTCACGCAGACAGTGTTTGTCCACAAGAAAGTTCACTTGGCGGGAGCAGGGTTTGAACCCGGGACCCCAGGTGAACGCTCTACCACTGAGCCACTGCAGCCCCTGTTTACATTTGAGTGTTATCTGTTTGCTGTATGGTACTACGTATATGCATGGCTATTGTTTTGTACTCAAGTTCATAACTTTTATTTTGGGTGTTACAGAACACATTGTTCAGTCTAAAAACTTATGATGTCATATTTTGTTTGCCAATTTGTACTTGTAATTCCATTTTCTTTATTTCCTTAGCTGTATTAGTGATTTGAACGGTATTTATGGTAAGCCTCGTTTTGTTTTTGAATAAATCCTACATTGCTAAATTGGCAATAACACAACTTTGAAATAAACTAGAGCGTTTTTTTCTTTACACCAAATCAAAGAATATGAGCTGAAGGTTTTTTTCTACTTATGAGACAGGTGAAATAATCAGTTAAACTTTCACTTTTACTCTTGACAAAATACAGAGTTAAATTTGATTTTTTTTACATAACTCAGTCAGTTTATGTCCTAGAACAACAAAATCAATACCTACATGCAGGGCTGTTTAATGTCTTCCACATGGTGGAGTCTTTTTGAACAGAAGTCTTGCACAGACCCAGATACCATCACGTAAAGTTCAGTGTTCAAAGTCACCCCATCTTGGGGGTGACTTTGAACGCACCATTTCTTACTTGTATTTCAGCAAGTTGCGAATATAAATGAATAAATGTGTAGATACGAGTAGAGCTTGTGGTTAAAGGAACAACATACAATCTGAATAAGTGTTATGTGAAAATTCAGCTGTTTTAAGAAGTTATTTAAGTTTCTTTCTCCAAAGTGTTCAATGTTACCCCACACTACGGTATTTTATTATTTTTCGTGCTACTTTGTTAAAGTCTAATATTAATGTTTTGGTTTTTTTCTTTTCCGCATTACTATTGTACTGTACGTCTCACATTCCTGATTGTCGAAGCTTATTCTTTGCTTGATACATTGGATACTTTTAATAAAGATTCTCAAATATTCTCTTAATCCGAGCATTCTCTTCCTATTTTATTCCACAACCTCCCTTTTTATCACATTCCCTTGCCAGTGGGTTTCAAATATTTTCCAGTTTGGAATAAGTTTTCTTGATTATTGCTTAAATGCAGTATTTGTTCTATTTATATTTTTCTTAATATGTTTTCAGTAGTTTCATTCTTGTATTCGATTCGAATGTAAACGATTTCTTTTGTGATGATAAGAAAGGAATGAAATAGTGGAAAGAAGAAAGTGGGAGAAAACGGAGAACCCTGACAAAACCACACACATGATGTTTGTTTACCACAAAAATGACCTGGCGCGAGCTGGGATCGAACCAGGGGCCCCATATACCAGAGGTGAGCGCATTATCACTGAGCCATCGCGGCCCTTTGTAAAATTTGCATGCATGCTTCAATCTTCCTTTTAAAATAATAACAATAATTTACCTACTCGATTTACTTTCCCTCTCTTTTTTCTACTTTTGCATATTCCAACATTCATCCAGTAGAACTTAACAAAAAATGTGGAAACAAAAACATCACTCAAGTTGACAGATATGCAAACGTGAGACATGCCTGATTAGTTCTAAAACCAAGATCAAAATGATGTAAATTACTATTTTCAAAGCCGAATGCTTCATAATCTAAGTTTGCGTATACCTTTTGCAAAAGCTTAATGGCCAGGTAGAGCAGAAAGAATAGTAATAATAAAAGGAAACGTTATGGGTGTCATTGACTAGTCTAAATTTAACCTTGATTGAGTCCATTCCATTGCTCTTCGATTTCATTCGAATGTTCTGATTTGGTTTAGTTTCCTTATTTCTTCCAAACAAAGGCATTTTTAGCAACATCAACTATTGGGCAATATGTTACGAAGAATACGCCATTATTTGGTGTACAGGCAAAAGTCATTAAAAAATTAATACGAGACAGATCGAGAAGTATGCACATATTTATGTAAAAGTTTGGTCGAGAGGTGCTCGAGCACAGGCCGTAGAGTACTGATGTGGCTACTTTTAGACCATCATCTTTTTTGGCCCGATGAAGAAACTCTTGGCTGGACAATGTTGAAATTTCAATGACGAAATCAACTCTATACTTTCGAAAGACGGACTTCTATAAACAGGATACTTTGAAATTTGTGCCACAATGGGAGAAAAGTTTTCAGGGACTTGGTGGCTACGTTGAAAAGTAACTTTATTATAAGTCCTTACTTTATATATACATTCTTGCTGTTTTACCTATTACATTTTCTTCCATTATTGTTGTTTATTACTTCTTGATTCGTCCTCGTATCAATTTGTTTCGAACTACTTTTTGATTACTATGTACACCTGAGAATGACACATTCTTCAGAATATTTTATTCAGTAGGTGGTGTTGCTAGAAATGCCTTTGTGTGATGGAAATATGGAAAATGAAGTAAATCAGAAAATTTGGATGAAATCAAATAGCTTTAGAATGGAATCGAACGAGAAAAAAGTGACAGGAGTTCTGAGTAGGCCATAAAGAGCTTTAACGAATGACGTCCAGAACGTTTCATTTTATTATCCTAGTTTTCCCTACTCCTCCTAGTTACATGGAGAAACGAATACCGGCATTAAACAAATAGAAAATCATGATGCTACCCACGTACATGTATACGTTCTTTCGCACACATACGAGATACAGAAAACTGGTCCAAATCTCATTAGTGTCATTACCAACTCAAATCGCGATGACATATCTTTAATGAAGAATGAAGAAAGCAAAAACTTGAAAGTAATCTTCAGGAAAGTTAAAATTAAAAAATGAGAAGGCAAATACTGCGAAACGTTCCGAGTTGTTTGTGACAGATTGATGATAAAACTTGACGAGATAAATGAGCAGCATTGTTGATTTATTTTGCAATTTTCTACCAAAAAAAAAAAAAAAAATACAATCAAATGTTCAGATGGAGGTAGAAAGAAACGCTTAATTTTTCTTCTTTGATTGTATTCAGATGTCAAAAGAAGTGCTCATTCAAATATTTTCAAATGAACTGCTATTGGTTTCACGGAAAAATGAAAATAATACTTCTCCCTCTTCCTTCCCATTTAAGAGATTTTTCCTCTTCTAGTAAAACTGTAGACTTACTTAGACGCATATAACTCAATCCCTAATTAAAGAAGAGATAAAAGTTATATATTATTTGAATTGAAACTGTCTTTTTCATTGGTATAACTTGCGTTTGAATATTGTCCAAAATTGAGAAATAAAAGAAGAAAGTTTTGAAAACTTACCAACAGAAATGTTCGTTTTATAATTGTATTTGCTTATAACTCGACAACACTTCCTCGGAAAGTAACAAAAGTAGAACTGAGGCATACTCTATTATATATAAAAAAAATGTGTGAATGTTTTGTTCATTGCTCCGATAGTACCTGAGAAAAAAAAATACAGATATTGTAACTGTAATGAATAAGGAGAGAATTGAATTTAGCTAAATGGAAATTAATGTTCATTCATACACGTTCTAAGTATAGGTACAATCTATATACAGCAGGACGTCGATAATCCGAACGTCAAAAATTCGAACGCGGTCTCAAGAAGCTTTTCACATTTTGTCTTATTGCTAGCGATAAACAAACAATAGAGTTGTCCGTCGGCGTTGTGTGAAGTCAGTGTTTTTACAAAAGTTCATTCCTATCATTCTTACAAGAACAGTGTAATTTTGTGTACGAGCAAGTTCTTCAGAAACATTAAATGTAAGTAGCCGTAAATACAGTATTGTAATTACTTTATGTACTGTATAACCACTGTATCGATAAAAGAGCATACCGTACAGTACATTTATGCCTAAATGGCATTTTCATGGTCACTTTCGAAAATCCGAACTACCTATGGTCCCAATTAGTTCGAAATTTCGACTTTCTACTGTATTTCATTTAAATTGTGACAAAGTTGGCTTTCTTTTATATATACTGTATGTTATGCTTGGACACAACATACAAAAAAGAAGTAATAGAGAGAGATTTTTAAAATTTTCGTTGAAAATATTCTCACGTTCATAATTTATTCGATTATTACTAGGCAACCATATCTCTGTTATATGTAAAATTATTTAAGTTTATCCTTTTCTATCGCAAAAGTATCCCGCAATTGTTTGATCTTAATAGCTCTAATAATGCCTGAGAAAAAATGTAAACTGTTTGCACTGCATTTCCTATATTAATATAAATTGCCCCGGGGAGAGGCGGTGGCTGGAAATGAAAGTTTCTACATCACAATACAAAATGTAACATATACGCTGTTGTTTACATGTTTTAAAAAAGCATTCAAGGTATAAGTGAAAAAATCTGGAAATGAAAATTTTCATCGGAAATATTTTCGAATTTTCTCTGTTTTTAGGATTATTCAAACTAGATATATCGAAGGAAAGTCTACTTAGCTGGAATTCAAAAGAATTATAACATATTTTTACTTTAGTTAAGGATTGAGTTATCCACGCCTAAGTAAAAGTCTACGATTTTGCCAGAAGCGGAAAAATCATATAAAGGAGCGAAAATTTAAATTCAACTTTCTGCCAAATCAATGGCGACCGAGCTGTAAAAATCTGCTTGAACACCTATTTTTACATGGTAAATACAATAAAAGAAAAAAATGTCCCTTCATCTGAACATCTTCCTGTTAGGTAAAAGGTAAAAATGTTTTACACTAAAACTTTTCATTACTTTTATAGACATGATATTGATGAATGCTGTAATGTGTTAAGTTCTTAATCAGATCATTTTTAGCAAGGAGGATGGATATTAGGACTTAGAATAAAATATTCTTACAATTCGTAAATTTTAATGTGGGATAAGATAGCACCTAATTTCCTGTATTGCCGATTCTTTTTTTACACAATATACCAACGATTTTTTTTGGGAATACGTCGTTGATAGTAAAAGAGAGCGAGAGAGAAACATATCTCAATGTAGGATTAATGAACTAATGAGATTACTGCTTATAGTAGAAGAATCAATGCTTTGTCTACTGCATTTGAGGTATTGCACTAAATTTTGGTTTAAATAATAGCCACTATGCGTTGTGAACTTCTCATATGCTATATATATATATATCTTTACGGGTATGATGAGCCCTATATTGTTAATGACTCTGATTTTCATTCTTCTGAGTCGTGAACCCTCTACTATTCGTGCTCTATTATAATTCTTGTTTATTTTAGAATCAAGGTTTATTTTCTACACATTCCTACGTTGTAGGCCCCACAGCTTTGCCACTGTTGGTTGATCGCAATAGATAGACTATTTATCAGATTTCGTAAATATTTTTATTGTTAAAACTTAACATCAGTGACTTTTATAAAGTTAATTGCAAACACACTTTGCTTCAAAGTTCCATATTGATCGAGACGGGGACATATAGCTTCGGTGCTGACCCCCCCCCCAAAAAACATGTAATCAATCAAGCAATCAAAGTTTCATATTATAATTAAGGTAGAATTCAGTACATATTTGAAGTACGGAAATTGCAGCCTTGCTTTTGTCGAAGAATACAATTCTTTAGAAGAGTGGTTGTTACTGACACCAATCTCGCACGGGAGGGTCCCACAAGTTGTCGCTAAAATCAGATTGCCACATAGCACATCTGATAGGGCATCATGAGAAATGAAAATGAGCAAAATTTAAGGTTCTATGGACCAGAAGGATAGGAGCTACGGGGCTTAAAAATTTGAATACCCAAAAAATTATATCATGGAATTATGTAAGTTTAAAGTAAATATCTTAAAAACCGTCAAAGCAATCAAAACAAAAGTTGCACAATATAATAAGAATAAAATACCCTATAGAAAAGCACAAACAGTATTGCCATAGGTGAAACAGTGTTGCCAACTCAGCATAAAAAATTGTTTGAAATAGCACCATATACAAGTGTGCACAGATTTAAAATGCACCATTATCACTAAATATAACAGTGAAGTGTTGTATTACAGTGTTGCACGATTGGAGCTACGTGTGCTGAAAATGTACAATAGAGAAGTCTGATGGCAATATTGTTTCTGGTTTTCTATAGGGCATTTTGTTGTCATTATATTGTGCAACTTTTGTTTTGATTGCTTTAACGGTTTACAAGATATTTACTTTAAACGTACATAATTCTATGATATAAGTTTTTGGATATTCAAATTTTGAAACTCCCTAGCTCCTATCCTTCTGGTCCATAGCACCTTAAATTTTGCTTATTTTCATTTCTCCTGATGCTCTATCAGATGTGCTATGCGGCAATCTGATTTTAGCTAAAACTTGTGCGACCCTCCCATGTCAGAAGGTGGCGATAACTCGAGGATAGGATGCCATGGGCTTGGTTTTGTGTTATGAAGATACAATGCACGTCTTTTGTTTTCTGATCCAGTCCTCGGCTCCCCTAAACTAAAGCGATAGTTAATTTGCTAATAGAGTAACTTTACATCACGTACACAAGCATACATAGCACTAGCACAATGTTCTTTCTTCGCACGGAAAGAATAAAAATTATGAAATGTTAAAATGTCATAAATTGCTAACCCTCGCCTTTGAAAGTGGAAGTTTTGGAATTGCTAAAACTTGCGTCAATGTAATCTTAATAAAAAGTTTATACGAATTTCGGTTCTCTAAGTTGAGAGTCTTCTGAGATACCCTATTTTTGGTATAAAGTTTGAACTTCATTCCTCTGGGTACGTATTTTAATGAAAGTCACGTGATAGAAGCCCTGTTTACATAAGACATCTTCCATACAGTTCACAGTCGTCTAGAATCATGTAAAACAAACGGTGTGGAGTCCATTTATTTAGTGGCACTAGCGGATCCTGAAGGATCGTTGAGAGGAGTAGATCGCCTTCTGTCCGATGAATGTAACGCCAATAGGCCTTTACGAAATAAAGTTTTATATCAAAACAGCATGCAATGAAACAATATATAAACATAATAATGTATATTCAGTATGTATAAACAATAACATAAACTTTCAATAAATACGATGAACATGATTGTTATATTTTTGTTGGTAACTTTTATATATTAGACAACTAAATACATGGAAGTTCGGCGGGATCGTAATACTTCAAATTACGGATGTGTTAAGGTATCAAATATTACTGTCGACAAAATAGATACTGTCAAACGCCTAGGATCAACATTAACAAACCAAAACCATATTGACGAAGAAAGCAAATGTCGACTAAAAGCAGAGAACTCGTATTATTATTCAATTCAAAATCTTTTGTCGTCGCAAATTGAATTGAGGAATTTAAAGCTTAAAAGTATAAAATGATAATCATGCTTGTTGTCCTGTATGGTTGCGAAACATGATCACTTACACTGAATGAAGAACATAGACTGGGAATATTTGAGAACAAGATCCTTAGACGAATATTCAGACCCAAGAGGAGCGAGAATGGGGAATGGCGGAAACTTCGTAACAAGGAATTGCATAATTTATACAGTTTACCAACCATTGTTAGGTTCATGAAGTCTAGGAGGCTCAGGTGGACAGGTCATGTAACCAGAATGGAAGAAAGTAGGGACGCTTTTGAAGTTTTAACTGGAAGTCCAGTAGGAAAAAGACCATTAAAAAGTCCTAGGCGCAGATGTGAGGACAATATTAAGATGGATCTCGCAGAAATAGGAATACAAAATAGAAACTGGATTCAGTTGGCTAAGGATAGAAGTCAGTGGAGAGCTTTGTGAACGCGGCATTGAACCTCCGGGTTCTATAGGTCATAGAATTAACGGCGTGACAAACATCTTGGCATTTGAAGGCGGCGCTCCAAGTTCCCTTTAAATGCTGCTAGCAAATGAGAGGCCAGCGGCATTGCTACGTTTATTTTGTACACATCCACGTCTATCTCTTCCACCTGATCGCGCTGTACTTTTTTTGCTTAGCCATAGTCACACCCTTTACCACTCGGCAACGCCGCGCCACAGCTTGCGTTTTATTCGTTTAGCTGAAATGCCAAGATGTTTGTCACAGGCTTTAGTTACTTAGTTTAGTTAGCTTTTATATATTAAACTGTAGGTTTCATCCCATATAATTTTGCTGCAGACAAAGATCGTAAATACAGTTCAATCAACCCAAGAGTTCCGATTTAGTGAGGTTTTTGGGAAGAAGCAGTGAAGATTTTACAGTCCTATCTTTTTTCGTTCTTTCCTTTCAATCAAGATGCAAGAAATTGAACATCTTCTGTTTTGGGTCCTGCATTACATCTTATGGCTTGGTTTTTGAAACAAGGGTAAAATATATATTTTTAGTTCAAAGAGTTTGAATTTTCTTACCCTACTTGATGGTGATGTTCATGCAGAGGATAAGTCTTACATTCACTCCCTTGAGGTATATCGCGATCAATTCAAGGAACTAGGACCACTAATATCCACAGCTCAAATCATATGCCTACATTTTGGTTATCCCCTGTCAGTTTATGCCACACAAATTGGATCGACCGAGAAAAGGCTATTTTCTATTTTTCTTGCTCCCTAACGAATTAATGCTGCAAGTACAAAGAAGGGACCTTTCGAGGCGTCACTCTTTGGCAGACAAACCACATGAACATATATTCAGTAAGTTACAAAAGGAAAAAACAACTTCCTTCTTTTCAGTTATCTTTATTATGCTACATGTCATTAAAAAAAATCACATGCTGCTTCCTATGCAATGCCTCGAAATGGACTCTGTAAGTCTCTACTTTAAGCTTGTTTATGAATGAGTAATGTAGAATATTTTATTGTCATTCTATAGGAAAAGCCGCGAAAAATTATGTTCAAAAGGCAAGTAACTAACAAGATAGAAAAGAAGAATCCTTCCTACCTGTCTCATTTGCATGACTATCAAATTGTGATTTTTAAAGAAGCTAACAATTCTCCTCCCCTACAACGACATTATCTCGTGAGTCGGTTTACGTTAATTATTCAGAACTGAAAGCCTTAACGAATATCCTGGACTACCTTGTTATCAATGTTTCATGAATATAAACGACATCTTTTGGTCTTCTTAAAAGTTGTACATATTCTCAGAAGTGTTCAGGCTATAATGAGAATAGCCTCTCTCTTTTCTTTTGAGAGTTTGAATAAATTAGATATTTGTTGCCGAATACTTTGTTTTTAATGAGTTATTCATACGTATGCACAGATTTCATTTAACATACATAAAATTTGTTTTCATCGCATTTAAAAAAAAATAATCTACTTCCTACTTTGTGTGCATATTTTCACAATGAAACACTCTCGCACTAAACAGAAAGAATATCCACGCACTTCATACGTTAGCTTAATAATAAATCACATTTTATCTTTACTACGACTAGGAAAACGTTGCAAGATACTAGTTTATTAAGAATGTATCAGAGTGTTTACTTCTCCGTTGGTGAATGTATTTCGCAACTAAAGACTCACATGCTTTTTTTTTAATGGAATGATCTCATCACAATTTTGTGTTATGAATAGTCCTAAATGAAAGAAAAATTCAGTTTAGCTCCTCACCTATCTTTAAACGTGAGAGATTTTACTTTTCAGCGACGATGGGAGAGAACATTCAAATCGAAACAAACTCGAGATTTCAAACGTATTTAGAAGTTTCAGGCTAATATATGAAGAAAAAAAATATGTTTTAGATGTCTGTTCTTCTGTTTACCCGTTCGTTCATCCTGATGTAAACATGTACACTAGTCTAGAAGCCATACCATTCAACGTATCGAAGCCAAATTTTTAACTTAAACTTTTTATAAGAATTTCGAATTTCTCCTATATCCCCATAAAAGATAATCTACTGAAGGGTGAAAATCAAATCTTGAGAGCGGCTCTAATGATTTTATTTATATTTCATATTTCAATATTCTATTACGAGCCTTATAATATGACACAAGTCGTTTATCCAGAAAAAAAAATCAGAAAGAATAGTTTACTCCTAGAAGTTGATTCTTTCTCGTAATTCTCTAGAAAACTATTCAGGTGACTGTTCATAATTAATAAATACATATTTGATTAGAGCACTTTATTCTTTGGGTGAGATTCTTTCGGTTACTTTCCCAGAAACGTTCAAGCTAGTTTGCTTATATATCATAATAAATATTTCATTAATTACCTTATAACATGACGTACGTGATTTCTTCTGAAAAGTCCACAAGAAGTAATTCACTCTTGCTCAACTTTAAAAGCTGATCATGCAATTTTATTCATATTTCATAAGTAAATATTTCAATAACTACTCTACAATATGGTATAAATCATTTTATGAAAAAAAAATCAAAAGGGCTAATTTACACTTGGGGAGGAGGGTATATGTTACTCTGATTTTTTTTCTGTGGTCGATTCTAACATGTCATCAACTTCGTCATTTATATTTCAAATATTGGATACTATTCGAGAACTTCCGGAAATATTGAATAAACTGTTAAATTAAACTTTCTCATCTATCTCAGAGCTAGATTGGGATAATTCGGTAGTTGGGGTTAAATGGATCTAGGTCTGGGAGGTATGGCTTAACATGTGTCTACCTTTGATCACCTTAATACCAAATATTCACCCAACAACTATTGGAAATGATCCCAATTCGATAATTATTCACTTTCCTTTACCATATTTCTCAAAAATATCCACTAACAGTTTCCCTCTTTTCTCATCTTCTTACTTCCTCTCTTTTTTCTCTTCCTATCCCAACTTTCTCTTCTCTTCTTTATTTCTTCTTCTATTTTAATAAAACTGAAAAGGGGGTCGTGACTGGGAATTCCAGATATAATAAACACGGTCATGTATTTATTTTATTTTATTTTCTTCGGAAGTCCGATATAAAAGTCTTTTCATTTTGATTAAACCTTGTAGGTTAGAAAGTAAGAAATGAATTATATATATAATTAGACATAACTGATAGTTTCATGAATATCCCCCCACCAGGGGTGAAGGGTTCCCAATCACGACTTATCATGCATCTCATTTGCACAATACAGGGTTTCCCAACCTTCTTTTGTTACAGAGCGAGCTTAGTATTCTTTCTTTCTTTCTTTTTTTCTTTTTCTTTTTATTTCCCTTTTCAACGCAGATACTTCTTCTTAGAAAAATACGCAACATTGCCGCACAAAAAGCTCGGCGTTCGAAGAAGCAGAAGAAGATGACAGATTATTTTTAAATGTGTGGTTATTTCACTACCAGTTCAGTGTTACTCTTGTATGTAAGTACAGTACAGTAATTTAAATACAGTATAAACATGTATTATTTACTTGTATAAGGTTATTTATTTCTTCCAGAACCTTTTAAATCTACTTACTGTAGAGGTTTATAACGATATTTCTGTTATCCGTCTATTCGCTTAACCGTCATGGTCCCGGTCCCGAGGGTGACGGTTAATCGAGTTTCTACTGTATTGGGAAAGCACAATTAAAACGGCATACGTGAACGGAGGAAGAGCAAATGTTGCAATTGGCATTATTGCAAGTAGAATTCTACCATTCCGGTTTAGAGAGATTAGAGAAAATTTAGAATATATTCTTTGAACACTTAATTGACTACAGTAAAACGCTTCTCGTTATCTATTATCGTTTTTACCCTGTAGCAATGAAAGTTAAAACCGGAAGTTATCCATTTGTACTACTTCCAGTTTGATTAGAGAGTTAACAGAGAATATATTCTTAGAACTGTAAATTGATTTTTTAAAAACACGCTTCTCGCTATCTATTATCACATTTGCTCTAACTAGATTAATATCGAAGCCAGAAGTTGTACTGTATTTCTGTTACACTTCGCTGTTTAGTAGAGAGTTAAGGGTGGAGCTGAAATGTATTCTTGGGACACTTAAAACTTGCTTTCAGGAAACAGCTTCTTAGTATATATTACAGTTTTTGCTCTATGGTGATCAAATTTAAAACTGAAAATGGTCGGTTTCTACTGTTTCCTTCACCTCCAGCAACGATCCCGTTCCCTAACTTTTGAACCTCTACATCCTGGCGAAAATTGATGGTGATCGATTAAGTAGTTGTTGAGTTTTTGTCTTTCGGACGGACCCACGGACAGACAGGGTTAACATGTATAAAGGGGTTTGGTTAGTAGATCATAAAATCTGCACCGGGGGTCCGGTAAATATTTTTGGATAAAAACCGTGACGCGACACAACATTCGACATGCTGCTTTAGATCCCTAACTGCATGTAGGAGGTGCACGTAGATATGGATTGGTGCATCACTCATGGAGCAAGCTTTCTTGCTTAGGGGTCGTTTTATCTCTCTAGTTTTAGACCGTAAACTTCTTAAAAACCAGTCTAAATCACAAATAATGCTCAGTTAATTAAAAGGTAAAGTGAAAGCTGCTCTGTCTTCAGAATACTCAATGGATTAACCAAGTTAAGATTCCATACATAGGCAACTTCGGTACTTAAGGAGGTTATCTGTGCAACACACTTCTGCCTTCATCGCCAGCTACCCAATTTAGAGAGTCTCTGATGAACCTCTGGATCGTACTGAAATAAGGGTAGAACGAGAAAAAAAATCTTGCTTACCAACCCGGAATCCAACCCAAGACGCCCGTTTGGAAGGTAAAATACCTTACCGACTATCCCACCACAACTCTAGTTGAGCTAATTACTTGCTTTGTATTTTTACTTAGTATCCTTGCAATATACGAAGAAAAGTTCAGAAATCTGAAAATTAGTAGCAGAAATTGGCAACACTAGGTTAGGAAACCACATGCTGTGCATTAATGAAATGCAAAGCTCTCGGAAGGAGATAAGTTTTGTCGCCTCCGTTGATACTGCGTAATTGGTTTCTTGGTGGCTTAACTTACTTCATGGTTTAGTTTAGATAATCAATAGTTGTTAAAGTTTCGCCAACAGTGAGGGTGACACGTTTTGTCAATGAACTCAGGAAACAGTGGCCTATTTCTTCGCACCATTGAACAATAACGAATGATAGAAGCTCCACTATCTGCAATCTAAATGTAAAAATATAATTTATTTTTTAAAAATCAAATCCTAAAGGAGTATTCTTATAAACTTAACCTCATTTTGCATTTTTCGAACTAAATAAGACAAAATTAAATATTAATATAAAATTCGGAAAATGTAACTGTTTCCAACGCAGTAACTGTTATTAAATAAACTGGTAAAAGTTTAGTACATAGTAATATGATGGTGAAATATTTATCAGCTTAGAAGAATGTGTCAGAAACTAACATTATTGTTTTCCATAGTACTTTATATTTCAAGCTTAGGTGACTTGAGTGAATCCTCAGATTGGTCAGTTTCACAATTGAAATTCGAAATTTGAAAACAGAAATTGCCTCCTTCTTATTTAAGAGCGTACTTTTCGAAAAATGTTGATATGTTTAGTTATTTTTAATAGGAAGCTCATATGCCAATTTTTATCTCTCTAATGTGAGATATTTCGTTCTTGGAAAAAAGTTCAAACCTTCCTTAGGATACGTATTTAAAATATTCATTCTTATCACATGTTTTCAGGGTAATGAAGTTATGACCTTTATGTTTATTACCCAATTTTTATTTAGCCTAAATTTATGTAATGTTCAAACAAACCCACAAATAAAGATATACTATTAAATTTGTGACTTGATGAAACAGTCAGCCTGTAGGTATGAATTGTTGCATTTATTCTTTGATGGTCTATCGTAGAATCTTGTTTGCTTCTAAATTTTCACATTACATGAACCATTTAACACGATGAAATGAAGTCATCAATGAAGTCAAAGAAATGTTTAATTATTTTTCAAAAAATACTTTACCCACGTACAAATTCTCGTATATGTGCTGCTGGAGAATTACAGTGCTTCTTACAAAAATAATACAAAAAATGCACTACAAAATATTTTGCAATCTTATACTTTTTTAAATAAAAATGAAGCAACGGAAAAGTGTAGAAAAAATGAGAGGGAAAGAGAAATTACAGCTAATTAACATTAGGTAAATTAAACCATTTTAAAACATTATATGCGAACCAGGTCACTTAAAAGGTGGAACAACCCACAAATGTTAGGAGGCTTGGGCCTTTCAGGCTCTGTGAAAAAAATATCTTTTTCTTTAAAGTTTCTTCATTTAATTGTGATTTGTTTCAAGCTTGAAATTCCCGAATTAGACAAAATTAGATTACATTAAATTGAAATTTAAAAAATACCAACTTAGGGACTTTATAAAACCCTTTGGTGACAGGAATAAAAGGTGACGATGATATTCTAAACACTTTTAATCTCTCTTTTGGGAACTATGCTCTGTTGATCCCTATGTCACTGTACTCCATTCTGGCTTAATCATTAATTTCATTGGAAAACGAAACTTCTCCTCCAACTGCACTTTGGTACAAGAACAAAGATTGACTATTCTCTCCGAATTGACTCGTTACTCCGGAGTTTGAATGGTAACGTAGAAGCTCTCATCTGTGCTTGACATGAAACAATTACTTTCTGCTTTCTTATCCTTTTGTTCTCTTTGGCCTCCTACATCTTCCGTTTCCTTGTGAATGAATACAAAGCTAACAATAGACGAAAATCCTCATTTTCTTATCACGTATTATTTTCAGATCATACATTGAAGATATTATGATGCCTTAGACAGTGAATGATAGTATGTAAGCTAAATTTCAAGATGAAGTTTAATGAATTTCTGCGGAAATACGGTTTTAATAGTAAGTAAAACCGGAAATCACGATCGATTTTCTAGTATTAGTAATCTATTTTAAGAACATTATTTCCTTTCTCCGTTGTATGTTTCTGGTTTCAAAGATCTTTATACTGTATACTATATTCAGCTGTTGAAACTTAATTAGATGGATTGGAGTTTTGCAGGGATTCTGTAGAACAAGTACTACCTTTCAGGTATACTACCTAGAGCATCATAGTGCATAATTATGTAAATTTATCCTTACTAAATTTAAGATATAAATAATTTAGAAATTACACCAATTTTAAAATTATATTTCTGTTCTTTATATTAAAGGAAGAGATTATATTTTTATGTGAAAGACATAAGATGCATGCAGGTGTCTTATTCCATTTGAATGAACCAGGAAATAGGAAACAGGTTGCGGAAATTGGCTCATTCAAATGTTGCCTGCAACTTGACGAATGGACATTGCATTCACATCGACCGAATGACACGGATATTTTGGTATAATAATTTGTGTGCTTGATGAGAGAACAACTAGTCCAGAAACACATGAAGGACCTATTATCAACCTGCTATTATTAGATCTTCAAACCAAGCCCATTACTGTATTCCAACCTATTTCAGGCTCTGTAATTGATGTTCGTGGGCCATTAACGAAATATCTGATCAGCTATATTTACTAAGGATATGCGTATTAATTCAGCAATGATATTCTGGTGTGTAATCAACAGATTATTCTACCAAAGTATCAGTGTCATTCGGTCGATGTTGAACGCAAAGTCAAAGATGTATCCGCTGTTTGTACTACTTCAAACCAAACATTCTAGAACAGAAATACCTTCTGTACAGACAAAATCTAAATTCATATGAGAGTTTGTGCTACCAGTTGCTTTAGCATGTAAGAATTTGAGAATATTTACTCTTCACTCTACACTGTGGTAGTAATTGAAAACGCAACGAAAGTAAGCTAATGTTTGTGATCCACAAACGAATCTGGAATGAATTATTTTTAACAGTTTTTAGTTTGTAACTGGATAGAGCTCCGATCTGACGCTTTCTGCAATCTGTACCACTATACTACTGCAGGTAGCAGTTCAGAATGCGTATGCAATGTGTACTCCATGTCTGGCTATAATTGAAGTTAAATACATCTGTTCAAAGTAAAATTGGTCCCCTAGACAGTACTTAAATGCAAAATGCTTTTATTTTCCACTACCAGGACACCATGGAGCACCAATTTTACAATGTTTCGTTACTTCACCAAAAGGTTACCCGAATTCAACCCAATCTATCAAATAGCCTTTATGGTACCTCACCACCATTTCCTGCTTCTAAGACAGAGCAGAGAACTACTAAACCGGAACCGGTTAGTAGTACAGGGTGCGGCACATAAAACCGGCCCGTCATAATATTCTGGTATATTGTGATTTTGGCAACACTTAAATAATCTACCTTCCTACCAAGAGATGGCGTGTCGAGGTCGGGTCGACTTACGTGACCTGCAGCAGTCACGTGCAGCCGCAGCCAGTGAAACTTGTCGAAACCAGTTGAGAAAAAGGCCTCGTTGTAGGAGCCTGACCTGCAGAAGAGGGTGCATTTCTGTTCATGGCTGTTGAGCAATGTTGCCAGTGGTTTCTTGGATCCACTAATGCTCATCATGAGTGACGAGGCGTGGTTCCACCTGTCTGGGTACGTAAATTCCCAAAACAACCGGTATTGGTCGACAGAAAATCCACACGCAATCCACCAGGTACCCTTGCATGACTAGAAGATTGGTGTTTGGTGTGCCAATGCCGCCACACGCGTTATTGGGCCCATATTCTTTGAGACGACAGTGAACAGTGACGTGTATATGGGAATCCTGGAGGAGTTTTATACACACTTCACCGAAGAGGAGCGTCAGTTATGTTACTTTCAGCAGGACGGTGCAACATGCCACACATCAGCTGCATCATTGTCCCTTGTGCATGAGATGTTTACACCAGAGAGGACAATCAGCAAAGGCTTGTGGCCTCCTCGGTCACCAGACTTGTCCACGTGTGACTTTTACTTATGGGGACTGTTTAAGGGAAGAGTATACGAAACAAATCCACACACAATTGAAGAACTCAAGACCAGGATCCAGGATGTCACCAATAGCATTACAACACAAGAACTGACAAGGGTATATATGAATCTCCTCAATCGTGCTCACATGTGTGTTGAAGTGGGCGGAGGACACTTTCAGCACCTGCTGTGAAGGTGAGTAGTCATATTCAATACATTACATTTCATTTATGTGTTGTAGTTAATCATATTCAATACATTACATTTCATTTTATGTGTTCACTTTACGGGCCGGTTTTACGTGCCGCACCCTGTATAATTGTAGGTAGATTAAACATTAGAGAGAGAGAGAGAGAGAGAGAGAGAGAGAGAGAGAGAGAGAAGATGAGTAAAGAAGGAGTGAAGAGGAATTGAGGTTTTATTCGACGAGTTTTAGGAAAACGGTTAAGTCTCTTGTATTTCTCTGGATATTTATTTAATGAGACATTAATAACACATAGTAAGGCAAATATAAGACAATTTGCTGTAAAGATAAGAGTTTAATTTAAATAGCAGCAATTCATGATTTTTGGTAAGCGAATTGGTGTTTTTATAAATAACCACTCTCTCTAATGTATAATTTAAAACATGCTTACGAAGTTTTATTAATTTATTATTCCCACTGTATCACAGTCACTTCTTAGCACACAATTGCTTAGCACTGTCATTATCATTCACATACAGGAAATCAGATGTACTGTATACAACCAGACAACCAAAATTAATCTTCGAAAATAAGTTGGCTCTTTTGAGCTCGGGGAAAACAATGATAAGCGCAACATCCAGTGAAATTGAGTTATTAGATGGAATGAGTTGGGATCGGGCCACAGAACAGTATGTAGGTAATTTAATTTCGAAAATTGACCTGCAAATGACAACGGAACCTTGTTTGATATGTGCCATTGCATTGAATTTTATGGTAATGCTGAACTTTTCTTCCAGTTTACTCGAACGTTAGAAAATGTGACATAGTATTGTCTTTCTCCGAACTACTCAATTTATATGAAAGATTACGTAAAAATTATTTTAATTTTGTACAAGTATTAGTTTATTGCTCTTACAGATATTTAGTGTATTTGTTCCATCCTGTAAAGATGATCAACCACCGCCCACTATTCCCCTTCCGATTCCGCTCCACTACACTATAGAGTATGTTCAGTAATACGGTGAATAAAATTTAGCTGAATTTTGTAGCAGATACAATTCACGTATCATATGACCTCATTTGACGGACATGTATTGCATACATAGCCTATATACATGGCCATCCATGACCTTTACCATAAACGACTTTACTTGCATGTTACTTTGATCATAAATGAGTTATTTTTTATATGTTTGGTGGAGAGCAGAAGAAGTTATAATTGACAATACTAGCCCAGGCCCGTAGCCAGTCTAAAAATGTAGGGGCGATCCAACCATATTATAGTTCATTGCAAGCCTACCGAGAAAATTTTAGGGAGCAGTAAAAGGGGTGGACCCCTTGCCCCCAGTGGATACAAGCTTGTACTACCCTATTATATTTAAGAAATAATTTTATATATAAGATATGTTTTTATTATTACAATTATTTCCGTTGTCTTTTATAATACAATAGGTGAAATATCCATTTTTGGCATAATGATAATAGATTTATGGAAAATATTTTAGCCCCCTTTTCCCCATCCCTTAGGATATGCATTTCAGTGAAAGCTAAATGACAAATATCAGTAACATCACCTTATTCCACCCTCTTACCCCTCACCTCCTATCATCCCACGCCAATTGGGGCTGAACTTGGACTTAACTGTCATCGGAAGTATCACTATTCATCTCAACGACCTGAAAAATTCTGGATTGAACACCAATATTGGTGGTTTTTGATTATTTTTTCATGTCATTCACTTTCCATCCCTACCACTTACACCATATGCCAATGAGATATGGATTGGACTTAAATGGCATCGGAAGTGTTACTATTCATCTCAGCGTCCCTGATTACTATAGATTGGACACTAATATTGGTCGCGTTTGACTCACCCGCTGACACTTCTAGGCGCGTTAGGGTTGTTTTACCTCCATAGAAAGACACCAGTGACACTACTTATCTCAGAGACCCCGAAAACAATGGATTTAACACTAATATCGATTGTATTTTAAAATTATTTTCATATGACACTCCTTTGCCAACGCCTAGGGATGCTACAAGTGTCTTACCCTACAGTATTTGTTTCCAGATGGTAAGGGGGATCAAGTTAGGGAAACTGTTCCAGGTGTTTCAGGATTATATTGTAACATACAAATATACGTAGGTACATCCATACATTTATAAATAATACTTATAAATGTATGTATGTATCTTACATTTATTAATAATAAGAGGTTTAAATTGAAGACCTGAACTGCAGAACATCCCAAGTCCACCGGAGTTAGAAGAAATACAAGAGGATTACATTTGGCATGCTATTCTGTTTAGCTGAAATTATTTTATATTTTGTTTAATAAGGTTTTGATTTCGATTTACGTATTGTTGCAAGTGAATAGCCCTTAAAACGTAGATACTAACATACAAAAACACAAAATATGCAGAAAAAGAGCGGACTTGGGGTGTTAAGCAATTCAGGTCTTCAATTATTCTCTGGTCTTCTCTTAGAAAAAAACACGATTCAAAAATGCTGGGAATGTGTCCGTTTATTTATAACGAGGAGTATATATAGTTTCATATATACACCGAGCTTCATGTTCGTAGCTTGAGGCGTTTATTTTCACATATTTCTCTCATTAAGTATTACTCTCCTACTTTCCTTGAGGATATGCACGTTAATGAAAGTAACATGACAAAAAAAAAAAAAAAAAAAAAAACTACTTGGAGGTAGGAGATAAACAGTTTTTTAAAAGTAATTTCAACCAGTTCAGCTGTTTTGCTGTGATTTGATAGCCCGTTAGATGACTTCCACTTTTATACATGCATGGAGATTTGGACTATGTATCCTATTTATAAGGGCTCATATTTAATGAATATGAAGATTTTCAGCAGCCAAAATTGAAAATTTTGTAAGACTATATTTTAAGATAATCACGTAAGAATGTGGAAAATAAATGAACACTAACCGCAGGTTTTTAGTTCTATCACTGATAAATATCAGTATAAATACATACAAGGTAAAAGATTATTATAAGTAATGATGTGATAAGATACCTGTTGTGTGTTTAACCCCGACTCTTTTCCTATATTTTTTTTTATTACAATGAATGATATTAACAGAAGAGATGCCAATACTAATAAACATAGTTAAAAAAACATAATTTATAACAAAATGTCAGCCTAATAAGAAAGAAGGTTTTCTTATACTCGTATGAAAACAAAATATTAAAAAAACGAGTTTACCTTAATGAAGAGTTATTAATTTTGACTTAATTTACTACGTGAATCAAGTCTCTATTTTGTTTCTGCGATGAAAAATATTTGCACATTCTTTTAATAAGAACCTGGAAGTTGAATTATTAGCTTTCGTTTGTAGTGACCTTTCAGAATAACTTCTCTCTACTTTAATATTGAAGAATTTTATTTTAATTTAATTCTTTTTTGAAAGTAGACTAGAATATTTTAGTAAAAGAATTTTCCTTGTAACTAAATTTATATTTTACTTTTTTTTTAAAAAAAAAATAACATGCTGAGTTTACAATATGCTTTTGAAACAGAAAGCATTATTATACAGTTCATTTTAATTTGGTCTGTCTTTCTTCCCTTTTGCATTTAAATGACAAACTAAGATCATTCTTCTATCAATTTGCCTTCACTGGATTTATTTGTTCATCCAGCAATAGGTCTACATGTATAGCAGACTAAAATGAAAATGAAATTTTAAGTTCATGGGGAACTGGAAATAGACTGCAGGGTATATTGTTAGATTAGGAATCAGGAGAGAGAATTCAACTTATATATGAATTGAATAATTGATTTTCGTTCTGTTTCGGTCCTCATTTTACAAGGTCGGGCGAAAAAAAACTGACAATTTTCATGTTGCAATGGTGACTAGACTTATTATTTAACAAATGATATTTCATTTCCGAATTGAAAAATGAAATGATGAACGAAATCTTTGAGTTTAACATCCCACAATTACGCTCTTTAAGCTAAAGGAGACGATGATTAAAGCAAGTGAATGACGATGGAAGAATTGGTGGAATGAGAAAGCGGGAGGAAAACTCACGAGCACAATGTTGTCCACCACATACATACTTGGCCAGGGATCGAACCACAGACCCCATGAAACAGACATAAGCGCTCTACTACTTTTTCATTTGTATTTATTTAGAGCAATATAAAATACATTCTGTGCTACAGTTGCACGAAGGACAAGTGTATATAGTACAGGATGGTACGTAACTCCACCGACAAACTTTGAGAGGTGATTCCTTATGTGAAATGAAAGAAAAAAGTTCTAATAAACATGGGACGAAAAACGTCTCCTTTCAGAGTTATGAGCCGCCGAAAATTCGAAAATTCACGTTTCGAAATGCTCTGCCTTAGAAACTACAGGATCGATTCCAAGCGGTTTAAGAAATTAAAAAGGGACTAGTATGCGCTCTACCTAAATATCCATGTTCTACCGTGGTCCGTTACCGGCGAAACGAACTGTAAAAAGGAAGTTGAGGTATAGGGATACTCCTTTAAGTACTAATGGCGCGTTCGTTTCACCGATAACGGAGGATGTTAAAACATAGATATTTAGATAGACCTCATACTAGTTCCTGTGTAATACCTTAAACCGCTTGGGATAGGTTCTATAGTTTCTAAGGCAGGGCGTTTCGAAACACGATTTTTCGAATTTTCGGCGGTTCATAACTCTGAAAGGAGACGTTTCTCGACCTATGTTTATCAGAACTTTTTTCCTTTCATTTCATATAAGGAATCACCTCCCAAAGTTTGTTGGTGGAGTTACCTACCACCCTGTATATATATATATATATATATATATATATATATATATGAAAAATTAAATAAAATATTTAAGTTTAACGTCCCATGGTTATGCCGGTTAGGCTAAAGGAGACGGTGATAATGAGAAATGAGTGAAATGGCGGAATGAAGAAAGTGGGAGGAAACGGGAGAACCCAGAGAAAACCCACGAGCACGGTGTTTGTCCACACGGCGTGAGCTGGGATCGAATCACCGGAGGTGAACGCTCTACCACTGAGCCACCGCGCAAAATAGGTCTAAAAAATCAGTTTTCAGTTATGCCAGTTCAGACATGAAAAAAAGTTTGAAAAATGTAAAAATGTAATATTCAAAAGGTAGGTGAAGTATGTTTCATAACTATTGTTGTAAACAAAACACTTTTACTTACAGTTCAATCGGATATTCAGTGTGCAATTATCTACCAGGCGTATTTAATTCTCTATGTAGGACTTGGAGTAAAGGGAACTCAACAAGGTCCAACATTTCACTGATACACCGTTGGCTGGTCAGAGACCCGTTAGTGAGTGTTTGTGGGTAGACATGGCCTAATAGCACAAGGTGCGGTGCCGGAACAGTCTCATGAATGCAGGCATCGAATAGGCTGTGTCATAGTACCATAAAATGCAATGCGGCCATCATGATGCTGCAGACAAAGCAGAATTCAATTTTAAAAAATATTGTCATTCGTTTCTCCATACTTGGCACATTTGCAGTCACACATATCTATGTTGTGCAAAGAAAGATTAAGCAATGGACGCCGTGAATTTATTCTTTACTCTAACTGATAACGTCAAACTCTTCGTTGCTGCACAATAACCTCGAACTCCTGCACATCAGTGTTCAGGACATAGTTGTCTAATTCGCCATAGCCATGTGTGTAAAAAGATGTCTTCTCGGTTTTTGTATGACGTGGCAGTTGGGATTTTATATGTCGTTATGTGTTGTTTTCTTGTAGCTATTGGTTTCATATTCACATCATTGTGACTGTATTTCGTCAATACAAGTACCAATGTTGCGGAAGGATAATCGCGATATGCCATAATATTTGCCAGCAATCAAAGGCGTATAACGACTCACTAAGAGTAATCGTCAACCTGGTTCGATAAAGTAAGATGTATAAATCTTGAGTGGTAGTACTCATTGACAAGTAAAAAAATATCTTTAATAATTATATACCATTATTCTCACCTTTTCTATTAGAATGATAACGTCGATGAACGTTGCTAAAATGGTTTATTAGCTGATATACTTTATAATATATTTTCCTTCAAACTGTCAAGCACACAAACTTGCTGACGAGGTATCCATAAACATTTACATAGCAACAACTATCCCATAATAATAATTTTACATATCTTAAAAACATTCTTCTTCTGTTATTATTAAATTAACATTCTATGAAGTATAGTGCATATGTATGGGCACTTTCTGCCCAAGGTACAGGTAATTATTACACTATCCAAAGTATTTTGTTATATAAAAATGTCGCCCGACAAATGGACTGAATATAAAAGTCATAAGCGAGTTTGGCTTTTATGTTCAAGAACCACTGGTCCGTTTACAATACTGTTCTTACATTGCATATGTCCATCACATTTTGATCGCACCTCATATATATCTTCATTACATTTCATATATATATATATATATATATATATATATATATATATATATATATATATATATATATTTATAACAAATATTACACTTCATCAATACTTATTTTTAATTACATTCCTTATATTATTATTATTATATTTTCTTATTAAAAATATCGTCGCTCATTTATTTAATCGTTGAAGGGTGCGAATTCAAAAATCGTAAGGGACAAACATGAGTTACAAATAGTCAGGGCGCATTATATGATAATCATTTTAGGTGATATTTTAAAATAAACATTAGATTAATAAGGCATCACAACATAGAAGAATCTCATTCAAGATAGTTGTCGAATATTTAGTTTTATAGAATAGATCTTCTTCTTAACATAATCTTTGACAGTTAAGTTTTTTTACACAAATCAATCTAATATAAATAACCTTTGCTTTTAATCATTTATGAATCGAATTATAATTCTTACATATATTAAAAACATTTGAGAATTATCATTGATTAATGAGAATTAAAGAGAACTAAATTGAATAAAAATAAAATAAATGTTCATGAAAATCTATAACTGATATGAATTTAACTTAATTTCATTAACGGTAATCAGGTTACATTCATACTTGCATATGAATTTAATAAAGTACATTGTACTGCACAATCATTATTATGTCCCGTATTATTGTTCTGTACAGAAATTACTTCAATACCTGGATCCGGATGTGAAGTGACATCTCTTGTCCTCCCATTACGTCTATCCACGTAGTTCGCTGTATTCCTGGAATTTCGCCATACATTCGGTCTATTTTTAAACCTATTTTGATTATATGGTCTAACATATGAATTGCTACGATTAATTAGGTTAGGCGGATTCCCTACATAACTTTGTCTATTTTGCTCGTTTTGACTGCTAGAATTTACTCGGCTTAGGTTATGTTCCGTATTGTTCACACTTCGGATATTCAAATTCCGAACAGGCACAAAATGATCTGAATTATTCTTATTTTTACCCATTCCTGCTTGTTGATTCATGGCATGGTATTGAGTTTCATAGCATTGGACAAGCATTAATAAATGGTTGAAACTCATACACTGTGTGGAAAATAAGATCTGTTGTAATTTAAATGGAAGCAAATTTCGAATCGATGCTATTATTCTCGATTCCGATTGCAATGGATTAACGACCTTTAATTCGTTGTAGGTATTTACAACAAACTCTACAACAGATTTATGCAATCGAGGATTGAAGTGTTGATTTCTAATGGTGGCATCTCTATTCGCAAGCAAAAAGTCATTTTCATAATTGGCGATCAGTGCCGCTTTGAATTCTTCATATGTACTGATGTGATCACGTACTGCTTTAAACCATAATGAACAAGGTGGGAGTAATACATGAGGGATTAATTTCATATATTGTGATCTATCTATACCCATTATATTGCATTCATCCTGGAATTTCTCTAAGAAAGAAGTAGCATTCTCGTTACACTTACCACTGAATTTGCTCATAGCTCGAATTTCACTCATCTTAACACTTAGTTTTACCTTCCTTTTATCATTCCGTGTACTTATTGGGTGATAGTTCCTATCCATGACGTGATGTGTCGTTACACCATCTATGTTTCGCCCATCTGTACCCTTCGGATGTATTTCTTCCAATATAATATCCTCATCAGACACCGGCGAAGGCGAGTTCATCTCTGGTGAGTGGGGAAACTCCATGCGATCACTACACATGTTATTACGGTATGTGTTGTCCTTAACCTGTAGCATTCTAATTTCTTCCTGTAACGTAGCTATCGACTGCGTATTTGCTCGTATGTTGTTAGCATTATTGATGACCTGGATCTTTTGTTGTTGAACAGAAGATTCGGTTACTTCTAAATCCTTTTTTATATCACTGATTTCTTGGCTCAGGTGTTTGTGATTACCCTGGCATTCCTCCGATATTCCTTTTAACTTTTCCTCGAACTGCGAGGTGATATCGCTCATCGTCTGGATAATTAATTGTTTCGTTTCATCCGACTTCTGTTCCATCCGTCTACTTAATTCTTCGTATTGCTTGTTAGATTCATCAGACTTCTGTTCTATTCGTCTACTTAATTCTTCATATTGCTTGTTAGATTCATCAGACTTCTGTTCTATTCGTCTACTTAATTCTTCAGAGTTATGCTTCATCGTCTGCTTTAACTCAGTAGACATCTGAATCAATTGTCGCTGTAAAGCTAACAAGATTCGATCTTCTGACGATGTCATTTCTGGTGCTACACTATGCTCACCATTGTCACTATTAGTGGATTCATGCTCCCTTGTTTCATTGTCCATTTTTCTTACAATTATTCTACCACTTCTCAGTATGGTCAAATTTGTATTCATTAACTAAATTATAAAAGTAAATTCACCCTTACTTTTCTTCGGGGTACGAATTTACAGCAAATCCCGGGTGAGGTAAACCAAAATTTTTAACTAATCCCGGTGTGAAGGCACCAAAATTTTTATAACGACTCACTAAGAGTAGTCGTCAACCTGGTTCGATAAAGTAAGATGTATAAATCTTGAGTGGTAGTACTCATTGACAAGTAAAAAAATATCTTTAATAATTATATACCATTATTCTCACCTTTTCTATTAGAATGATAACGTCGATGAACGTTGCTAAAATGGTTTATTAGCTGATATACTTTATAATATATTTTCCTTCAAACTGTCAAGCACACAAACTTGCTGACGAGGTATCCATAAACATTTACATAGCAACAACTATCCCATAATAATAATTTTACATATCTTAAAAACATTCTTCTTCTGTTATTATTAAATTAACATTCTATGAAGTATAGTGCATATGTATGGGCACTTTCTGCCCAAGGTACAGGTAATTATTACACTATCCAAAGTATTTTGTTATAGGCGGAAATCTGCTGAAATTGCTACCACATTCGACAGTGAGGCATAGTTCAATCGTCTGAACACACCACGTCATGCCAGCATTTACTCAGTTCTGAACTGTGGCTTTTTAGTTTACTTCTGGTTGTTGTTTCCAGATAAACACGTAGTGTAAGGGAGAACTGAACTTTTAATTATTCTACTGTCTTCCATTCTATGCATATTCTATAAATATGAAAGCCATTTTTTCCCCCTCATTTGCCTTCTTGATATTGAATTTTTAATGTAGTACAGTGAAACTTTCCTTAGCGGATATCTCTGATTAACGGACACCTCCATTATATGGACAGATTTTTTGTCCCGGCAAAAAATATTATTATGGGACGGAACCATCTCTTTTAGGGACACACAGATACGGACACGGATAATCTCCTTTTCCACCATCGTTTTAGTAATTTCTTCATAACGAACAGGAAATCATTCTTAGCTCTTACATGTTTAGTACAAAATATAGAAAAGTTCCTGCAATCTAAAAATAAATCTGCAACAAACACGGTAGACAGAAAATCCCTTCCGGACAAAATGTCTATATGGTAACTCAATGCGAAACATCACACAGAAAAATTTCAACTTGATATCATTCTTTCCTCTGTTCCTTTCTGATGAGAATCGTACGAAATCATAAATGAATAAAAGGAATCGTGGAGAACCTTTCATATGGCCAAGAATTCTTCCTTCCCTAACAAATTCACTTGTATTCTCCTTGAGACTTGCATCTTCTCCTCTAACCACCACATCCCCCAGCCATAATGTCTTTCTTTCTAAAGGAGGATCTCTTTTTCCCCATAGTAATCGGGACATTACATCGGGAACATCGGAATTTAGTATCTCAATAGTATTCTAAATTTAGATTTATAGGCATTGTATTTACTATATACAGTATGCAATTGCCTCATGGCCTGTGAGTAATTTAGATTGGAAATACTAGGCCAATAACGCCTGAGTGTAACAGAAAGAGAAGGTCAAACATAAAACATTTCTTGGAATTCTAAAATCGTAACAAAAAGCCATTTCTAGTTATCTTTTGCCGTCTTTGTTCTATGAATGTAATATTGAAACCGGGCGTGGTAGTATTATTCCACCATTTCAATTCGCAATAAAAGAATGAAGTTGTAAATGGCTATTCTTGAAACACTGAATCGATATATATATATATATATATATATATATATATATATATATATATATATATATATATATATATATATATATACAGAGTCTAATTCAGGATTTTCTGAGGAGGGATGAATAATGTGAATAATATCTACCAAAATAACCAGTCACACTAAAAAACTCTTTAAAGTGGCATGCGACAATATTCTTTACCTCTCACAACGCTTATACATAAAACGGTGGAGTGGGGTTAGTATTTTAAAGAGAGTCGAAAGTGATATACAGGAAAAAATATTCTATCCTCCTGCCTTCTGTTTTCTTCCCTGCTTGACAATTGTATTATTTTGCTTGGTGAACCTTTTTCCTTCGACCTTCAAAAATCGACTTAAACTGTTGCTTTTGCAAAACTCTGCTTTCTCTTAAGGGTGGGGTGCTGACTGCCATGGGTGCTGACTGCCACAGCCAATTATTGGTGCTGACTGCCACGACTGTCGCTGATTGCAAATATGAAGGTGCTGACTGCCACGATGGCGTGCTGACTGCCACGAGCCTGAGAGAAAGTTACTAGACGTAACATTACCGGACGCCAAAAAGCATGAAAGAAACTAGATGATCCTTAGGATCGTGTTGTTCAGACCAACACCTAACAAAGGTAAACAGGTCTCTGTATGTACACTCATGTCCAAAATTATTGTCACATGATTATAAATATGTTATTCTATTACTAGAACAACATATTTATAATCATGTGACAATAATTTTGGACAATAATCATGTGACAATAATTATTACTAGAATTTGATAACGAATTCGCCCGGTATTTCTTATAATGTTAGTATGTGTATCATCGGCAAAGACAAGTATGTGGTAAATTTCATGTCAAAAGAGCAGTAAATAAGAACAATAAAACGAAAATAAAATTTTCGTGTCCATTTAGTTACATTTTATTTTACTCATTATGATTTTCGTATTTATAATTCTTTTCCTACGAAATTTATCACAAATATAAATTTCCTGATTATACACATAATATAAGTAGGGCTATTAAAAGTACTCTGCAAAATTATCAAATTGTATTCTTACAAGAAGACAGTTATAGATATACGACAATAACTTTGGACATGAGTGTACTTTCAGTTTTGTCAGGGAGCGGTGCGTACAAAATTGGTACGATTTATGTGTTCTCACTTGAACTCTCTATGTCAGCATGAACTGTGTACAGCTGTGCAAATTGCTTCGAGCAGCTCTTGAAAGTTCCATCAAAAAAGCACTGCTGGCTGTACCTCACAAGGGAAGTTCAGGAGAAAGCACTCGCCTGCAGAGAAACTAAGCATGCCATTTGAAGTCCCAATTCATGCTGATTATAACAAGCTAATAAAATTCCTGTACGGTTGAGAACGGTTCGAGATATTCAACTTGGAAGTTTATATGAGAAAATGAGGATATACGCATTTATACGCTTTAAGTACAAAATAATTAGTAACGAATATTGACATACGAATTGAAAGCTATCGGAAGTAACAGAAAAAAGTGTTTCGCAATAACTAACGGGTTTGTTAGATACAATTAGTCATTACATTGTTCACAATAATCATAGGTTAGAGATGAAAATTGATCACTGTTGTTCTTCTGTTTTATGAAGAAATGACGCAGGCAAAATACTCCCTTGCACCATGAACATTTTATATGTGCAATTGTGTTGCATCCGTCAAGAGAACAGTTCGCAGAACCAAAGCAAAAAGCAAATTCGACAAGTGATTCAAAAGTTATAGGCCTATAATTTGTTCGTAACCTGCCTTGCAGAACGCAAACTGAAACAATCCAATGTATCGCGGTGATCGGAAGTGATTCGTATGGACACGAACTTTATTTGATTGTTTCGTTGGTACATTATAACGTCCAGATGAAGAAGATTCATACTATGTACAAATCTCCTGCCATAATCTTTGATTGATCGGAATCAAAACACATCAAACGGTTGCACAAATCGTGTGCAATTCTTTGGTATCTTCTCAACCATTAGGTCTTTGCTATCCGTCATGCAACTTGTAATGAACAATTTGTCTATGAATGGACCCCAGTGATCAAGCAATAGCAAGTTCAAACCATCAGGCTTCGCCATGGGTGAGAATAGTTAACGCATTGAAACGTGCATCCACTCATTTTCTCATATAAATTTCCAAGCTGAATATCTCGAACAGTTCTCAACGTACATGAGTTTTATTACCTGTTGTAATCAGCATGAATTGGTCCTTCAAATGACATGCCTATTTCTCTGCAGGCGAGTGCTTCTCCCAAACTTCCCTTGTCAGCTGGCTTCAGACCATCATATCCATTAAATAATACAATAAAACAATAATTAATATAAACAATGAAATGTGCAAATTGTACATATAACAGAAAAAAAAAATCCCTTTATAAACATCCAAGTGTATGTCGTTCCACATAGTGAGCAACTTTGTAACTTATAGGATGCCACATAGATTTGCTGTGATGATTACTAAATTAATCCCTACTAAATTAATTAATAATCATAAATTTAGTATGAGGGATTAATTCCTCTCTTTCCAAATACAGTTTCTCCCAGGCTCGTGGCAGTCAGCACGCCGTCGTGGCAGTCAGCACCCGTGGCAGTCAGCACCTATCCCTCTTAAGCCCCGTACGGAAAAATAATGGCAGAAAGTTTCGGTAAGTGTTGCTATTTTCACTGCTAGCTTTTATACATACATATATATATATATATATATATATATATATATATATATATATATATATATATATATATATATATATATATATATATATATATATATATATATATATATATATATATATATATATATATATATATAAATTTATTTATTTATTTAAAAAGTTCTCGCTGTCTATTAATGGTTTTGCTTATAGTAATTAACCTTAAAACTGGAAATAGTTGATTTTCCACTTCTGGTTTGAATAAAAGGTTATAGAATAATAGAGAACCTATTGTTTGATTGTTGAATCGATATTCTGTCCAAAAAAGCAGCTTCTCGCTATCTCTATTTGCTATCGCTGCTTTGGAAGTTTAATAAATAGCAGAATCCAGTCACAAAAATTAGCAACAACGGCAATGAAACCAGCAAAGTATTGAGAATATACCCCAAACCTTAAAATCGGCAAATAGTTGGATGAAGCATTCCTTGACTTTGCGTCGGAGAATTTATAGAGCGGTTAGTTTTTATATCAGAAAGTCAGTTCCTTGACAAAATTACTCACGATGAAGCTTTTGGAAAGCAAGATATGGAGGACAATACAGGGTGTTTCAAAATGGATATCGGGGTTTTAAAGTTTTATAGTACTTAAAACAATTACCTTATAACTATGAAAGATCAACTCAAATAGTTTTGTACGCACGCATGCACATGCACTATTTCCTCTGTCTGCCGATAGAAAGCGCTAGTAAGAAAGATGGCAACTATTGAGCAGAAAACTTTTTGTGTGTTCTACATTTTGCAAAAACTGAACCTATAGTTACAGTTCAACCGTCTGTGTGGAGAATTTTATGGAGATGCTTACAACTACGTCCTTATAATTTGCAGTTGCTACAATCTCTAAAGTTGCAACGTGATTTCCTTTAAATTGAATGTGTTTTGTACCATATCCCGGCGGAAAGTTTATGAGCCTTTCTCGCTTATCGATTCGATGTGTGTCGTGTGACGAATGGTGCTCACATTGAACACTTGTAACAAAAACTGTTTGAGTTGCTGTTTCATTTGATGTATGATTTATAATTGTACGTAAATGTAATAAATACTACAAAACTTAAAACCACGGTATTCATTTTGAAACACCTTGTATTCTCTCAAAAGTTACTCGAACACACCGATGTAAGTAAAATAAAATAAAAAATAAATGTGAAACTACAATTTTGTGTATTTGCATGTTACAATCATGTATACATAATCATCTACGTGCAAATATACTCTTATCTATAATCATTTTTACTTAAAATGTATCATAAGAGTGTTCTATTATTCTAAAGAAATGAACGGAGCAAATTTGTAAAATCTTCTGGGTATACAAATCCAACTTATTTCAACTGCGTTTTGAGAAATAAAAAAAAAATCACTGCTATTTTGACCGCAAAAGACTTGATAGCTGAAGACATTTTTTGAGAATTTAATTTAAACCAATCCTTCATTTATTTATTTCTTTGTAATTTACCTCCATGATAGCTCTATTCAATTTGTATTCCGAAACGTAACAGACATTCTTCCTATTCTCCGCTCGGACAGAAAATTTTCCTCTCAATTTCCCGCTTCTGTATGGAGTTGAAAAAGAAGATAAGAAGTCCTTTGGAAAGAGAGATCGATCGATTTTCATCTGTTGCGCTTCAAAGTTTTCTTTTGCTCTTTATCTCCTTTCGTACGTAGCACGCTTTTCGCCGATTTACAAACCTTACAAATGTCAACTTTCTGTACGTACTTTTTTTTTTTACCTTTCTCACACCCCCTATTCCGCTGTTCATCAACTCTATTTCATAGCGTAGCTTCGTGCTGCAGGAAGTCCGTGGAACTCCCTAGCCCACAGATTAGATTCACCAAGGGAATCCCATTGGATATTCTGAGGCTATGGAAAGTGAATCGTTCTTTCGGCTATTCAATCCGTTTTGAGACCATTCACGTCACACGTTCCTTCCCTAGGCTCTCTCTCTCCCTTTTCCCGCAAGCCTCTGGCTCGTCCTGCAGAGATTATTTCTGAGTATATCTCTTCCAGTATTTCTTTTTTTTTCTTATGTTGGTTTTTGGTTCTTATCAGTAGGAGAAACGTAAAACCTAGGCAATGTGGGTGGTAGGAAAAACTCGTTTCACCAGTCTGGTCTTTTCAAATAGAAAACTGTTTGATCCTTGCTATATTTTATCATATTTGGAAATTCGTTCAGCTGAACTTTAAAATAACAGTATAAAACTATTCTTCTCCTGAGAATTTGGATAATTCGAATTATTTTTTTTTCTGAAAGGTATTTTTCTCTGCACTGAAATAAAAAATGACAATTTTAACGTAAATCATGATGTCCAAAGGATAGTGTATGATATTTTGTATTAGTATAGTACAACTGAATCACAACACACTTGCATGTCAGGATATTTTGGATATTTTTTTAAAAAACTATTGATACCCAAATAGCTAATGATAGCTACAAACGCCATTACATAACTTGGCCATTGAAGAGAAAATATTTCTTCTTTGCAATGATATTAATGAGTACATCACTGATATGTAAGCGTTAACAAAAATAGTAATATATAGATCAAAACTGTGTATCAGTATATTCCACTTACTCTTTCTTTATAAGGCTTTCCCAGAACAGTTTAATGTAGCTGCAATGTAGACTAATAGTTTGTTCTTCAATAGCAGGATTTCTAATATTTAAGTACGATTCGCTTTTGTTCAGAGTGAAACATAATTTTCATCTCTCCTGCAGACCCCTTTATTAAGTACGAACTTACGATCATTCTCACAGCTTAATGATTGAAGGGAAAGTAGACACGGCTATGCCAGTTAGGCTAAAGGAGACTGTGATGATGATAAATGTATGCAATGGTGGAATGAATAAAGTAGGAAGAAACGGGAGAACCCCAAGGAAAACCACGGACACGGTGTTTGCGTATCACAAAGTCCACTTGACGTGAGCTGTAATCGAACCAGGAACTGCACGCACAAGAGGTGAACGATCTACGACTGAGCCTCCGCGCCTCCACTGAAGGGAAAGTACAGTTCCGCCATAGACTGGATAATCAAATATGAGACAAGGTGATATTAATCTTCAAAAGCTTTTAAAATTATTTGTACAAAGCGAAGTAGCGAGACATAAAATATTAAGACAGTCTGTCTACGTCGATGTCCAGGAAAATATTTTTCATTGCTTTATTACGCAGTAAAGGAAAATAGACTACAGTTATTTGCTATTGACACAATTTCCTGCTTCGAATGAACAAAAATCAGTGAAAATATTCTGTGGCGAAACTGTTTCAGTTTATTCATATCTGCTATGGATAACGATCTTCCTTTTGCTATTGAAACATACCTTATCTTAAACTCAACAGAAACGAAATTGTCAAGATTCGTCGTCAAGCAGATACATTATTGACGTTTTATTGACTATTAAAACAAACATTTCTTATTTCATATAGAAATCAATCTGTATATGCCACATGCATGGATATAAAAGTACACATTCTATTTCAATGTTAAATGAAATGGAGGAAGGAAATTGCGTGAATTGATTAATGATAATACTGAGACTGAAAATCGTTCTAACGGAACGGATGCCATTAAAATAAACTAGAACTGAAATCGTTGCCGTAAAACTTGAAATCTCACGAATAGTGGTTCATTTTTTACTACAATCAATGTCGTCTTACTTTTTATTCAATAATATTGAGACAAGTTATTAAGTAATGTAGCTGGCAGTACATAAATACGGAACCTCAACAGGATTGTCTCCATCTGTGTGCATGATTTAGGAACGTATTTGGAATATCACTTCTCCCAACAGGTAATAATTTAAAGTGAATAAATGTATACATTTATTAAATGTGGTTGTTGGGAGAAAGATGAATTGACGAACAGTTATGTTTCTTTGTTAATACAAATCAAGATTACTGTAAATTCTATTTATTGGAATTTAACGAAAAAAATGCCCGAAGATAAGAGATACAACAATCAGTAGATCTCTTTAAGACAAACAAAATAGTATGGATAAATGTAAATACTCAAGGACAGTTTTCGAGAAATCGAAAAAATCTAATTTTTTAAATTAAAAAAAAAAAAAAAACTAAACATTAACCTGTATGATAGCCAAGCGACTTATAAAGATAATCATGATAATGAAATATATCCTTATAAAGTTTTTCATTGTGACAATAGCAAGATGACAGTACACAATAGGTGATTAATGACATATAGAACAAAATTATTATTAATGGATTGCATCGAGCAGAATAAAATAACATGGTTAAAAGGAAATTCAGATGCGTAGTTTTCGAGGAAATATGATTTTATGACGTATGACCTTCGTTGCTAAAATTAATTGATAAATTTTCTTCTGCCTTAAAAGATTATTTATTTATTTATTTATACATTATATATGTAAAATACACTGTTAATTAGGACATTCGGGCAGTGAGCACGTGACACACTGTTACTATATAAAGTTGATCTTAGTGATGAAGAAAAATGTTAAATGTTAGACTCAAAGTAAACAGATAGAATTTTCGGTACTGTGCTGACTCAAACCTATATTGAACATATGGAGCAAAAAAAAGTGCAAGGTCCATCTAAAATAATGGCGTGGTGCGTTATATGAGGTGAGATAGTTACTACACGATCTTCATTAACGAAGCCTGAATATTGCGATATGCTAGAAACAAAATGGTGCGTCGCTGCATTATAGTAACATTGTTATCAGGTGACTTAATAAACAATTTCCAGGTATATGGATAGATCGATATGGACCAATTGACTAGCACCACGATTTCCCGAACTAACTCAATGGAGTTTTTGTTTGTTGGGGCGTTTGGAAACTGCTATGCACCAGTGTAAAGTTAATGGTGTTGCCCACTTGAAAAGAAAAATCATTGAGTTATACGAACATATCATCTGACTTAGGGATTTAGGAAAAAGATTTCTGGGCTTTCGGCATCTATGACCATTTAGTCTGTCACGTTTTGAAGGATGACGTCCCTCGGCGAGAAAGGAAGGAAGGAAGGAAGCCTGGGGCCCATAAGTTAGGTACCACTCCGGCATTTGCCTAGTGTGAATGAGGAAAACCTCATTCAGGGTGGCTGGGGCCACATTTTCCGAGGCCGAAACCGTTTTACATTTTGTCGACCGAGTGCCCCACCGAGAATTGGATCTGACTGCTCACACCAAAGGCGAGAGCGTTAACGACTACGCTACGCGGGACCACCATATCATCTGACGTGCTTGGTAGGGTCGCTCCCATTGAGTTACAATATTCTATGATTGTGTTTGTTTGTTATTTTTTGGTTTGCAGATGTTCTTTCTAGTGATGAATGCAGTTGTTGTGGAGTTACAAAGTATATGAAGCACGTAATCCTTCCTTTCGGAACACACAGCAGAGTCCAAACACTACCCTAAAATCATTCGTAAGTACACCACTGTTATAGTTATCGTAAAACGAACTGCCATTCGAATTTTCGTTAAAAGACGCATATCGCATGACCATGTTACCATTTAAAACAGCGAAGTTGAATCCAATATGGCAGCCACACCAAGATGGTGGGCGACGATCGTAATCTCGTCATAACGTTTTACTTTTCCTCCAAAATTGATGTAATTTAACTTCAGATCTAACCCAAACACAATTTGTAAAATATTCAGTCCGGTCCAGACTTTTGACCACGTGCTTGTATGCCTAGAACGCCTGATCTTCCAGTTTTTAGAACAGTTCTTCTTATATTCAGGGAACGTCATAGAATAGTATCTCTCGAGCCATGGCCTATTGTATCCTACAGTGCTAAAAATTTTATAAACTCTAACATATAAATTTTAAAGTCGAATTACAAGTTTTTTTTTTTTTTTTAGTTTGCTTCCTATATGATGTACAATTTGTCCAGAAAATACGTATGCCATACGAATAACTTGTCTTGGTCTATTTGTATAAAATATTACACACCATATTGATCTTTAAGAGTTAAATTAAGATTATAATGAATTCGGCAATCCCATATAGTAAATGGGATGATTGTGACGTTTTCTATCCAAATACTAATTTAGAATAATAGTATGGGAATGCTGATAAGAACAACGTTTAACAAGTTTAACAATATAGGCACAGTGGTGGACAAGATGCTCATAAAAGACTGCAAATTGCTGCTGAAAACTCAATAATGACGTTAGTTTACTTAATATTCTCCGAAATCCCTGTTGTGTCATGCTGCTGAGAAAGTGCAACAACTACAGTACTCTCGTTTTGCTAAAATTGTACTATGGCAGCAGCAATAACTGCACACATGATGATCTGTGCTTAAGTAATATATGTGTAGTTTAATGAATGGGCTTTGAATTGCATTCTTGCTTTCTTACAGCCCGACCCTACCGTGAAGACACTTTAAGGCCAGTATTTGTATAGTAATAAAATCCTGTCTAAATCCCATTTAAAGCTAAGTATCGCGAAGAGAGCATATGTTAATAGGTACAACAGATCAGGATCGATTTAATGATTTGTTTGAGAACCTGTCATGTAATGAGGGATGCACGTAGCAGATGTTCTACTAAATATTCCTTTTCAATATTGAGCATAACTTTGGAAAAAACACCCTACACATATAAGACAAACTGGCAAATATATTTCCTTACCTTATATTGCTCTGAGCCTTGAGTGACGGAATGGCCGTCCATTGGGTCCCATACCAACGGGCATCTCATCCTTCCTGGACACGAGCAGAGTTGCTTCTTGTTGATTCCCCAGGCATTCGCTTGTAAATAGGCGCATATGGATTCACTATCACAAACTCCCAACTTCTCTTGGGCCTATTGATGTAAAAGAGGAAACAAAGAATTACAGTTATTCATGTACTTAGGCTATATGTTTTAACTTTGAAGAATTAGCAGTCCTAAAGTAAGTTTATATGAATCAGTACAAGTTCGAACAAAACTAATGCAGAATCCATAATAAAATATGATGATATGGATCCATAATATCCCTTATGATAAAACAGTACATGTATGAGAACGTTTTAGGGCATTTGTTTTTACAAAACTAGGAAGCAGGTCAAAGTTATACACAAACCGAAATCACCCGCGAGCAATATATGTAGATGCTGGTAATCTGAATAAAACATGGGATAGAATGAGGTAATATTTTTTTTATATATTTGAAAAAAAATGTGCCTAGCTTTACAAAACTACACGTATCATAATGTAACAAAACTACCATGTCCATTTTTCATAAATCCTCAAAAATTAATTTGTTCGGATGAGGAAACGCGTCGGCGAAAAGTTCGCAATACATCTGTTTTCTTTATGTCTTTTTTATCCCTGAGGAATGAGTATGAGCGTGGACTTTGTGTCAGCAATACTACTCATGATACCTTTATGTGAGATTGGAAGACTTCGTATCTGAGTGTTCATTAGGGAAGACATCTGGTAGACTCTTGAGTGAAAACTGCAATTGAAATTGAAACTCACCAAACAGATGGACACGACTATTTTTATTATGAATGAGAAATTTCTCTTGTGGTTCATGAGTCGCCACATACCAGTGAAAACATAAGTTATCTACATCATGCAGGATTTTGAGGCTCGATTTGATAAAGTATCACTGACCAAAGCCATTGCAACTTGTTGAAGTAAGGAAAATCTTCGGGTACTTTTGTTGTCATGTTTTGCTATGGAATGTAGTTAATTGAGCAGTTTGGGCGAACATATAGAATGTCGCATCCTCTAACTTTTGAGCAAACAAGCCTCCCCTGCCATCTGCAGGTACATTTTCAAAATTAAACTACCTGCATATTATTCTGTGGTTAGATCACAATCCATTCCACCTAATAGTTCAATATCAACTGTACCATTATGTTCGCCCAGCTGCTCAAATATATTCACCTGTTATTTGTGTACATAATTACAACTATGCGATGCATGTCATTTCCTAGATATTGAGCACGAAATATAGACTACTATTCAGGCCCTTATCCATGGCGGGTCTAGGAGGCCGCCCCTAAATTTTTGCTGGGCCCCCTAAAAGTTTCGCGGTAGACTTGCAAATGAACTATAATATGGTTGGATCGGCCTCCGTAACTTCTACCGCCCTCCCTATATTTTTGGATTGGCTACCGGCCTGCTACTATCCCATATCACTACAGCCAATACTTTGTACTTCGCCCCTTACCGCCTTGCGATTTCGTGCAAATGAATGCAAAAATTATATTTTCTGATATAAAAGCTCACAGATACCCTAGCTGAAGAACTTCTTCATAGCTGGCTGGATCTAGTACTTGAAGTTCAAATTCAATTGGTTTCCAGATTTTCCCTGGAGCTTATGTGTGCCTGTATGGTTACCGTTTGTGTCATCAGGGCGGGAAATTGGGTTCGATTCTCGGTAGGATTACATGTAATTCAGATCCCACGTTAACCTGTAGATCCTACGGAGTTACTGTTGAGGAAGGACATTAACTCCAAAACTAACAAACTCGACGTTTCTAAAGTTGCTCCTGAATGACTTAATGAATTATTGAAAAAAGTTTTTTTTTTTCCACGGCCTTCTTGCATGGGAACTAATGAAACTGTTCTTCAATCATTTCAGTTTTAATGAAGCACGTTTACCTTTCTTTTCCCATTATATCTATATCTATATATACAGAGGATGTTAATGAACTATACCGACAAACTGATAGAGATGATACTTCACACCAAAATAAGAGAAAAAGTTTGTATGGACCTATCGCCAAAAGTGCATAGTTTCAGAGCTAGGGCTGTTCAAAATCGCGAAAAAGCTAAATTTCACTACTCCCTATTTAAATTCCAGAAACTCTGGATGGTGGTTCTTATCAGCGTAAAGGAAGCCACACATACACAATCCAAAAGTGCATATTTCATCAATTGTCAATAGGTGTAGAGGGTATTCGCCTTTAGGGTGTAATTCTCAGATATGTTTTCAATAGAGTTTTCAGATATACCTTGATTAAAATATTGTCCAAAGTAGGCAGGAAGTAATCCTTGACAACAATGGACATCCAATGATTCGGAGGGAAGTCGGAAGTGTTAGGAACCGGCAGCGTCATATTTTTTTTTTTTTTTTTGTGTGTGTGTGTGTGTTCGGAATAACGTGTGATGATATGTATTTTGTCACGGTATATTACACGTTTTCTTCACTTATAAGCGTGAAAGAAAACATCACACTACGCGTTTCTCCGAATATGAGAGACCGTGCTGCTGACGATCCTTAACTTCCGACACCACGCTAAATGATTCCGTGTTCAATGCTATCAAGGCTTATCGTTTGCCTGCTTTGAACCAATCATAAAGTCAGAGCATATCTCAAAATTCAGTTGATGGCATGTCTAGTAATTTCGCCCATTTTATATATATATATACAAAAATAATAATTACTGTATTTTGAACTAACAAATCAGAAAAAAATCAAGAATAAAAGTAGAGCGGCCACTCGATAGGGAAGAAAAATGGACAATCAGTAGACGCAGTGAATTTTCTAGTTTCAACAAATTGTTTGTAGAGCTTTAAAGAGTAATCTTCAACAAAAATGTTTTAATACAAACTTTAATAATGTTGACATAAACTATTCTGAATTCATAACAGTATATTTCGTGGGAGAATCCTTTACAATTTATGTGGAAACTTCAATTTCAGTTAAGAACGTTATAGGAGGTAAAGACTCATTTTATGTCGGAGCGTACAAGGTAAAAGTCTCTCTTTCTATAGAGGCCTACATAGGATTTTTTGAGGTCTATAAAATTCGAGAAGAAGACGGTTATAAAATCAATACCCAAATTTATCTTTTCAAACATGTGAACACCACCTAAGTATCATATGAAATAAGTAGTTCTGTGTATAATAAACTTATTACAGTTAAACTAACATCAAACTGAAAACTGTAGTTACTAGATTTAATTTTGAAAACTGTACTTATGTACTGATTTTTTGTTAGATTCTGCTCTGCGGTAGACAAACATCGTGTGCGTGGATTTACTCAGGGTTCTTCCGTTTTCTCCAACTTTCTCCACTCCACCATTTCTTTCATTGTTATCCTTCTCCCTTAGTCTCAGAGCATAATCGTGGGGCGTTAAACTCAATAATAATGTAATAGTTGATAGGGTCTAATAGAATACATGAAGCTCACAATAGTTTTTTTTTCACAATGAACAATGAAATAAGGTAAATTTTAGATCAAACCAAATATTGATTTGTATTTAATTTTTGGTTAGTAATACTTTTTCTTGCTTGCCACTTTGGATTTAGGTAACCCATAAAACACATATGACAAGATTTAGAAGACACATATGAAAGATTTTTCAGGCACTTTCAAGCTGGTAAGGCAACCAACATGTGTCTGTGATATGTTGGGTTGCAGAACTTACACTAAGGAATACCAGTTTGAAAACCAATCAAGATAATCAGGCCCAAACTGAACACAAGCTCACATGCTTGTGTTTATGTGTGTTTATGTGCTTTTTAAATTGTAGTATCCACTACACGAGAATGCTTTCAGATTTCAATTTCATGCTATTAAGTCTTTAGTTCAGCCTCTTAATTCTAGTGGATTAAAAGTTGCTCCCTGTACTCCCATTTACACCTGCTTTTTAAATCAGTCATTTTGAAGTGATTCAAGTGGGTGCTCGATTCGTGTTCTTTATGAAACAACAAAATATTACACGTCATTCCCCTATGTCCGTTGATTTCGTTTGACTTGAAATCGAAAATGAAAATGAAATGAAATCTCTACGTTATACATCCCACGGTTATGCCGGTTACGCTAAAGGAGACGGTGATAAAGGGAAATGAATGAAATGAAGAAAGTGGGAGGAAACGGGAGAACTCGGAGAAAACCCACGAGCACGGTGTTTGTCCACCACAAAGTCCACACGGCATGAGCTGTGATTGAACCAGAGACCCCAAGCACCGGAAGTGAACGCTCCACCACTGAGATACCGCGCCCCCGACTTGAAAACGAGATGACTAATATGTGTGAGGAGAAAGTGCTACTGTTATATATATTTGATGTTTTTGGGGAGTTTGTTTTGATAATCATTTTTATAATATTTATATAGAGGTTTCATTTGAAAAAACTGTATTCTTGCGACGGTGGTTACATATGGATTATAATTTATGTTCTATCGTGGTCAACGTTGAAACCGAAAATAGCTGATATCAACAACCGTTTAAAAGAGGAGAGGAAAGCTATCCTTGGAACACTGAATTCATATATTAAAAAACGCTGGTTTTTTTATTGCTTTTATCTTATACTTATGTAGCATAGTTTGAAAGTATAAAACTTTTTTTTTTTTTTTTTGAAATGGCTGATTGTATCGTAAACGTATAGATCGTGAACTTTCGACTTAGAAAAATCTCATCTCTGAATGACGGTTTTATCGTACAACACGATATAAGAACAAAATCCTTGGTAAATCATCCGGAATTTATCCGTAATCCTCTTTAGTGCTCAGCTCTTTCAACCTGTCTTCACTGATTAAGGATTTCTTCACATAACCTATTAAGAGAGGAAAATTTGCAATCAAGATGTGGATGTTGTACGTGGTAAAGAGAAAGTACAATTTGTTCGGATGTAGCGTATCAAACGGGAATCATTGATGAAGTGATAATTTTTTACACATTCTAAATACAGCGAAATTAAATTTTAGCTGAGTCAAGAATGAAAAATGTCATTTGTTGGAAATAGTTTGGTAAACGTGCTAACGGCAACATTTTGTTTGTTTGTTGAAATTTAAATTAACTTTTATGAATCGAAGTTATGTGAGACGTGGACGTATGGACCAAACCACATATCACTCTATTTGGAATAATAATTTCGATGATCTATTATCTACCTATGTATATTGTAACAAAAGGAACACTGACCAAAGCTTGTTGTTGGATAGTGTTGTTTTATATATATGTTGCTGGGCACAGCATCGGAAGTATCACTGTTGATCTCAATGATCCGAAAAACTATGGACTCGGCACTAATATTGATCATTTTTATATATTTCTCCATTCCCCATCCCCAAATTGCGGTCCTGAATTTGGATTTAGACAACATCGGAAGTGTCACTGTTTATTTCAGCGATCCCGAAAACTAAGGATTCGACATAATATTGATCAATTTTGATCATTTTATGTATCTCCCACTCCCTTCCTCCAAGTTGCGGGGCTGAATTTGGATTTAAAAGAGATCGAAACTGTAACTGTTCAACTCAGAGACCCCGAAAACTATGGATTCGAGACTAATATTTGTCACTTTTTATCAGTTTATGTATCTCCCACTCTCCTGCTCCCAGTCCAGCACAAACTTACTTCGGCGGGAATCGAACCAGAGACTCCATGCACCAGATTTAAGTGCTCTACCACTGAGCTACCATACCCCCGAAAGCTTTGAATAAAATGAGAAGGGCAAGCTAGAAAAAAAACCACAGTGGAGACACCATGATCTTAAAGAGGTCTAGGTGCGCATTGGCAAAAAAAAAAAAAAAAAAAAAAAGATTGAGAACCATTATTCTAGATCAGTGCTATTCAACCGGGGGTATACGGAAAGTTTTCTGGGGGTAGTTAATCCTCAAATAAGCATATTTCCAACATTTATTGAATGATCATAGTTGGAGAATTTATTGAACGATCAGTGCTATTTCACAACTTCTTCCATTTCCATCAACATATTTGTGTGAACAGGGTTTCTCTGCATTAACATCAATAGAAACGAAGCACAGAAATTGCTTGAATCCAGAATCAACTCTGATTCTTGCACTTTCGAAGATTCGATCAAGAATCGAAGAGTTAGCGTCTCGGAAACAAGTTCAGTCAACTCATTAACAAGTTAGTTCTAAAGTTACTTTTAGTCTTTTAACATTGTCCTCAGTGTGTGAATTATCAGGGAGAATGAGGGGAAAATCCTCCTCAGTAGAACTGGATGTCTCCCATATGCTTTGAAATTTCCCATGTTAATTATTTCGGATGTGTACTTTATCCTCCTGTAAATAGTCTTTCCATTGGCACAGGGATTGTCCTTCTGTTGGGTCTCTGACCCCTTTTTTAATCAACAGAACATGTTTATTAAGTTTAATAAGTTCATTTCGATTTAATTTCTTTTAAACAGCTTCAGGGGTACATAATTGGATGGCGAACTGTGTCTAGGGGAACGCGAGAAAAAAAGGTTGAATAGCACTGTTCTAGATTATATGTAGTAATTGGTTATAATTTAAACATATTGAAGCACTATGGCTCAGGGGTAGAGTGCTCACTTCTGTTGCGAGAATTCCCTAGTTCGATCCCTGGTTTTATGGGCTTGTGGTGGACAACACCATGCCCATTTTTTCTCGTGATTTACCCACTTCCTTCTACATTTCCATACCACTAGCTCTGTCACAATCATTCCTTTTCATTGATGATTCGTCTTCTTTAGCCCACAATTTATATTTGTAGGTCATAAAATTAGAATATAAGTTTCATTTTAAAGCATATTATACAATTGGTGCGGGAATTGAAATAGGCCCGCAACCAGCCTCAGAGGTTTGGGGGCCCATGAATATGTTGAGGGGGGCCAAGTCATTAAAAATTATCCTACAAATTGTTTTTTTTTTTAAATATTAATAATAGCATTTTGTATTGAGGTTTGGAGGGGACACGAAAAGTTTAAGGGGGCCAAGTCCCCCTAGCCTCCCTCTGGTTGCGGGCCTGAATTGAAACTATTGTACAAATCCCAGGAAACATTTTCCTAAACGTAAAACTTCTGACCCTTTTTACGTTTCATGCTGGAACACAAATGTCACCGAAGCTTCATTTCATAATCAGACACCTAATCTGAAATTCTCCGAAGCTATCTGAAAACCGAGTCAAGTTTATATAGATTTTATGAGGAAACAACTGAGTCTCAAATGTCATATACGTCATATTGAAACACTACTCTTAACAAGATCAATTGAAACTACACATTTGAGCTTCAGGCAAAAGAAACGGATTAGTTTCTTATCAATACGTGACAGAAACTGAATAACTTAGTATAGATCAAATATTCGGTGTAATATTAAGATTGTAATTCTCCTGCGGCTATCATGGTGACTTTTAAAAAAATAAGATAAAAAATAAAGGAATGAAAACTCGAAATCAGTTTTCTATTTTACTTCTACCATGCAAGATAGATTTATAGGGCCTTATGCAGAGTCGTTTTGACGCGTGATTAGGGCCATACTAAAGAGTACGATTAACATAAGTTTCCTGCAGTAGTCAGGTCTTTAGTATGACGCTAATCTAACGTCAAAACAACTCTGCATAAGGCGGATAGAGGATACTGGATGTCTATTTATATACACAAATGATGTGCACATCAGAAATTGAATGTTGTTTTGAATGCTGTTGGAATATAACATAGTGAAAGTCGTTGGAGGAAACGAAACTTCCAATTAACGCATAATTGTGTTTGTTCATTCTTTGCTGAAAATGGATTTGTGATGAGGAAATTGTATTCTCTTGGCAGAAACAATAATATGATTTTCTAATACGCTTTTGTTATTTCGTTACTTAAAGAAGACGAGACCTAAATTAGTCCCTGGGAGACAGCACGTTGTTATTGTTAGCTTCATATTGATGTTCAAAACCATTTCTCTTTTCCCCCTCTTACGCATAAACATTCATAATTTATTGAGTTATTCTCATAGACAAATATGTCATTCGAACAAGGTATTTTCAAGTATCAGATTGATATCCAAATAGGCTGTAACGCTACTTTCGATATACGTATGTATTTTCTAGGATTTTTCAGAATAATTACTACTAACCATGACTGCCAAAAGTGAGGCAAGGGGGTTATAGTGCCAAACTCTGGATCTTCGAAGGAGGTTTAGTTCTTTTAAATGCATGTCCAAAGCATATTAGATTTGCTTACTCATATGTAATACATTTATATTAAATACTTTAGTAGAATAGTTAAGGTTGCCGTTCGTTCCGTTTTGATCAGTACACTCCGTTTCAGTACTCTTATTCTGCAGTGCTCCTGTTTTTAAAAAATAAATTAAATTAAAGCTTTTAGTTTAACGTTAAACGATTGTGCCTGTTAGTCAAAGGGAGATGGATGATTATGCCAGATGAATGATGCTGGAAGAATTGCTGGAATTAGGTTAGGGAGGAAATGGGAGTATACAGAGGAAACCCACGGGCACGATGTTATCCACAACAAACTTACTTGGCCGGGGTTCGAACAAAGGACCCCACGCACCAGAGGTAAACGCTCTATCACTGAGCCACCTTGCCCATTCTTTGTATTTAGTGACGACATATTTTCACTCCTCTTTTGTTTGCCCTTTCCTCGTTGTAGTATTGTAAAATATTGTTTTTGGTATTATATACATTTTCATTAACAGCGACATTTGTAGCCCTAATCTTAACTTATACATGGGGATATTTATCAAAAAGTTTCGTGCAATCACTTAGAAGAAATTCACTCTGGAGAAATCTGACAACATGATGGTATTAATCCTTCTCTACGTAGTCACCGTGCCTAGCGACACATTTTGTCAGCGGTTCTTTACTTTCTGTAAGCCATTTTGTAAAAGGCTGCAGTTTGACATTGGAATCACAGTTCAGCCTCAGAAATGATGTCATCCCTATTGTCAAAACGGTGTTCTCTGAGTGCACGCTTCATTTGTAGAAGAGAAAGAAGTCATTTGGTGCTAGTTCTGGTTAATATGGAGGTGGGGCAATATTTTATTCCTAATTCCACTGCCTTGATCATGGATGCATGGGTGGAATGAGCTGGTGCATTGGCTGCCAACAGCAGCACTCTTTTGTGACCAATCCACGATGTTTCTTTTTCAGTTGAGCTGATTTGAGTTTATTTTGAGTTTAAGATCCCGTTCAGCAGCAAGGCTATATGAGACGTGGATCTACTGATTAACGTGGAATCCGAACCACATGAGCTCCTTCCGGGAATCGAACTCGGGTCTCCCGCGCCAAAGGCGCGTACTCTCTTCTTTAGTTTCTCTGGTAACTTAGGATATGGGAATAAGAGGTACTAGTAATGGTTTTTCCCTGTGGTAGAAAACCTGTCATGATTACAGCTTCACAGGCCCAGTAAGCGGAAAAGATCACCTTTGCAGCAGACTTCTGCACTCGTGCCTTTTCATGGATGAGGGAGGAGGAGTGTTTCCATTTCTTGTTCATTTCCTTTGTTTCTGGGTCATAGATATAAACCCAACTACCATTCATTGTCATAGTGGCTGGTACGCAGAATTTCTCTGAAGTTGTGCAATAATATTCTCCTGTTTGAGAGGAAAAAAGTGTAGTGTGGCCGAGACCAACACCCAGCCTGGAAGCGAAGAAATCGTGTTTTTCTAGAATAACTTTAACTATTCACATGCTAATAATTTCACATATTAAATATGGTGGTACGTCAGTGAGAACGGTCAAGAATTACTGTGTTAGATCCCGATGCATACATACAAATATAACGGTCACACCGTTGAACGTATGCGACTAAATTTTAAATGTAAGTTTCTTTATATTATTCCTTGCTTTTCATGTATAAATAATATCTTTCTAAACATTAAAAGAAAAACTCCTATCTGGATTAAATATCTCACTTTTGCTCACCTAAAATTTGAATGGGACACTTTGCGACATGAATTCCGCTCGCATTATGGTCACTTCTTTCTTCATTATTTTCTTTTCCATATTTCATAAATAAATACGTGTTTTAGTGATAATTGTACACCATGGCATGATTTAAGAAGTATGGGCAACAAAGTTAAGTGGGGTGGCCTGTACATTTTATTCTCAAAGGCTTTGCAACGGGAAAGATAAGTATCTATGAGGTACCAAGTGGAAGAATAAAATTCTATTTCACGCCATCCTATACGCCGTTTTATTTTCTTTTGTTAATATTGTTAGATTGCTCTGCTACTGTGCATTATGAGGATATGGCATTCTTACACTATCCGATTGTTTGACTTTTTCTCACGTTTTTTTTTTTTAATTTCTGTGGCTTAAGAACAATCCTAACAAAGGAAATTCTTTTTTTTTTTTTATGACACCAGTAGAACATAAATGAAAAAGGAGAAGCTATGAGATGAGAATGCAATCTTTGTGGGTTTCTAACTCCCAATCCTATAATTGGCTTTCTATAAGAAGAATAGTAAGTTAGAACGGGGTATAAGAAGATGAAAAAGCATTTCTCGCTCTCTCTTTTCCCTCTCGCCTACTTCCGACTGTTCTTTCTATTTCTTTTCTCAGCGCGGCGAAGATTATCTTTATAGTGATCGAAATAAGAAGCGACTGTGTTTTTTTTTTATTCCTTTATTTTTGAGATGAAAACAAGGAAATAAAATGTTTTCTTAAACTTTTCTTCTTTCCCTGATTTTTGGAATAAACGGCTTGAGAAATTGATTTTGAGAAAAAGCACTGGTGTTTTCCCTTTAAAAAATGGCTGGAAATTGCTTGTTTTATTGTATCTTATCGATAGCAGTAATCAAAGATATACAACAATCCAATGACTTCGTAACATTACAAACCATATGAACATGGTAGCTATTGTCGCAAATCAAAAACTCTAGTTATAATTCTTGGTGCTATTAAATGCAAATCGTGCCTCAAAGTCATAATGTTCATACCAGGATCGTTATTGAAGGTTTTGCTTTGGGAGAGTGGGGATTGGAACAAGTTCCTCCACCGATATAAGTAGAGGTTTACGAGTACAGTGATTCTCAACCGATGTGTCGCGACATACTGGTGTGTGACACAGTACCTTAAGATGTGTCGCTAAATTTTATAATTTAAAAATCATGAAGAATTTATTAATAATTACTTAGAATCTAGGCAGACTGTACCAGTCAACACCTCCAACGGTAGCAATAATGCTTAGTGCTATACAGTCATTATAAAAACTAATTGGTTTCACTATTATAATAGATATTATTATTATTTTATTATTTGTAATAAAAATATCAAAGAAATGTGTCATGATGTTCTGGGCAGTCAGTAAGGTCTGTCGTCAGTCAAAAAAGGTTGAGAACCACTGCACTAGTATATGCATTACTGTACTATTGAAAAATGTATGTCAAACCTCCGCTAGATGTGTGTAAGGGATTCCCCAAAGGAACGTAGGGATTCCGTATAACCTGGCAAATAATCCCTACGTTCCTTTGGGGAATCCTTTGCACACATCTTGCGGAGGTTTGAAACATACTTTTTTCAATCGAGCATGTATGACTTCGACTATCATGTTTTAAACCGCACACTCTACGTTGCGTTGTTTTGGAATTACAGCCCTCTGAAGTTCATTTTTTCCACACTTTCGGCACCTTATATCGCCTAAACTATCCCTCACTGACCAACGCTCCAGAGGACTTTATTGCTGGTTTCGGTGTCGGGAATCAGCTCCCGAAGTTTGTTCAAATATTTTGTTACCATCTTGTAAGGCCTATCTACATACGTATATGATACTCAGGTGAGCAATTTTCCCTATCACCTCATCAATGGGAAAATAAACACACTGCTGAACAAGACTGCACTTATTTAATATAAAAAGTTTAGGAGGACTAGGAGGAGAGTAACAAATGTATGTAAACGTAAAAGGAATTCGTGACTTAAAATTTGTGAAAAAATAGCCAGAAGACCGAAGAGGGAGCAGTGTGTTTAATGCCATTCCACGTGACATCGAGCTCATGATTCGCAACCATATTTAATCATTTCTGGTGAAGGAGTCGCACTATTCAGGAAAAAATATACTACTTAAATACAGATAGACCTGGCAAATTTACAGTTAAGGAAGGTCGCGACATCTACAATTACAAGCAGTGGTGGATGGATTACTACAAGAAGATACCTATTTCCATTGAAAGTGAACAAACCCACGGATTGAACGAGTGTCATTTTCCATATCAACTTTGTTTCACTTCGTTTTAGAGACGCAAAGGAAAGGTTGTCATAGGCTACACAACAATCAATGGTCTCATTCGCCATATCTATATTTCAAACGATACTTCCAACGATATCACGTGATTCAATCCGCACACGAGAAAGTTTATCCTACAGGGAGAGTTCCCATTGAATAACGTAAAATGAAAGACGTGTTCCTGCGGAGAAGACGTAGCTTTACTGTGAACTTCTGCGCTAGTCACTGACATCAGAAACTGACAAAAATGATAACTTGGTATGCTGAATTTAGATTATACATTTTGTTCAACAGATCACTTTATGCGACTTCTGAATTGTGTTTTATTAGGGATGGGCACAAAACCAGATTTCCACTATTTCTATATACAGGGTGTTCCAAATAACACCGACAACGTTTCGGAGGTGATTCCTGGCAGCAAGACAAGACGAAAAGTATAGACCAACCAGGGTGCCCAAATGCCTCATCTCGGAGTTATAGGCTGCCGAAAACATGAAACAATGAAGTTTAAATGTCCATAGCTCCAAAACTATGGGACCTACCGTAGTGGGGCCAAGACTTCAATTAGGAATATGTGCCCTATCCAAAAGTCTATGTTTCTATATCCTAAGGTACTCAAGTAACAGTTTTTATAGAGGCTGTTTGGCTACTGGCATATTATATGAAGTACTCACCAACTACCTCTATAAAAGTCGTTGTGGAAGTACCGCAAGATTCTGAAACATGGATATTTGGATAGAGCACATATTAGTTCCTAAACGAAGTTTTGACTCGACTACGGTAGGTCCCATAGTATTGGAGTTATGGACCTTTAAATTTCATTTTTCCATGTTTTCGGCAACCTATAACTCCGAAAGGGAGAATTTCTGCTCGCAGATTGGTCTATACTTTTCGTCTTATCTTGGTGTCAGGAATCAACCACCAAACGTTGTCGGTGTTATTTTGAAACACCCTGTATATACAAAAACTGTTTTGCCCGTGGCCTAGTCTAACTTTTCTTTACTAAATAGTATGCCTATTTTGTAACAAGTAATATGTGTAGTCTAGTAATAAAACAATTTTGTCAAGTTTTAACATAATTTGCGTCTTTTGTGTTGAAAGGGCATCATTTTGCAAATTTTACATCATCACAGCATAACACACATCATGCATGCAAAGTTAATAATCATGTTAAAATGCCTAGTAAAAGATATCAAATCACCAGCCCTAACCATTGGAGGCTAGGAAATCTCTACTTTCAATTGGACAACTTTTTGCTGTTTTCCTAAATTTTATATTCGTTGACTAATGCCCTTTCAAAAAAAGCAATATATATATTATAATTTAGGGGGGGTTAATCCCCCCAGAAGTCCGTCCTGGATCCGTCCCTGGGTCCATTTAATTGAATTGTCAATAAAGATTGCAAGGTACTCATTAACAAACGGTTTCTTTCGGAACTTCTAATATTATGAGCAACACTGAATCCACGTTCACACGAGCAGTTGATAATGGCACAGAGCTAACTTTCCTCGTTAAGGCTTTAAGAACTGGGAAATCATTTACCGACTTAGAACTTGACTAGTACTCTCTCCATTCTGACACTGCAGTATCAGGATCCAATCCCAATAATTGAACTGCATTATATAGACCCTAAGTCTATCTTACCGTATAAATCACTCATGCTATTATGATCTTTATTCTCAAACACTGAAAAGCATTTTAGCATATCATTTGAACGAAACCTTCTATCCACTTCGTCTACTAAATCCTGGATTACCTGTCCCTCTATTTGATCAAACTCCCTATCATTACTCCCTATATCAGATGCTTGTATGCAGTGCACTAAATATTTTCCCTTATAGAAACCCCTTATAGCCTATAAGGAAGTTATAGGCATGCTACTGATTTATTTTAGCACTATTTAGAAGGTGTGACTATGACTTTTTTTCATTTTTATTAATTTATGACATTTGCTTTCCATCTGTCCTTCCCCACCTACAGATTTTGGTGGGGGGAAAATGCATGCATAAAATTTTTGGTGGTGGTGGTGGGGAATTCCCCCCGTCTCCTCCGCGATTTCGCACCCTGCCCACTAGTTTACCGTAAGCTTTTCCATTGTCTCCAGATGCTGAGTCAACACCGAAAAATACTTTCGCTCCGACTGGGAAGTGAAACCAGGACCTACATGGGGATCCACCGAATTCATATTCCTCCCCATAAAACTTCGTAACTCGACGAACATTTGTGAACTTTCTTAACATAAGTTTACTTGTTTAACATCGAAATGATTGATATAGCCTAAAAATTTTATTTAATATTTCTAGCTCTATCATTTTAATAGGAGGCACTATTTAACAATTACTTATCGTCTTTTCGGGTGTTGAATAACACAGGTTCAATACTATATATACGTATTAGACCCGCAAAAAATCTTCGGATCCCTCCAAACAAAATAATTCTGGATGCGTGCCTGGCGTGCCCTAATCATTCATTTATTTGTGTGATAATATTTCAAGTGCAGCCTCTAAGCCCAATTTACAACAGAATATTTTAACATCAATAATGGAAAAAGGAAAGAAGAAAATAACGCAGGATTTATGCTTAAAGATAACATCTCTACATTCACCTTGTGGAACTACGAAAAAACTGGTGAAACTGGTCAGGGTATCAGGCCACAAGCTTTGCACCCAGGATCTCCTTTTTGCGAAGGAAGAACGCTAACCACTAGGCTACGCTCGCTAGACATAATAATAATAATAATAATAATAATAATAATAATAATAATAATAATAATAATAATAATAATAATAATAATAATAATAATAATAATAATAATATAGTTTGACTCAATATAATGAACAAATTGGGGATGTGCCTGGATTAAGAATCAGCAAACAACGGTGAAATATCCCAAAAATAATGCAGACTGATAGCCAATGACGTGGCCATGCATCACGCAATTTCTTAGCTGTTTTGTGGGCTTTGTTTTAATTATAATAATAATAAGATTTTCACAGGCTTGCGCCCACCAATCATGGAACAGTTCTTACATCAACTAGTCCTACTCTTGTTGTGGACAGCAAAGAGCTCTATGAAAACAAAGCAAGATGAAGAATGAAAGACTTGTCTATTTTCCCTCCCCTTTGCTACTTCTGTCTCACTCTCTGCATCCCCCTGACCCTGCTAACCTTTCCACCTGCCTTTTTCCTTGTATGTGACTGATTTTCTCCTATGATATTCACAGAAATCGATCAAGTTTTTTTCCTTGCCTCTACTTTAGATTTGAAATAACAACATATGAAAATGAAATTTCGTTCTGCTCCACCACCTGAAGAACGAAATTCAGTGTCACCCTCTGAAGAATAATACAATTGATACCATGTCCAAGGAGCTCTCCAAAGATCTGATAAGATCTGTAACTGATGAACACAATACCTTTACCAAACCTGTCTGTTCATCTGTGTTATTCGTGTGGCAAATAGTATTTGTAACAAAATAGCTTCTGCTTTGCTCATATTCGTTCCATTAGATACCCGCAGAGGAAAGAATCTCATTCTGCTGGTACCAGTTGTCGATTTTTTCCCACCAAGCGTAATAGGAATATCCGAAACAGATTTGTTCCTTCAATTTGTTACGGTACAATAACGTTACATGCTCGAATAACGTTACGGCGTCGTAACGAAAATTGGTGTTATATCTTGTACCTACCTACATTAAATAACCAATAATTTTGTTACAGAGAGCTATTTTCGTTACGTTACAGTTACGTTAAGTTATCAACCCTTGGTAGTGACTAGCACGTGCGCCTTATGTGGGAAGGAGATATCGGGTTTGATTTCCGGTGGGTGAGCTTTTGTGATTTTAACTGTCCTCGATGTTTCTGTGTTCGTTTGCTTGTCATGTCCAGTAGTCCTGATAAGTGGTAAAAGTGGAGAAAAGGGTCAGAAGGTTTTTAATAACAAAAATAAAATATTGTATAGCGCTTACCTTTGGAGAGTGTGGTCTATAAATCGATCCATGTTTCCACCAAGTCAGTTTTTTTTTAAAATATATGATTTCAAACGCCAGGCAGTTTACATACTTGTAATTTTGTTTAATGATCAATTTATGTTTATTCTTGTACAGTCACGAAAGAAAGTATTCTTCAGTTGACAAAATTTCATTTCCTAATAACTCAAGAATAAATTAATTTATTAAAGTACCGATTTTGGCAACTTATCAAATTATAAAGATCCAGATTAATTCATTTGTTCCCGAATTATTGGGAAAAAGAAAAATTTTCAACTGAAGAATACTTTCTTTTCCGTGTGTACGAGTAACAGTCTGTACAAATGTAGGAAATTAAATGAATTTAACAGTGTAACGACTTACAGTCTTATGTTCTCTTCTCACCTACATATGTGTTCAGTGGTTCAATGGTAATAAAGTCTGGTTGAATAAAGATATGGTAGATCACTTATATATGGGGCATGTGGACTCAGGTTCGATCCTTGTTCCCACCAAATATACTTCATTATTTTTACATTTCGTATTGCAGGTAGTGCAAAGTAAATTTATAATTTTGTTTACTGGTCGAACTACAATATTTATTCTTGTAATTGTAATAGTCTGTTCAAATGTATGAAATGTATTTAACATGTCAGGCTAAAAAACTCTAACCTGTACGTAAATGTATTCCCTGAACTATTTTTCAGTGATGCTTCTAACACTATTCACATTAAAGTGATGCGCTGCGTAGACGGCGCAGGCTCAGCTAATGCACTTTTTAGAAGTTGCCGTCCTCTGACTCTTTTAGAATGGGTATGCAGGCTTTGTGGTCTCAGTAGAAGATCAAGGCCATTAATAAGATATTAACATACAGTAGTTTGTTACATTATTAGTTTGGGGTTTATATTAGAAATTGAAAGCTAAAAAATACGATTATAAATTTGAATTTGAATGTTAATTTAATTTTTAAGTCTACTAGGCAACTAAAACTCTAGGGACGGGCACGAGTGAGTTTGAGCGAGTTTTCATTGAAACTCGACTCGACTCGAAACATATATCTTTGAGCTCGACTCAAGAACTCGACTCGAAAAATTTCCTCCAACTCGACTCGAATTTGAGTCAATTTCCTAAACAATTTTGGCTTTGATAAGCCAACAAACGTTAAGTGCCATTTCTATTCTACTTTCTCCTACATAAGTATAAAAATATCAACTCCTTGGTAATAAATATCGAAAAACGATAAATGATTTTGCGGCATTGCTTCTCATGTTAGTGCAACAATGCAAACAGAACGATATGTCTTCTTTTGTGATTTAGTATTTATAGTTGTACTTTTGGTTTGTATAGAGTAGTGTTGCACGTAAGTATGGAAAAAAATACTTGTATTTTGGGAAATATAAGATATATTTAGATTTTTTCCTTTTTGCTTCCAGTTGAAACTCGTACAGTATACAGACTCGTATAAAACAGTTCAGACATCCCATGATTGATCTAATCTCACTAATGTCCTCATTTAACTACTAGCCTGCTACGAGAGGAAACATCCGCTAGCATGTTATCTTCCCCATACTGACCGACCTGTATGAGAAGCGTTTGCAATTCGACCATGTGATAGTTCGAGTGAATATTATAGGTTGTCTTTATACAGAGACGACAAAGCAATATAAAGAATGAGAAAAAGAAGTTTACTGAGAAATATCTTGAACGAAGAAAGCTGAAGAGAATGAAATAAACTTAACGGACACCATATCATAAGTGCATCTCAGTACACCGTCAAAAGTAAGCCAACTTGACTTTTAAATGCGGAATTACAAATTATGATTTTAGGTGAGGTGGTAGCACTGAATGTTACGAACAGACCATTCATCGTGCACAGAGTCTGGTTCTTATTATCGATGTTACTAAGAGACCCCTCTTCCGTTACAAAGAGACCTAATCATATATATGCAATAGTGAGGAACATTAAGAGCACGAATCAGTTTTCAATATGTCTTACTTGAACCTGATATAGGAGTAGAGTTTGGCGGGCTATTCATCATTATGATTGCAAACGGTGTTGATGGGGAAGTGGCGAGCTCCCTGGACCAGAATGCTCTTCAGGGAGTCCAAATTATTGATCACTTCTTGGAAGAAATTAATTGAAGCACTAACCATAGTTCGTAGTCAAGCTGGTTCAGATCCGGGTCGCTGGATGCCAATCTGAAGTGGAGATGAAATTTGGGACGTTGACACGTAGCAAATCCTGTGTAGACTGTGCGTTCTGAGTAGGAGCAGAATACTGTTGAAAGACCCATTGTTGGTTGGGGAACACTGGAGGTTAGGTGGTACTCAGTAGTTTCACAATGGGCTCAAACACTACACACAAGTTGGCTATGTACACGGAAGCCTTGCTCACGAAAATTGAGCTGTGTTTTATCGTTGACGCTCAATCCATACCACACCATGATTGATGCTGAATGATGAGTCCTATGAACCCTACAAACACGTTCGGCAGGATGATGATGTGTACACACGGTCATTTTGAGCATTAAAGAACTGTTCAACTGTAAACAGTTTCTCGATGGAAAAGAGAATTGTTCTATACCATTTTCGGCGTAACGCTTAAGGAGACGTTTGGCTTTCACCACGCTCTGCTGACGTAACTAACGCATGAATCAGGGAGTGATCTGTACGTTTTGTAGGCTCTGAATCCCATTTCCAGTTTGAGCCCTCGTGACATGGTCGCGAAATGGATATCTCTCGGAGCATCACTGATTTAGTACTGACGGGTTTTCGTCGAATCCTTGCAGCTACGCCTTTAACTGCCTTTGGTGTCCTCACTGTGCGCGATCTGGCACTACGCTGCTGTCATTAACACTTTGACAGTTCCGGTTTTATTGTAACGCTAAATGATGCGGAAAACAAATTGTTTACTGATTTGCAGGGGTTTCAGGCTAACGAAGATCCGTGACTTTGGAAGGTCCACCTTGTGTAGCTCTGTGACACGATTCTCGTTGTCGCCCCACTCCATTGTTACACATTCCCACATCCACGTGTCTCATCGTGGAATCAACAGCTCAGGAGCCCAATTCTAGCACGGGGCAGCACACACACCCAGCATGGTCAAACGGTGATCAAAGTCTATGATTTTTTTTCATGAAATAACTGTTCATTTTTCAGAAAAAGCAAGAACAATCATATAATGTTTATAATGTAACAAATATATATTCATCATCATCATAATGAATAGTTAATTTTGTAACACTTAATACCCCTCTTCCTTCAACCTTAATTTGGGTTTGTTTTAGCATATCACGAAGTAATTTGCTCTCTAATATTAACTTTCACAAACGCCTTATTCATTTCTCTGGCACATCATAAAGCAGGTATGCAAATAAGCAACAAAATTTTACTCACCCAAGAGAAAAAGCTACTAGCCTATATCCCACAATAGAAATAATTTACTTACCTTCGGTATGATATTTAATACTTGCCCACACCGAGGAACCACTCGCCTCGGACGAGTGGTTATTTGCATCCCTGTCATAAAGTCTGCAAGATTCTTCACGACAAACTTGTATTTTGTTACTTTCCTCTAGTACGTGGTACTTAAACGATTTTTCGTGTAACGCAATATCTTTTCTGTGTAGACGATGTGTCTTATTATTTTCAACATGGATTATTCTCTGCAAATGTATGTTGAATTCTACTGTACACAATGTGTCAAACATTGCGCGTTGTTTGTCTTCGTTGAATTGTCTATAACGTTTTCTTGGACACTTACAAGGCGACTGCAGTCTTTTCACAGGTGTTGTAACACCCCTGTAGTGCACATATACCTGTCCACACACTTCTAATCACATTTCTGGTATATGTTGTACATGTCGAATTCTTTTCAAACATTTTCTTGGACTGTCGACGCTTAAGTCACTAACACTACTGTCGACCTGGATATCTGCAATACAGGGAACAAAACCTCACACAACAGTTGCCACCGCTCTGCACAAACACATATCACCCTCTACAAACCACTGCTATACACAAACTATTCTTATGGAAATCGCTCGTCTCTTGTTTCAGAGTTGCTAAATTTATTTTCTAAAATGTTATTTCTCTTTCTTTGTAGAAAGGAACCAGTATCCAACGCTACGGAGTAGCTAAGTTTGTTGCAGAATAGAACCCGAGTCAGTATACCAGGTACCTTTCTGCACTAATGTACAATTTTCTGTGTGGGAGACCGGAGTTCGACTCCCATTGGGAGCTCATATAGTTCAGATCCCATGCTAAGTTGTAGGTCTGCGTCTCATATAGCCTCGCTGCTGAAGGGGGCGCTAAACTCAAAATCAGATCAAAATACAATTTCCACTGTGGATTTTCTTCGATAGAATTCCTCGATAGAATTCGCGACGACAAGAGATTTTGAACTGAATAATAACACGAATTCCCTGCTTTTAGTCGACATTTAATTTCTTCGTGAATATGATTTTCCTCTGCTAGTGTTGATCCCAGATATTTAAAAGCATCCATTTTATCAAAAGTATTATTAAATATTTTAACTCTTTCATAATTTTTATCGTATTACGGTACCGACGCACTTCCATGTATTTAGTTTTATCTGCATTTATTTCTAAACCCAAGTTACTGCAAGCGTTTACTGAAACTTCTGCATTTCTTTCTATTGTTCTCCTATCATCCCCTATTAAATTTACATCATCAGCGTACGCATAACCTGGTGAACACCGTTCAGCTCTAGGCCCTGGTTGATATCTTTGATTTTCCTTATGGCGTATTCCAGGGCAAAGTTAAATAATAATTGTGACAACGTATCTCCTTGTTTCAGGCCATTATCGACGTGAAAGCTCGTGGACAAAAATTTTCCTTCCCGAACTTTAATTTGGGATTCATTTAAACATATCTTAATTAATCTATTTAGCTTTCTCGGTATTCCAAATTCTGTAAAGACGTTGTACAATGTTTGTCACCTAACCGAGTCGTAAACCTTTCTAAAATCAATAAATAGTTGATGTACCGGGGTATTGTATTTCCACTTCTTTTCGAGTATTTGGCGAATGTTAAATATTTGGTCAATAGTTGATCGATTTCGTCTAAATCCGCACTGATAATCTCCAATTATTTCGTCTACGTATGGAGTCAATCTGTTCATTTGTTCTTCCTTACAGCCTTCTGTTCAGTATTCGGAGCAGATTTTATCTTCGTGAGATATGAGACTAATAGTTCTATAATCCTCACATCTCTTTGGGTTCGATTTCTTAGCCATCGGTATCATGATCGTCTTCAGGAAATATTTTGGCCACTCTCCTGTTTCATATATTTCATTGCACAGTCGAGACAATTCATTCTTGCCTTTGTTTCCCATTTTCTTAGTGAATTCGATTGCTATATTATTTATTCCGGTTGTCTTTCTATTCCTAAGCTTGGATATAACTTTCTCAAACTCATCCCGAAAATTACTAAACCCTTTATCATCCTCGCCTACTTCATTTTCCACTTCAACATCCAGAGGAAACTATTACATGGAAATTCGGTGTGACCGTAAATACTGTAAGTTATGAACGCAACAAATTGGATACTTTCAAATATCTAGCACCAGGCCGGTAGCCAGCCCAAAAATGTAGAGGGTCCGATTGAAGTTAGGGGGAGCCCGATCCAACCATATTATACATCATCACCATATTATAGTTCATTTGCAAGCCTAACGAGAAAATTTTTACGGGGACCGGCTCGCCCTAGATCCCCCCCCCCTGGATACGGGCTTGTCTAGCGCCAACATCGGAAACTACATTCACGAAGAAATAAAATGTCAAAGGACTGTAAGAAATTAGAGTTATTATTCAATCCAAACTCTTTGTTTTTACGAATTCTGTCGAATACTCGTAATTTAAAGCTTAAAAGATATAAAACTATAATTATGTCTGATGTGCTGTATGGATACGAAACATGATTGCTTAGTTTGAGGAAAGAACGCAAACTGAAAGTATTCGAAAATAAATTATTGAGATGAATATTCAAACTTAAGAGTGACAGAAATGATGAAATTTAGGCCGTGTCCAAAAGTGCAAAGTGCACACTTCGACCTACACACTTGAAGTATACAAATGGAGTGCACAATAGGAAGTGTACACTTCGTCAAATTAACTTTTGATCCGCACTTTTTTCCAGCGCCTCATCGTGGTAGAATATAGAACATTTATATAAGAAAAGAAAGGAGAATTTCGAATGTGAAAAAAATGAAATAATGCCTTTTTTTTTAGATGATTGACTTTCCAGTTATATAAAAGATAAATATATCGTACATATTGACAATATGGGACAACCATAAAATGACTTTAAGAGTCCCTATCACTGCGAAATTAAAATACCGCCTGTAGATAAAAGGTGATCTGATTACAAAGATAACAAGGAAAGAAGTTGTACAGTTCAACAACACGAGAACCAAAATTTACAGGAAAAAGCTATTACCGGTATGTCACTATGAAATACCAATATATAAGGGTCACATATACTCAAGGTGGATAAACCTAATTAAAGTAATGTGGTAAAAATACTACTCAGGTACTTATGTGAGATGATTATCTTATAAGCCTACTTAAATGGAATAACGTCCGTTGTATACATTCCGATATTTGCATGCACTTCACTACGCTTTCGGCACCCTGTATCTCTCTTGATATACACCCGCATGCTTCCCATTGCCAAAACGGTTACTGAGTTACGAAACAAATTCCCCCGTCCAAGTATGAACTTAAAAAGCTACTAACAAGTAACATTTCCCAAGTGTAACACTCCGATTTTGATAAAATTTAGCAGGTAGATACTACACATAAAATACACGAATACGTGTATTTTTATTTTCTGCGGAAAAACGGTTTTAGGGGGCAAAAGCCCCCATCCAAAATTTTGAAAGTTGAGGTCCGACCAGAAGAAGTGATCTAAAGTGAATGAAATTGTGCACAGATATAAAACTTGCTTTCCGAAAGAATATTCACACACAAAGATATACTATATACGTAAATTTCAACAATTTTTTGTTTAACTGTTTTCAGTATATTACCTGACCAGCGAACGAGTGCGGGCGGCCGGTTTTGAAACTAAAATGCAAGCAGCAGTGTTTCTAACCGGATTACTTGTAATCAATCTATCATAGTTCTTTTTGTCCTGTTCGTAATAAACCACTTCACACGCATATACTCAAGTCAGGGGCAGATCCATGGGGCGGGGCGATTGGCCCTCCCCCAGAATGGGATATTTTTTTATTTTAAAAATAAAACCTAAGAATTTTCACCTTTGTATTATAAATGTAAAATAAAACCTAAAATAGGTAGGTCTTACTTTTTTTGTTTTACGTTGCAGAAGTCAAATAAAGCAATAAATTGCAAGAAATTACTTACATTGGCGTTCTTGCTCAAAAAAATGTCCACCTTTGGAATCGCAGGTGGCCATTTCTGTTCATTCTGTTCTGTTCGAAACATTCAGCCTAAATCCGCCCCTGGCTCAAGTTAAGACAAACAGTTTCAAAAGTTATTGAAGTTATTTGCAGACCATCTTAACTAACAAGCAAAAAAAAAAAAAAAAAAAAAAAAAAAAAAAAAAAAAACTACAACAAAAATCCACCCTCCATATTAACTTGCGAACAAACTAGCGAGCAGCGTTTTACAGGGTGCTCCTGTTTTATAATGACACCGAATAAAACGTAATCAATTTTTATACAATCTGCTTAATACACGGTAGTAGCTCACTGAATTGTCAATTGTGCTATGTTGTTCTTAAATTGGTAATTTCCATTCATATATCACTATTCACAATACATCTGCATTACTGCAGGAATGGTTCACTACAACCATATAATTTACGGCGTTCTTTATTAAGCGGAAAGAGATTAGGCTATTGCATAACATCCAAACTGCAACTTTTAAAAACCGTTGGATACACTGCAGAGTGAAACTCTCCGCTCCCCTGTCCTGCCGCGCTTGCCAAGAAACTGATGTAAACACAACAGCAGCGCCATCCTCCCAAAACTGCACTGCTATCCTGGTCAGGTAATACAAAAAATTATTAAACATATTTTATTTTTATTTTTTCCTGTTCTTGTTTATATTATACCTAATACAAAATATCGTAATCATTGTTGGTAAAATTAGATTTTCGATTCTTGTGTCCACTGTTACTAAGAGCTGGAAAATTTAGTGCGGTGACAATAGGCAATCTAGTTATACGTATGAGAAAAACGCTCTGAATTTTATGATGGCTGACTACTTTAAGACTTCCTTTATTGCTCTCTACTCAAAACAAATTAGATTTCCGTTCATCGATAACCCTAGGAATACCATCAGCTGTGACAGGCGCTGCACAGAGTACCAAAGCAATGATGCGAATGGAAATATAATATATACTTATAAGTATGATGAAGAGGTGGTTACTCGTGTTTTTATATACACCTTGCGTGCTTACTCAATCACATGGTTCTGTGTTAATGACATGTGTGTGAAATGCATGTTGCCATATGTCAGTATCCGCACTGATTTACGATCCTTTGTACTTCATCAGGAGCCTTCCATTGAGTATGTTCCAGAAGATGCTTCCTGCGATCCAAATGCTACTGGAGATGACGAGAGCGAACGGGCCATGTTACTATGCGGCGGTGAAGAACTCGATTTCGTCAACAACATGCCTGAGCATCTAATACATTCCAGCAATTCAGTTACAACAATAGCTTCAGATGATGATAAAAGCGATGTCTCAGACAATGATGCGCTAAGTGACATCCCAGAATCAGAGCTCGATGGAATCATATTCAATTCCTCTCCTGAGAAACAGTGGTTAGATGACATCCCAGAATCCGAAATTGATGCAGTGATACGCAATTCCTTTCCTGAAACTTCAGAACATCCAAGGAAGAAAAGATCGTGGTGGCGGCGCCTACTGTGTTGCTTCACAGGAAATCGATGAACATTAAGAGGCTCTTCAAACAACTACTGAAGCCCTTGCAACAGGGTTGAACTTCAGCTTTTTACACCTTTGTGCTGTCACTGTTTGATGTTTCTTTTTAAAAACCCCTGATTGTGACTAGATGCTTTAACGCACTTTACTCTTTTGGAAAACAAAACAAAAGAAAATTTTTACTGTAGCTTCCGTGCCTTGGCACAAATTTTCTTTAAGAGAAGAGAAGAAATCTTGGAAACATTTTGATATATACTAATGATTATTTAATCACAAAATGAAAAGAAAGCATAAAGAATGATGAACGAGAAAAGTTTCCAACTACGAAGTGGGAGTTATCAGTTTCTTCTGTTTGAAATTATTAAAAAAACAATTGAATCTGGTTACTAGGAAATGGTTCGAATTTCTTCATGAATATATATATATGGTCTACCACATGTGGGAATGTTGTATATTGTATGTTTTCTTGTACTTTCTTTTATTGTACTCTAATTGTGAAGAAACGTTGTTTCTGATTATTTAATGTATTGATGATTTAATGTATTACGGATATTTTGTGATACGTCATCACCTGTAAACCCATGTGACTGCCCATATTGAATAGTAGTGAAGCAAGGGAACTTTTGTTTGGAAAAAATGCTTATATTTCGAAGTAATACTAGGACCTAGAGCAGAGGACAAAAAAGAGGAGAAGAAGCTGATATTGTTATGGAGTGTTGATAACTGGATAAAAGTTTTCTGGAAATGTTCATTTATCTTTCAAGAATATTTTGGAAAAGTATTGGATCGAGTTATTCTGTTAGTAGTATTTGGAATATTATTCACATGAAGAATGAAGAAAGCAAGAAAGAAAAAGAAAGGAAAAAGGAAAAGAAAGAAAGAAAATCAATCGTTACTGCTAACCCCATACTATATTAAATGGAACATCTGCGATAAATTTGTCATAATTTTTGGTGTTAAAAAAAATAAATAAACAAAACCGTTGCTAAAATTGGCTTATTATTTATAATGCTTTTGAAACGGTAGACAAGGGCCATGTAAACTTACATGGTAATACTAAAAACACATTTACACGTGACGTTTCGATCTTCTAGCCAAGCTCCTCATCAGACGTACAAGATCCTCATCAGAAGTCAGTGTACGTCTGATGAGGAGCTTGGCTAGAAGATCGAAACGTCACGTGTAAACGTGTTTTTATATTAAATAAGTGCAGTCTTGTTCAGTAGTGTGTTTATTTTTCTGATTTTATTTGAAAGACGTATGATTATGATTGTGTGTCAGTCTGATCAATCGGTTTATTCTTATATTATACACTACAGTTGGGCTGTTTGAATGACAAGTACTCGAAGTCCCAATAATAAAAAGCAAAACAAAACAAAAAATAAAAATAAAAATAAAAATAAAAAATAATAAATAAAATCGACTATCATTATTCACTTCTTCACACTGGTATCTTTCCAAAAATTATTTTTGTAAACAATAAGTTATTAGACCAAAAAACTACATAATAATGATTGTGGTCGCAAGTATAACTGAAATATGGATTTTTTAAATGAGGTGTTGAACTTCAAATTTTTCTCCTGGAAAATTTTAATTTTGGACTTGGAGCATTTAGCATGTAAGCGATCCAATGATAGAACGTTAAGTTGTGTATACTAAATATTATGTTTGTAAGGAGCAATTGTTAATATACTCATATAAACATATATATCTGAGTCATATAGAACAAAAGAGAATAAATTAAAAAAAAACACTAATAATAATAATAATAATAATAATAATAATAATAATAATAATAATAATAATAATAATAATAATAATAATAATAAATTAATAATATGACATAACTAAAGTATAGTGTAAAAAACTCGCTTATACAGAACTTAAAAATTTTCTTCTGATCTAGGCGCCATTTCTGGAAACCTGATAAGGTGCACGGTAGCTCAGAGTAGGACTGCCTGGTGATGGATCTCTGGTTCCATCACGACCAAGTAAGTTTTTGGTGGACAACATGGTGTCCGTGGGTTTTATCGGGATAGTTCCTATTCCTCCCACATTTTCATTCCACCAATACTTCCATCATCATCATCATCATTAACTTGCCTTAATCATCACCTCCCTTAAAGTAAAAGGGCATAATCATAGGACGTTAAACTGGAAGGTTTGAAAATCTGGTGCCACAAAATACAATTCAGTTTGATACATAGGCCTACATATTTTGGTCTTAAATTATAGTTACAGCTATAAAGAGGGTATATCCTATGCGGGTTATCTCTCAAATATAATAGCCATTGAAAGCAATATAAGTGAAGTTCTACAAAGCAGCACTGTGTATTTTATATCTTGCAATCTTGTACACAATTTTGCAGTTTGAGCACTGAAATTCATTGAATAGATCGAAATCCTCTAATTATGGGCCATTCATATTAAGATTAAAGGTAAATCGGAACTTTGAACTTCATACAAATTTATTATAATTTTAATTAATCGAAAACCATAAAAATTAGAACTACAGGCAGGTTAAAATTGGGAATACTTGATACTTGCATCAAAAAAGCTTTACGTGATACTCGAATATCTAGTCGCCATGGTGGCCTGACGCCCATGATTTTTCGATATATTATATATATATATATATATATATATATATATATATATATATATATATATATATATATATATATATATAAAACGTTGCTTATGAAGGATAACCACATGTTTCATATAGCCCAAAAGGCCTTGAGAGGCAATCGATAAACTAAATGAATAAATTTAAAAGCAGTAAACTGAATCATATCTCTGCGTAAGGCCAACAAAAGCATTGATAAATTAGACTACGAATGAATATGGAGTCGCAACATATGGTGGTTCTCATGAAAATGCAAAATGTATTGGTTATGATCATCAATAGTCAAATCTCAGTTCCCTCTCAATCTGTTAATTGTACCAGATTAAACCACCTAAGCGTCTGATAGTATATTTGTTAGCTGTTTAAAAGTATTCAGGACTATTACACACGATTTTGGCTGTAAAATTAATTAAAGGTTATCAAGTGTTAATCTGTTTTCGCCGGCGTGCAACTGGTATTTATATGGTAGAGAACTCGAAAAGGTGCTCGTGTGGCGACAATCTATAACAGTATTGACGTAAAACGAGATGAGGGTGGAGCAGTTGGTACACAAAACATGGACGAACTGGTATGATTAATTATCCATCAGTAGAAAACAAAATTACATGGAGTTTCTAGTGTCAATATTTTCGTAACAAATTACACAACATAAAAGGCCTATAAACACTAATTGCGTATGTCTATATCCATCTTTCTTCAACATCCTTCCTGTCCAACCTAAGTTATATCTCATTATGTATGGCTTGAGGATTCCTCTTGTAGACCTAATCCAGTTTTTTTCTTCTAAAAGGTTCTTCGTAGTTTATTTTAAACATTCAACCAATTTCTCTTTTCTTTCCAGAGAACGTTAATTTAAAAAAAAAATAACAATGTTGAGTATGAAATCAATCGTTATACTATAGCTCATTAATTATATGGGAATGTATTTTTCTTTGAAATGAGCTAGCCAGTAATTTCAATAATGTGATTTTACTGACTTTTTCTTCAAAGATTATTTAAATGTCCCTTGCTTTTCCAAAATGAATTTGCATATTTTATACATTTGATATTATTTAAACTAAATTTGGTTATTCGATATTAAAATAATGTGTAGATCACAAAACTTAATTTTCACGAAGCAAGGGACACTTAAAAAATAGATTTGCAAAAGAAGTCAGTCATATAGAAACAGTAAACTTGTAGTTCTTCATTTCAAAGGGCGTTAAATGGCACAGGTAATCAGCAAGAAAATTCTTGTTGAAAAAAAAAAAAAAACTCTTCTATTAACATTTAGGGAAACCACATGTCCAATTCTTGACAACTTCCTCTCTTCTTTAAAACAAATTCAAATTTAAAGCTCTTTCGAACCCTTATTTTGGCGGTTTCTTATATTGATTTGTTTCGGAAAGTAAGAACGCAGAAGCTACCATAAGTAATCATACCACAAACCGAAACCTAACCTTATACTCTTGGTCCATGTACGAAGTATTAATCGGCAACTCATTTGGCATTTAAATTGTTAAAGTATATACAGAACATACAACAGAAGTGCGATTTTTAAAGTTAATAACCAATTTATTTCTCGCCTTAAACGGATACGACTCACATCGTCAGCAACCAAACTCGGCTAAATTTCTCATGCCCTACCAGCAGTTAATTTCGCATGCTTACTGCGGAGCCAGTTTCCAAGATGACATCATGGGAGGACAAATCTTTCTGTGTATTCAGCTCCGAAGTGTACAGGTCCGTGACTCCAGTACAGTGTGTTTCAAACAAAGTTTTAAAAAATAAAAATAAAAAGAATTCACCGCACAAGAATAACATAACCGGGTGGTACCGACAGTATGATCAAACCTGTTATGTCTGATAACAGCATTGAAAAAGTGTGTGAGTTGTTTCAGTGAAGTCTTCAAAAGTCAGTCACTAGAATAATTATGGAACTGAACATGGCGAAATTGGCCACATGGAAGGTTTATATGAGCGGCTTTGTTTCAAACCGTACAAGATACGATTCGTGATTGCTAATAAAACCCCAACTGACCAAAGTAGTATATATATTTTAATAGTATTCATTTGTGTTACAGTTTCGGCTATGTAACATAACCTTCCTCAAACACATTATGAGAGAAATCTCCAATTTGACAGCTTATATATAATCTGAACACAAGATATGCTTACTTTCTCTTTATAAAATGTACACTTTTAATTGAATTGGCTCTACAAAATAAATTTTTAATTATATGTTGTTACTTTCTCTTTTTGCGCACCTGTTATGAAACTTTTAAAAACTTAGGTGTTTGCCACTTACACTTTCTGTTCGCTATTGTCCACCTCTGTTCTCCATTGTACACCTGTCCTAATAGCTCGTATTAATGCATTTAATTCTTTCTTTCTATTTTGTCTATCGTCTTTTCCCATAATTCACGTATCACAAGTCCACTAGACCAGTTCATCAATTCCTCCTTCCCATATTTCTTAACCCACTGGGCTTCTTTCCGCTTTCTTATCACACTTCTTTTTTCCTTTTCTAATCCTTTTATTCCTTCCCAATCTATCTCATGTCCCGTTTCTTTAATGTGTTTATATATTGCGTTGTTCTCTTTTTACAGTCTGAAATCGTCCTTAAGTTGTTTTATCCTTTGTTCTAATCTCTTTCCTGTTTCCTCTATGTACTTCATATCGCACTCTTTACAATTAACCTGGTACATTACTCCTTCCTTTTCTGGTCTTATCTCCTTTTCTTTCTTCTTTCTTTTCTCTCTCACTAAGTCTATTATTCTCTTTCCTCCTTTCCTGTAACTTTTAATTCCTTCCTTCCTTAACAAGTTCTTGAGGACGTTCGTTTTCTCCCCTAAACTTTCAATATCAATCCATCTTTTTCCTTCTCTCTCTGCTTCTTCCTCTTTTTCTTTCTTTTAAATCTTCTTTTCTATGTCCACTTCCCTTTAATAACTGGCAGAGTATTTCTATGTCTTCTTTCATTCTTCGTCACTATTTATCATTTCTATCCTCTTTCTCATGTTCTGTATAAAATTCTTCTTAGTTCCTCTGTCTACGTCACTCCCCTTTGGTAGTATATCCCGGCATCGCATTCTTTCCTGTGTAGAGGATATCAGGCTTAGCGCCTATTTTGAATTATCCCTGTATGTTGTTGTTATTCTTCAAACAAGAAATTGTAATTATTAAATAATAAAGAAGAGACTTCCCTATGTTGTCACCTCATCCCAATACAAATTCATGCTTACCATTCTCTTCCTATTTTCTGTAACTTCATCAAAACAAACTCAGCCACGCCGTTTCAGCAATTAACAAACTTTCCTATTGACCAAGATAATTTTGATGAGCTAGTCACCCACATGCGGAGCAACAGGAAGAAGCGAGAGCAGGGAAGTCGAACAAAACCAGGGGACACGGGACCCTCGAGGAGAAGTGTGACAGAAGCCGCCAGAAACACACTTTGGACCGCTATTCAGAAGAGTCGTCTTAACAGCAATTGAGAGACAGTTGGTACGCCGGGACCCTCACCATCCATTGCATGACAGAGGTGTCACTCCGAAAAGGTCAGGGCATCTGGGATCTGTTGCCCTGAGGTTGAGAGGTCCTTCACTCTCGAACGTGAGGTTCGGGATCGATACCAGACGGAAACACTCAACGGATTGGAGGATAAGGCTTCACCCGATATTTAAAGAGGCTCATCACATCGAAATGGCTGAGGTACAGTAAAACCCTTTCCTTCCCTAACCTTTGCGTCTCTGTGATATTTTCTATTAGAAAACATGCATTTCATTTCATTTATCCCCAATTAATTACTCAAGCGCTGTACTGCTCAAATTCCCACATAATTTCTCTCTTGCCATGCGAAGTACTATCCCCATGTTCGTTAGTAAGAACTGACAATTGAAACAATTAACTGTGGTTGCAGACCCACAGCGCAGTACAGCAAGACCTGTATCACCTGGAATTTTCCTCTTATTTTCTCTATAGTCATGTCCATGAAGTTGATTTTCCTCTTTGCTTCTATCTCCTTTTCTAGCCTAATCCCTTTTTCTTCATCCTAAATTGTTTTAACAAATTTCTCCAACTGTTTCTTAGTTTCTTTCCATATTCCAAGGCAATCATCTACACATCTACAAAACATTTGTCCTCCTTCTTCTTTTACTTTCTGCTACCACTTGTTCATTATGATCTCTGCTAGTACCGGACTCAGTCTCGAACCTATGCTTAGACCTTGTTTTATCCTCATTAATTTTTCACCAATCGTTCATGAACTATTCTCCCATATCAGCTTTAGGGCCTTCAACACTTTCTCATCTTTCAACTTTCTTATAATCTTATTTTCCACTTCTTCTTCTGTTAATTCGTACATGTCCGTACACGTGCAAAGTGGATTTTACGAGCAGATGCCCTTAAAAATAGTGGAAGTTAATCTCTCTCTCTCTCTCTCTCTCTCTCTCTCTCTCTCTCTCTCTCTCTATATATATATATATATATATATATATATATATATATATATATATATATATATATATATATATATATATATATATATATATATGTGTGTGTGTGTGTGTGTGTGTGTGTGTTGAAAGACTAATCTTCTAGGTTGAACCCATGTTCCACGTAAGTGACAAGGAGAGCACACATAATATTTATAACTGGGGAACCGAGCAACTACAGAGATAGATAAAGCACCACCATTACTTTCGAAAATTTAACGTTTTCTGTTCGGTGTTCCGCAAGTATATGATCCATTGTTATTCACTAAAGCCACTATGTTTGGTGATTCACTTCTGGACATAGAAAACTGTTTCTTACCACAACTGGTTAATACGTCAATTAGAATCTTCTTTATATTTTCAAAGAAATATAAAGTATTTCTCACCCGTGTTATGTTACATTTTTGAATGGAGACAATAATCTTCTCCCTTGGCCATTTCGTTCATCGGATCTTACAGCATGTGGTTTCTTTCCCTAGAGGTTAATTAAAGACAGCACTTACCTATCCCCGTTTTCGACACCATACAAACTATTACAACGGACATGTTAGACTGGCTCTGGTGTGAATTTTATTACCTTGTGGATGTGTGCCATGTGACTTTGGATGCACTAGTTAGTGGATTGTAATGAACGTATGAGAAACTTAGACATTTGCTAATATTATAATTTTATTACTATATTTTGAAACTGCACCATTATTTTATATCGGGTGTTGCAAAATAAGTGTTACAACTCTTGGGAGGTGACTCCTGCCACTGAGACAAGAAAAAAAGTTCTCTTGAATTTTCGGCTATCGGACATAGTTTCGGATCTACAAGGTGCCGAGAGCGTTGGAAAATGACTTCGGGATCTACAATTCCCGAATGAAGCAGCTGTCCAAAAATAAGTTGTGGCTGTTGAAATGTAACTCCTACTTGATAGTTCCACAATATATTTCAATGAGGGACGAAAGAAATAAGACAGATCAGAGGAAAATTGCACATACAGCGCATTTAATATAACGATTTTGTTATCAGCAATTTTGGCTAAATTTTCGTATTATCTGGTCTATCTCCGCCCCTATTCAACCAATTTGGACCAAATTTGCCGACTAATCTCCTACAAGTGTGTAGCTTTGCTCTACAACATTTGGAACAAATTGAGAAAATATAGAGGGTGTTTCCTATATTTTTGTATTTAGAAAAAAAGACAGCTGCTTCATTCGGGCGTTGTTCATATGGAAACATACACAATAAATATGCCTGTAACTTTTTACCAAATGCGCGTATCTTAATACTATTGCTACCATTATTTTTCTGCTTAAATTCTAACCCAAAATCATGTATCATATTGCCCTATTCATATTTACAAAACTCGACCTGAATTTAAGACGGCGGATTTCAAGATGGTTGCTGTCAAGGTTCACCTTACCGTACGACTTCCCCTTAGGTATAGTATGTACTTACATTGTTGTTATTGACTTTTTACTATTAACAGGCCGTTTACAAGAAGTGGTACTAAAAGTATTGTGCAATTGTCGACATGGATACACGACATTTCAATTTGCCATTTTGGTTAATTCCACTTCGAAAACGCAGCTGCTTTTTTGTGTGTGGTCTTTCAGTGGGACTTCCTTCCGCTGAGTGAAATTTTACTGTAGGTTTAGATATGAGCTCATTCATACTTCCCTTGTTAGGAATTGTTCCAATAGATTTTAAACTTCAAACACTAGTCACCTTGCGAATATTTAGATACATACTAAATTCCATACAGAAGAATTTTCAAGGTTCAAGTACTTTTTTGTGAGTGGTATATCTTCCATATACTTCAACAAAAATGAAATGCTCCTACTTTCTCCCACATTGTCATTCTACCAATCACTTCATAATAATTCACGCTCATTAATCATTCGTGTTCTTTGGTCCACGGGTATAATCGTGAAACGCTAACATAAAGATTTCATTTTATTAATAAAATATTATCATGGATAACTTGTAAATTCGTTGCTTCTAGTTTTATAATTATATTATAATGAAATTACATCAATTAATTAATAACATATCGGTTTCCTTATTATCATTCCTATCTCAAAGATTTGTAATTTCTTAATAAGGAAGGGAAATAAGGATTAATATTTTGATATAGATTTTTAACGCCATACGATATGAAATGCTAATGTACAGGAAGAATTCTTTGACATTTTGTGATTCGCTTTTCGAATACCTTTAACATTCCACCGTAGCAATAGATGAGCAACTGTAGCTAAAAAGTGTTGCATAAGCAACGCCCATCCTTTCCCTCTTAAGTGAAAGAATGTCACTGAGTGGCACTTACTTTTGTACAACTGATATTACTTTTAATCATGTATTGTATGCGTATGCTGCAATAAAAAATTAAAAGATATAAAGAAGAATGTAAACACTTCTTTGGTACAAACGAACTTACAGAACACGAGTTAACGACATTTAAAAATCGAACTCTAGGATACAAAGAAAAGTACTTACTCCAACATTTTTAATTAAAAAAGTAATACCAGTAGAATTTAATTTTTTTATAAAAAGAAGTAGCTTTTTTATTCATTATACGTTTTAAAAGACTAACATATACATCGCGGTTACTGCAAAACCTTTGTGATTACATAATTCCTTTACAACAAATAAAATTTCCTTGTTTCTATAGAAAAAGTCCGTTTCAATAGAATTCTTTTGCTCTTGAATTTTTGTAACTAAAATACAGAGAATGAGATATAACATTTTTCCAAGAAGGATACTTCTTTACTTATAAAATGGCATAAAATAAACTACTTTTGTAGTATTAGAAAATTGTATCTAAATAGGCTTTCATAACATACCTTAGAAATATACAGCTAAGAAATTTCATTAATTTAATTTGAAATCTTAGAGACAAGTTGGTTTGTATAAATAAATAAAAATAGCCTACTTTTCAGATTAATTTTCCTTGTCTTGCAGAGTAAGAAAACCACTAATTATGACTATCATACGTTTCTGTCGTCTTTCAAAGGAAACAAAAATAGCTTAGAAACACATAATTTCAAAGTATTCTGTAATTAACAAAAAATCTACTTTTCAGAATTGTATTTTTATAAAATTGTTGTCCAATTAGAGTGATCTTTTGTCAAATTAAGATGATCAAACTTAGTGTATATAAACTTCCCATTAAAAATAAACTGACACTTGCACCAGTCTTTCTAAAAATTCTCATTTTAACCCCTGTGTACTACCAAGAAGATTGTTACACAGGAATTACCATAGGGTCTTCTAGAACCCCATCTAAATTATGTTGTTTCAACAGAACCATCAAACAAACAACTGAAATTTTTAGTAGGCACCTTTAGCATACACTCGAGATAGAATACAAGAAAATACTTAATTGTAATCTCACTTGTTTAAAAGATATATCATGATAAACACCTCTGGGGTTCGAAAAGACCCTATGGTGGTACACAAGGATTAAGGGCGAGGAAGAGAGGCATTTTCTATAATTTTTCTTTGTTTTGAACGACTGAATAATCTGAAGTTGGTAGTACCTACCTCGAGATAGCATGTTACTTTGATTAAACGGGGTAGAGGAAGTTCAACATTTATGCTAAAAAACAGTATTTCACGAACCTGTCAAGTTATAAAGAGATTCTCGGCATAAAAACTCCTCATTAAAAACATGGGAACATATTGATAGTAAATTCACGTACAAGCGCATCTGAATACTTTTAATTTTACAGGAAAGCGATTTGAAATTGCTAATATAATTATACCTTACTACTCATTTCATTTTCAACTCAGTGTTTCGAACCTTTGTACTAAGGAATCTTTGACCTTAATGTTTCTGAAGATAGTATTAAAAGTTCACCACGTACTTTTGGCGGGAAAAATGTGCCTTAATCAGTTACGCCCTTCCCGCTTTCATTTTTTTATGAAGAAAAGTTTAAGTTACGCCCTTGAGAAATTAAAAATAAGATACAGCAATAGTGTTAAGCTTCCAAGAATACACTGATGACTAGGAACAAAGTCGAGCCGGGGCGCGCCTAGGCGATGCCCTAGTACTTTTCTTACTGCCAGGGCAGCGCCTCGGAACGTTTTTAAATGCTGGTGTACCGTTCTGAACATTCCGTTGCGAGAAAATTTGTGTTTTCGTGTTCCGTGGTTTGAAGTCAGGAAGTATGGAAGTGCTACAGTATGTGTGGCCATTATTATTATTATTATTATTATTATTATTATTATTATTATTATTATTATTATTATTATTATTATTATTATTATTATTATTATTATTACTAAGAATAATAATAATGATAATAATAATACGCGCGGTTGGGGGCCCGGTACTTTCCAAATCACCACTGTCGTACATCACTGATGATGATACTCCAATATGTTTGTAATTGTTCCCAGGAAGTAATAATGTCCCTGATATACGTAAATGTGCTGTTCTTTTGAAAGGAACAAATTAAATTACCTGTAAGAATGTTTTCTTCTCACACGATATATTTTTAAAAAAATCTAGTATTATACTCGTATCTTGAACTCAGTGAGAATATTAGTTAGCAATTGGCATTACAAAATGAGAATACTATATAATTAAATAAGAATCCTACAGAAAAAATGTTTTTAATACAACTTAAATTAATCCTGCACATTGCAATTGCTAACAGTACGAAGTATAATATAGTGTCCCTTATTTTTTGGAACATTCAAATCATATTCTTATTATTTATATACCTAGCAAAACAAGAAACTGTTTTATATTCAGCATACTTATTATTCACCAAACTAAACGTTATAGAAAATAACGATCAAGGCATGAATTAGCTTTACGTCAGAGCATGCCTAGGTTCTTAAGAATAGAAAAGTAGAACACTGCCGAACACACATATTTTACTTTTAAAATTCGCACGCATTGCAAATGAGCATTCGAATGTAAGAGATACTGACACTTTTTTCTCAAAATGAACTTTGGTTATAATCTGTAGTTGTTATACACAGCGCTTCACTTAATTCTTGGAGTTGAGCAATACATTGCAAAGCACGACTGAAGAAAGGTCACCAGCAAATTCTCATATCGCTTTGATAATATAATATATGATGTGTTCGGCTTTCTTTTCTTTTTTGTTTTCTTTTCTTTTTTTCTTTCTAGTTTACTCATTCACAAATAGAAATCACAAAGAAACTAATCAACGGGTGAATAGCTATATGTTAGTTGCGCCTCTTCACAGATGATTTTAGACTCTTAATTCCAAGATACGCCATTTGCAGACAGCTCATATCTCCATTCATATAAGGAATTCAGCTCTGAAAGTTTTATGGTTGATAGAGCAGGTTATATAAACATGTATGGTGCTCATAACTCAAATTCACAATTTTTCGAGTTACGTCCTTACTAGCCTTTACCGACGATATGTTCCACCTTCTGTGAAACTTTTCATTTTAAGCTGAGGAAGGATGCCATTTTCTGTAATTTTTTTCTTCAGATTGAAAACGACGTTGCCTGTTGTTTGTGATCGCATCACAAGCAAACGGCTGAGCAGTATGAAATGTGTTCTGGAACTTAGTATCTACTACCTGAAACTGGGTTTTCTGTAGTATTTTGGTTAAATGGTACATAGAGGGATTCAAAATTTATCCCCAAAATAGAGCATCTTTATTGTTTTTATTACACTTTCATTGCAATACGTATTCAAAAGGAGGAAGGAGGTACAAGTACTCTCCAGAGACGTACTTCCATAAACTTATATGAAAAATGAGCTATTACTTTATAAAAGAAAAGTGGTCTGCATTTGGAATGATACCGTGTTAGGTTGAAAAAGGAATATTAAAACACTCTAGACATAAATGCGTGCAACGTGTTTGGAAGGAATAAAACCATGAAAAGAATTACACTCTTTTCTGGTCGAATGAATTAAAAACTTTAAAGGATCGTAAACGAAATAATTGCGTTCATTTTGCAATTACTTTCTGAATGAAGTTTAAAATTTTGCAACAGAATTTATATATAATATATCCTGAAGTGAAATATCAGACGTTTCAATCATTCCAAGATTTCTCTCCAATCCCAAATCTGACTGAAATTTTACATCAGAGGTGAAATATTAGACGTTTCAATCATTCCAAGACTTCTCTCGAATCCCAAATCTGACTGAAATTTTACATCAAAGGGGAAATATTAGACGTTTCAATCATTCCAAGACTTCTCTCGAATCCCAAATCTTACTGAAATTTTACATCAGAGGCGGCAAATCCACCGCGCAAGTATTATTAATGGCACATTTTAAAATATTGTTAGTTGATTGAAGTTCAATGTCAATTCTCGGTGAGGACGTTATATTATACTGGTTTTACTGTTTGAAGTAGTTTTAGTGTCTTGCTTTGATTTAAGTTCAGCGTCCCTTTCAGTAATGGGATTCATCGAGTTTGTATCTGATACAAGCAATTTAACCGGCAATCGAAGTCTTGAGTACGAAGATGCACTAGTATATGAATGAAAAAGTTGAGCGCTGATATATGAAGATGAATTAGTATTGGAAATGAAGTCTTCAGAAAAATTTTCGAAATAATGTGGATAAGGAAGTGGACAATGAGAAATCCGTACTCTTCTGTTTTGGTCGGTTGGATGACTTGTAGCTTAGCGCTTCTTTCAGCACCAAGCCTATATGGGACGTGGACCTATAGTTGACCGTAGGATGAGAACCACATGAGCATCCAACGGGAATTGAATACGATTCTCGTGCGTTATACATTAATATAGCCAAGAGGAAGCTCTACTTTTATGTTTTGTCCTGTATCCTTTAATACTTTGTTGTGCTGTATAAACTGAGTATATTGCATCCTATAAAAATAGTAATAAATACTTCCAGAACTATTCGTTCCAAAAGAACGAATTCTTTAGTAGAATGAAAAATAGAGTCCCTGGAAGGAACCGAATTGTCTAGTGGAATAAAAAGACGGATTTACTCGTCGTAGTTAACGGATGGAGACCATGGATTCGGTTAAATGGAATCAGATTACCGTACCAAACAACAAACGAGAGGACCCAGTATACGGATTGGTATGAAGGGAACCGTATAGATACAACATTTGAGAACAGCAGGTGGGCACTGTATGATCGAAGAGGCAATGATGAACCTATTGTGCATATCTAGAATCAAGTAAATCTTCCTTGTTCGCTCTTGCGCCTTTTGTTTACAATATTGTGAACATCAGAACTACTCAAGAGATGAAAGGTGAGGGAAGGGTGACAACTAGTTTTATCGGAATATTTCTTTTTACTCTTCCCCAAGCGTTTCAGTGTTACAAGATCTACAGATTTTATTGTAATCCAACAAATAAGTTTGTGAATGTGTGTGTGTGTAACCCTCAGATTGTTCTTTAGTACAGGTTGATATATGATTCACATATAGAATGTAATAAATTATTTAATTGGGCACTAACGTCAGATTTCAACACAGAGACATATTATACAAGATATACAGTATCAGATGGAATTCCAGCCACTACTTATTGTTAGACGTTCTCTAAGGGAAGTATCCTAACCAAGATTCAAACCCAGAATCATACACACAAGAAGTACGCATATTAACCACTTGACCATGCAGGCGAAAAAACAACCAAGCCGAAATTTGAGATAAGGAACTTACAGTTGAAAAGAATCGTATTATTTTTATTTTTATGTTAAAACGTCTTCAAAATGTATTTCATGACAATGAACATTTTTTAAAAAATCAAACATGAATGACAGAAGTGACTTAAAAAAAAACAAAAAAAAAACCTGTCATCTGTCTCTTGAAATCTGTCTGCGTCAGAGTTTTCCTAACAAGGAAAAAAATGGTAAACAGAAAGATTAAAATCTGACGAGTTTTATTTATTGTGACTGACAGTTTGGACACCTTCAGTCATCATAGTTTGAAAGCATTAAAATTTCATGTATTGATCACCAACGACGCTCTAGTTTCAAAGCGTGGTACACCATGTCCAAAATGATTGTCGCATATCTATAACTGTCTTCTTGTAAATATATAATTTGATAATCATTTTGCAGGGTTCTTTTAATTCTGATACTATGTGTATAATCGGGAAACGTATCTTTCCAGCCTTTGAGAAGTTTCGTCCAGTAGATTGGTTTCTTTTATGCTGTTTTGCTCACTGGAAATATGAACAGAATATTTTGTTCATTACTCGTCATGACATATCACAAACATTCATTATCAAAGGACACAGTGGATCAATATTGGAGCGCTCACCTTTAGTGTGAGGGGTACCTGTTCGAATTCAAGCCTTATGAATTTGTGGTAGACAACATCGTATCCGTTAGTTTTCTCGCGATTCAGACGTTTCCTCCCACATGACCATTCTACAGATTCTTTTATAATCATTCACTCTCATTAATCATCCGTCTCCCTTTACCTACAGGACATATTCGTGGTAAAAGTAGATATTTCTTTATTTTATTCAGTAATAAACCACTGTAACTAGTTTGTTATCATTTCTGTGAGATCACATCTGTATATTTGTTGGTCTAAATGTTAACTCATGTGCTCAAAACACTTCAGCCAATTTGTAAATGTTTACATGGACTAATATAAACAATATACGAGTATATTCCATGGGCTAAAGAAAACGACAGTAAGCGCGTAAAAATATTATGATGAAAGAATATTACTAACGTGTAAAGTAGTTCGATAATAGCCAAGGGCGCTGATCCTGAGGGGGCCGAGGGGCCCCGGGGCCCCCAAAGATCATGTGGGTCCCCCTATTGTTTTTAGGAATATACAATATTTGGAATAATTTGAGTGCAGTTTGTCTTCTGCATCTGATTGTCCCTCCCACCAAATTTACAGAGAAATCGGCGCCCTTGATAATAGCACTGGTAAATTATCGGAATGGTCATGAACACACTTATCATAGTAAGTTTGTGCGTCCTTGTGTTGAACTAAATAAAGAATTTAGATTATTTTTACTTGGAGAAATGTTTTTTTCACGTATTAATTTCCTTGGTCTTCCCCTTGAGCGCGTAACTATTGAAACATGAGAGTATTAATTAGTCTCTTACCTCAGGCTGCAATGTCAATAATACGAGGGTCACAACGAAAGTTTTGAGATGTGAAATAACTTACATACTTAAAATCAATTTAACACTTACATTTTCTCAAAGTATTCACAATTACTCTGTACACACTTTTGCATCCAACCACTTTTGGAAGCAGTGTTGCCAGTCTTTTTCTTCAAGTGTTGAAAGTTAATTCTCGTAAGCCACTACAGCTTCTTCAGGGCTGCAAAATATCTTCCCACGAATGCGATCTTTGATCCTGGGGAACAGAAAAAAATCACACGGGACCAGGTCAGGGCTATAAGTTTGACCTCTGTAGATTCTAAAAACTGAATTGTGATGTTGGCCGTGTGTGCGGACGCGTTGTCATGATGAAGCAGGATCCCACGAAATCCAGTTCTTGGACGCCGTTCCCGAAGCTTCTGGAACACTTTTGTTAGGCAAACAGTGGTGTACCACTGAGCAGTAACAGTCCTTTGTTCTTCAAGTGGAACAGTTGCAACATGGCCAGATTTGGATAAGAAAGTTGCGACCATCTTCTTCCCCACACTTCGCGGTCGCTTCACTTTCGTGGGCGGATTTTCGTCTGGAAAGATCCAAACTGTGCACTGGCGTTTATTTTCAGGGTCAAATTGATAGATCCAAGTCTCATCACCAGTAACAATGTCAGAGACGCGTCGAGAATTGCCTCCATCAAATCTTGCAAGCATTTCTTCACACCATTCCACAGGCATGCGCTTCTGCTGTTCAGTTAAAGTGTGAGGCACTCAACGAGATGAAATCTTCCTGAGCCGAAGATGATCATGAAGAACTTTTGTTACTGCTGGCGATCCAATGTTCATTGTAGATTCAATGTCCTTGAAAGTAGTTCGAGGATTTTCTCGAATCATTTGTTCCACAGCGGCAATGTTTTCATCTGACACAGCTGTTGCCGGACGTCCAGTTCTCTCTTTATCTTTAAGCGGTGTCCGGCCTCTTCTGAATTCACCAAACCACCGAAATATTGTTGCACGGGAAGGAGCAAGGTCTCCAAACGCCCCCTGCAAACGGTCAAGGCTTTGTGTCTCGTTCAAACCTCTTTTGAAATCGTAAAGGATCATTGCCCGAAAATGTTCCCTCTCGAGCTCCATTCTAGACAGCCGAATACTGTTCACATCAACAAACAAGTGAAGGCGATACGGCCACGCCGATAAGCGAGGCGAGTTGAAACTTGCTTTGTTTCTTCGCTCTGGATACCACTACCGAACGCAATTGTTGAAATTCAAATACTGTGCCACAACAATGTGTATCTCAACTTTCGTAGTGATCCTCGTATAGCAAATTAGTACACTTCAACTTTGTCCTAAGATATTCAAGTAACAAATACATAAATAGCTTGCTTTTAAAATAAACCTTAAATTCTGTTACTTTTCTCATTCTTTGTGTTATTAGCAACGTCGTACACAATTGAAGAACATGCATCGTATCTTTCGCTAAGCCGTTTCCCTTGAGAGTGGCGCAGATCTTTTCCCCTGTACCGACCTGTGACGTACAAACATGGTGGTCGTTGTTTTAAGCGCACCAGTAGCAGACCGGAATTCAATCGCAAATTTCGACTAGTTAGAATCGTCGAATGAGTGAAAGGAAGTGTTCTCCGTAATCAGCTAGCTCTGTAGTTTTTTAGAGCAATAAAAAGTAATCAGTGGAAGTGTCCATTCCGGATAAAAGAAACGCATAATTAATGGAAGCAAAGATTATGAAAGAATTAATGGAATGTGGACGTGGAAGGAAATGGTACAACTACAAGAAAATCCACAGAGACATTTGATATTCACCAGAAACTTACATGGCCTGCAATCGAATCAGATACTTCTAGAAGCGAGTAATCTACCAATTAGCAACTGTGCTCCTCGCATATGCTTATAAGTGGAACGCGTTGTTAAATTCCTAGTTAGAAGGTTTCAAAAAAGATCAACAATGAATTTTTTAAAAGTCTGATTTAACGTTCCACAGTTATGCCTTTTAGGGTTAAGGAGACCGATGACTAATAAAAGTGAATAATTATGAAAGAATTAAGATTATGGAATCGGAAAAACTGATTATTCAGAATGAGATACTAGGAGGAAAGGAGATCCTCGAGAAAAACCTACGGAGACGTCCACCACAAGCTCTCATGGCTTGGGATCGAACTTGGGACGCCCTGTACCAGAAGTGAGCGCTCCACAACTTTTTATATTGTTCAGTTTCTTAATAAACTATACCTTACACTTGGAATTGTTATGACACTGACAGGGAGAGAAACAGAAAAATCGAGAAGAATTAAAAATCTGTGCTCTTCAATGATAATTACATATATTATATTGGCCTCACGGTCATGAGACTAACAACAATTATTCAATTATTAACAGAAATGTATTTATTCTTAACCTTCGTATGAAGTATGTATAGCTTTAATTACGATTATTTGTGAGCTCCTTCGTGACTAAGCGGTTAGGTTACGCGCCTTTGGCGTTTGAGATCCGGGTTCGATTCCCGGCGGGAGCTTATGTGGTTCGGATTCCACGTTAATCAGTAAGTCCACGTCTCATATAGCCTCGCTGCTGAAAGGGATGTTAAACTCAAAATCAACTCAACAATTATTTGTATTTGCCTAGAATTTCCCACTCGGCATATATTTTCAATCATGTCAGTGTAATTTCTATTGAATTTACAACGGATAGGAAGTTAGTATGGACTGTAATATATTTTCAATTTTATTTTCGTTTCTGTTCGTTTTTGAACAAGACGATTATTGCAAATATTTTTAAATAAAATCATATTTAATTTCGGGTTTAAACATACTGTATGTATTACAGATAGAGCAACTCTTTCTTTTTTTTCCCTGGAGATAAACTTTGATAAATTTCCGTTCTTTCATTGATAAAGTCGATATTTCTCATTACCACTAATTTCGCTTTTGATAACCCATCACCCTACTAAATACTATGTTTTCCTAATATCTTCATATATGTCATCCTTTTGTCGAAAGAGACATCGTATTCTGATATTTTCTTCTCTATTTTTGTACGATTCCATCAAAATACTGTGATTCTTAGTTATTCTCGTCATTGGTCCATCACCTTTGCTTCTGGTTTTCAATTGGCTATCAGAAATCTCAGTTTAACATAACAACAAGCCGATAGATTGTGGAATTTAGAACATGGGAAATTATCTCCACCTCCTCAAAGAGATTTATCTCATCTTCAGCATCATCTTAGCTTGTTCTGCAACTGTTGGCGGAGGCTCGAATGATAGCCATAGTTGATAGAAGAGCTTGAAACAGTTCACTAGTAACTTGTAGGTGCGGTATAATTGAGACATCAGGATCGTTAGTTTGATGACCGTTTAATATAATGCGTTTGACTACCATTGAGGAGCACGGACATTTTAAATTGGCCTTCGAGTTTTCTGTGTTTGTCTTCATGCCTAGCTTGGTAAGAATTCCAAGCGTGAGGTATAGTTTATTAAGAAACTGAAAAATAGAAAAGTTGTAGAGCATTCATTTCTGGTGCAGGGGGTCCATGAATTGATCCTAAGCCATGAGACTTTGTGATGAACAACATCGCCTCCGTAGGTTTTCTTGGGAATCTCCTTTCCTCCTAGTATCTCACTCGAAATAAAAACAGTTGATAGAGGAGCTTGTATTGGTTCAACCAAATCGTTGTATAAAAGTGCCATTACTTCGTTAAATTCTTCTAAATTTTGTATGAATAGTTTATATTATAGTTCACAAAACACGAACATAAGCTCATAGTTCATATACTTGCGTCTTTTCCGAAATTCTTTACCTTTAGTTCCTGTTGAAACATGGTTTTTCACCATGTTGGATTACAATTTGCTGCTTGATATGTACACCACTTTTAATCTTTTGAAACATCAATGGTCTAATAATTATATTCCTTGTGTATAGTGTAACTACCGCGATCTATTTGAAGCCCAAAGGATATTTACTCTGTTGATAAAGACATAAGCAATTCTTGAAGGAATGAATTTGAACGAAATTGATTTATTTGTATTTATGCCCTTTGTCAGCAATAACATTATATAGGACAAGACCTACTGTCTAAAGTGAAATCTAAACCACTGTACCTCGTTCTATGTTCTTCCGTTAGAATCGTACCCGGGACCTAGTGCACCAAAGGCACAAACGTTAGCCACTAGAGCAGAGTGGAGGGATTAATTAAGAAACTTTACAATGTGTGAGGAAACTGGAAAATTCCGAGATCACATAACCATGGTGCTACCGTGCTGCAAGTATTTAACCAAGCCCGTTACTTAAGATTTGTAGATAAATGATTTGCAAAATATTATTTTTCAATGATTTTAACCTATTGAGTAGGGGCGCACTCGCGGGGGGCAGAGTCCGGACTCCTCAAAACCTCCTAACTTAATATTACATTTATGCATTTTATCAATAAAACTATTACTTATTTAACAGGGAAAGATTGATGCAGTATAAAAAATGATCTTATACCTCATCTGTATTCTTTCTCTTATAAAACAACATTTTATCTGAAAATACTAGGTTGAAGTATTTTACAATTACTTATCGACTTTTCGGTTGCAGAATAATACCCGTTCAATACTACATAGATATAGTGGTTTGTAGTATTGAATCCTCTGCCCAAAGGTTGGATTTCTTTCAATAAAGGTGGACAAACACCGTGCTCGTGGGTTTTCTCGGGGTACTCCCGTTTCCTTCCACTTTCTTCATTCCACCATTTCACTCATCTCTCATTATCACCGTCTCCTTTAGCCTAACCGGCATAACCGTGGGACGTAAAACTCAAAGATTCTTTCAATAAAAATTTCTGGGTGCGCGCCTGCTATAAAGTAAGAATGTTGTGTGTGTATGTGTATCTAATATACACAGAAAAATATAGAAAATATGAAAATGATGGTGCTGTAGTGAAGCATTGGAATAATACAACTTCCTATATGTTCAAGTTAATTATCATCTGGGGGATTTTGTGGTTGAAGGTCTCTAGATAAAACACTATTGGATTTAGTAGCGTAGACATGCTAATACCTTAATCTATGTTACTGTTACAAGAGATAAAAAGGTGTTCACGGTGTGTGCTGTCCTGGTCGATTAATTATACAAACAGTTCAACATATCTCGGCTGAAGAAGTATTTTTTTTTTTAATTTTTTTTCTTACGTACGCGCATGTGAAGTTAGATAATTGATTTTTAAATTGATTAAATTACGTTTAAAGCATTGCTGTAACATTAGGAATTTCTTACAGAAAATTGTAATAGAATCTGAGGTTCAAGAGGTTTGCCAATTTGTAATTTTAGAATTGTTAATCTTTTTTGAAAACTCTTTGTGTTACAATAACACTTATATACAATAATACTTATATACAGTATATTCAAAAAACTTGAAATTCAAAATCGTTCCGAAAAGAAATAATTTAACATGCAGAGAGCGAGAATTAAGAGAAGGAAGGGAGGTTTTCGCTTCCCATTGTAATACCATGGTTTCTTGGTAACTAAGCAGGTCTGGTTTAAAATGTATAATCACTTTTAGATTTTTTTTGGTTGCTTTCTCTTTGCAGAACTACTGTCTACAATGACACCCAACCAGAAACACCACGCTACCATTGCATTGCAAGGAATGAAAACAGAATGTTAATTATCAGGAACTAGCAGCGTTCACCCCGCTTCGCTGCGGTCACCCCGGAACGCAATAAACGTTGTTACTTAGATAATTTTTACTTATTCGCTTTCAAGTGATATGATAAAAACCATAGAAGATTGCATTAAATGTTAACATTATATCGCCTGTCATTTATGTTAACCCGCCCCGCTTCGCTGCGGTCACCCCGGAACGCAATAAACTTTGTTACTTAGATAATTTTTACTTTTTCGCTTTCAAGTGATTGCAGTAAATGTTAACATTATAGCGCCTGTCATTTATGTTAACCCGCCGAGTGACACGGTCATGCGGGTTGCATATAAATACGTTTATTTTTACCTATGATGATCTAACAAAGGATTTGTACGTTATGGACACTTGAATGGTCAATTATCTCAAGACACTGGTAATTAAAAATTAAAGTGATATGATAAAAACCATCTAGGGTCCAAATCCTAATAACCCCCCAAAAATAAAAGAAATTGGTTCAGCCGTATTAGCGTGATGAGGGAACAAAGGATTTGTACGTTCTCTTTTATATATATAGATAAACTCTTTCAAAACAAAGATTACATCATTCACATTCACAAATATCCATCTTTCATTATTTCAAATAGTTAAAAAATAGTTGGCCGCAATGCAAATAAAAAATACATTCAATTTTCAGCGTACACTTGCATATACTGCAATTCTTTCACAAATTTAAGTTGAGTATACTTTTTAGCGCCCTACAATATAGCTTTCTTGATTTCTCAAAAACTGCACATAAGAATTTACCCACAAGCATGTTATTTTGAGCAGCAATGTGACTTATGGAATTATATATGTCCTATCTTTGAACAATATTCTACAAGATTTAATAATAATTTAAGGCTATATCTCATTTAACCATACTATGTGAAGTTCTATAGTTAGCACCATAATGAAAATGGCTTAATGAGGGTATATTTCAGTATGAATTTCACCGCAGTAACACGCATGGTTCTCGTATAAAAGATTATTAAAAATTCGTTTCCTTTCATTTTCTAGAAAGTTACACATGAGCTATTACAATCACATCATTTTGTTCAGCTCAATAGGGTCTATTGATTATTATCTTTAAATATAATATATACCCTGATTTCAAGAAGGGTCCAAAATAAGCAGGAGGTAAACCTGGACAACGATGGGCAACCAATGCTTTCGAGGGAAGGCGGAAGTGTTAGGAACCGGCAGCTGCATGTTTCTTTGTGTTCGGAATAACGTATGATGATATGCAGGTATATTTCAAGTTTTCTTCACTTACAAGCGTGAAAGAAAACATCGCACCATGCATTTTCCCAAGTACGAGAGACAGTGCTGCTGATGATCCTTAACACTTCCAATATCGCGCCAAAAGATTCCGTGTTATCTGCTATCAAGGCTTATCGTTTGCCTGCTTTGAACCAAACATAAAGTCAGAGCATAACTCAAAATTCGGGTAATGGTATGTCTGGGAATTTCACCCTGCACGGAATATTCTGTACACCACTGAAAATGAATGAAATATGCATTTTTGGATTTCGTATGCGTGACTTCCTTTACGCTGAGAAGGACCACCATCCATAGTTTCTCTGAAACTGTGCACTTTTTGCTATACATCCATATGAACTTTATCGCTCATTTTGATGTTAGGAATCACCTCTTACAGTTTGTCGATATAGTTAATTAATATCCTATATATATATATATATATATATATATATATATATATATATATATATATATATATATATATATATATATATATATATATATATATATATATATATATATAATATTCAGACATTTGTTTGGCTAAATGCTAATTACATTTCAAAATTTATGTGTGATTTTATATGTTAAAATCATCAACATAGATAATGACGCAAAGGGCATAATGTTTGATTTTTTTTTACTTTTTTCTTAAAAAATACGTCCACTATTTAATTTTCTCTTGTATACAGCAACGACCACCTGCTGCGGTATATGAGCGCACTGGTCCAATACTTATCGCTGCGAGCATTTTGTTCGGTTCTCCAGCCACAGCTGAAACTTTTATGCTTCGGAAGCCCTCTCTTTATATATTGTATAGACTCTTATTCAAGGCCTATGACATCATGACATCCGCCGCAAATGCAAATGACATTTTTTTTATTACTTCTTGTCGTATGTCAGTTTATGTTTCTAGCAATATTATGCACCTGTTACATGAACTCCTGATATTGGAAGCATCAAAATGTTTCATCGTCCAAGAAACTAAAGCAACCGAGAGAGACGGAGAGATAAAGAATCTCAAAATTAATAGAGGCATAATTATCTCAAAATCCACCTGCCACTTACGCAGTGGCTCGTTAAAAATGATGGATTATTAAAACTTCAAGTTATACTAATTACCATTTACTAGCATTCACTCCTAAGATTAATTACGCAAGTGCGATTTTCAAAATATATGTAGTTCAAACAGGATGAAGAACACAAGAGTTCAAACCAATGCTTTGATTTGAAAAGCCCATGGTGTATGAAAGTTCTGAATAAATAATCATAGTCTAAAACAGGCACGTGCAAGTTGGAACAGGAGTGAGGCAATCAGAGAGGATTTATTGGGACGAGGGCCGTACGAGACATTTTTCAAGAGTTGCATAGTTATATTTAATTTAGAAAATCGCTCGTCGTACACTAATATCACAGGAACTTTAAAACTTATAACGGTAACCAAAACATTTCCTTACTAAAGAAAAGCAGAAAAAGTCTGTTTAATTTCCATCTTAATGGAACATTTGACCAATGTGTCAATAGTCGGTGATACACTCTACACTGGATGTTCTAACACGAAAGATAATTTCAAGGCGAACATCCGTTATCCAGGAAAAACTTTGAGCTCAGATTAAGAGATTAAGTAAAAAATACATTTTCAAGAACGAGTAACGCGGGCCGGATTAAAGGGCCAGGGGTTGCACATGGCTGGTCTAAAATGTTCCATTTTCAATTTTATGGAAGTTATATATATATATATATTACATACTTTTTTAACTCAGATTACAACAAGTCACTGACCAATTTTAGGCTTGTGCGAACGAAATAGCCACTTTGACATTTGATGGGAAATTCACTTCAGCAACACAACACAGGGATGGACTAATATCGCGCGTCTGACGTCACAAACTCGGTACATGTCCTACAATACGTTAAAAAATGAAATGAAATCTTTAAGTCCCATGGTTATGCCGGTTAGGCTAAAGGAGACGGTGATGATGAGAAATGAATGATATGGTGGAATGAAGCAAGTGGGAGGAAATGGGAGAACCCCGAAAAAACCCACGAGCACGGTGTTTGTACACCACAAAGTCCACACGGCGCGAGCTGGGATCGAACCAGGAACCCCAAGCACCGGAGGTGAACGTTCTACCACTGAGCCACCGCGCCCCCCCCTTCAATACATAGTTGAATAGGGTCTATTTAAGTCCACCATGAAAAACACTATTGCCAGTGATTTTTCCTTACGAATTTCCATTCTGTACAGCAAGCGTCCAAGTATGTTATCAGTGCATTTTTGCTAGGAGTAGTGAATGAATGTACCTTTATAAAAATATTTGTGGCATTGTATACGAGCTAGGTATAGATCACAACACCGTCGTTTCGCGGCTTCTTGTAATCGGTAAATAATAATAATAATAATAATAATAATAATAATAATAATAATAATAATAATAATAATAATAATAATAATAATAATAATAATAATAATTGGATTCATGAGTGCGGCATGAGTTGACGTTGGCCAACAAGAATCCCCGTCTGGATGTGTGCAGTTCTGTGAGTGTAAGGAATAAACGAGAGTTTCATGCATCGGATTATTATTTCATATAAAACATGGATTTGCTACGACAATTGTTAATGAACACGATAATGATACAGATAAAACAGTATGTGACATACGTAACAACGTAGGTTACATGCGTAAATCCTGTACTTTTTGAACTTAACATACGACTATAGATAACACCCTGCAGTAAATGTATAACTGCTGAAAACATATGTTTTACAATACCTTCCGTATAAGTGTTCTATCTATACATACTTTCCGTATGAAAGATATAAACGTATATAGACGGTGATTATCTCACATACAGATGGACATATAGGACATATAGGTGACGTAAATTACATACGTACACGTATATAATATACGGAAGACTGTTAGATGCCAGACATCCTGCAGTGGCATGATGTAACATCTAAACGAGAAAAAGGCAGTACATATCGTTGCATGAGAACCAGAGGAGCGTAACTCCAAAAATGCGGTTGCCCCACTTGGTGTAAATGGAACGTAACGCCATCTGTTCTCCTTGTCGATCATCTGTTATAATGTAGCTCAATTTCCATCTTATTAAAAGCGCATCTTTCTAAGAAAACAATATTTTTGTTCTGTCGCCTGTAAACCACGAAAATGGAGTTACGTTCATCTGGTTCTCATGCGACGATAGGTAGTAAATGATTTCCGTAGTAAACTTACGGATTCCACATATTTGTGCAATATACCACAGTACGGATAACGGATTTTTCTCAGTGTGGATCGTGATAAACATCCAGAACGGTTTCCACCCACAAATGGTATTGTTTGCAGATATGGTGATCTTGTGGGAATAACCCATCATTTCTTTGTTAGGTGAGGTGAAATCAACAATGCAGACCATTACAATACTGGACTCCATGAAATGGACCTCAAACTTGTCTGTAAACATCCAGCAGTAGACAACAGACATGGTGCTCTTGTGTTGCGCTACAATGTTGTCGTGCAAAGAACAGTTGCAGGTTTTTTTATGAATTATAGTACGAAACCTTACCTACCACATTTCCTCGATATCTTTCCCACTCACTACCGCCTTTTCTAGCTTCTCAATCACTTTTTGGGAAGGAAGGTCTTCCCTTATTATTAGGAAATTATTTGATTTGATATGATTTATAGTTTATCGTTCCTTTTAGCAGCGAGGCTATACGAGACGTGGACCTACATCTTAACGTGGAATTCGAACCACATGTGCTCCCACCGGGAATCGAAAACCGGTCTTCGACGCCAAAGGCGCGTACATTATTGGGAAATGTAACGTGCAATTGAAGATTCTTTGTATCCAGGCTTCTTTCTCCAAGGAATTCAACCTTTGGTTGAGCGATGACAAAAGTGTGTTGTTGCAGACGGTAATAAGTTTGATTAACTAGATTGATTTTAGTTATAGGTTTTTTGTCTTTGGAAATGACGCATCTTGGCAGACATTTCATTCCCACTAACATTATAGTATCAACAACGGAACTCTGACCTTTACTGTATTATATATTAACGTAATTCTTTGTGTTGCACTGGCATGAAATTTAACAAAACGATGCAACATATTTGGAGGGGGCGGGCAAGATTGTGCACCGACATAAGAATTTCGTATTTTTTATTAATGCAATAGTACACAATTTATTAAATAATATGTTTTTCTTAAACTCAGGGGGAGGGCAATTGCCTTTCCAAATGACGCCTCTGTCGACAATTACAAATGGATAATCCTTATGATTAACGAAACTAAAAAAGTTGAGTTGTGTTGATTTTGAGTTTAACGTCCATTTCAGCAGCGAGGCTGTGAGTTATTAATAGTTTATAATTTCTTTTGTAACCAAGACACATTTGTATTAATATATGTTGTTATTTGATGTTGGGTTATTCCTTTTTTGAAATACACTGTAATGTTAAAACATTTTACTTGCTTTGTAAACTACGTTCTTTGGTGGTCCAGTACATTTCAGGAGCGTTAGTTTTGGAATGTTCATATGTGCTGGAGTCACTGATGCGGTATGTTCCGGATAGATAGATAAGAACAAGTTAATAATAATAATAATAATAATAATAATAATAATAATAATAATAATAATAATAATAATAATAATAATAATAATAATAATAATAATAATAATATAACGGTGTAGGATATCTGCAACATCTTTGTTTTCTGGCCCATTGATTTCTATGGGGAATTATTTTTCTTCTTACTTTAAACTGAACTGAAATTTTAAAGTTTTGATTTTACTGTTTCTTCTTGAAATTTATTTAAATGTCCCTTTACTTTCGGAAAAATTAAATTTCGTTATAAATCATAACAAAATAATAGTATAATTAATATTAATAGGAGCTCCTTCTTTGCTAAGCGGTTAGCGTACGGCGTGAGAGACCCAGGTTCGATTCCCGGCGGGAGCTCATGTGGTTCGGATTCCACATCAATCAGCAGATACACGTCTCATATCGCTGATGAACGAGACGTTAAACTCAAAATCAACTCAATATATTAATATTAATGTCAATTCATCTTTATTAATATTAAATTCTTATATATTATTTAATCTAATATAAATAAAATAAAGAGTTTGTTTGTATGTTTGTTTGTCTCTCTGTGTGCGGCCTGGAGACCAGACGAGTGGACCGAAATTTACCAAATTTTGTTGAAGGGTGCCTTGGTCCAGGGCCCAGATCAAGACAAAGTGCTTTTTTCAAATTTCCTTCCAGGGGGTCTCACGGGGGCGTTTACCGGGACCGACCTTGACCGAGAGTTACGAAATTTTGGCTACGGATACCTTGGTCCAGGCCAGAGTGAAACGTTTTTGTCAAAATTCGAACCAAGGGGGTCTCAAGGGGGCGTTTACCAGGACATGTAAAAGTAGTAGAAAATGACCGATATTAATGTCGAATTCATAGTTTTCGCGGTTGCTGAAATCAATGGTGACACTTCCATTAGCGATTACTTGCTAATTCAGCTACCGGGCCGGGGATCAGCGGGGAAGGGATACCGAGACATGTAAAAAAATAGCCCGAAATGACCGATATTAGTGTAAAATCCATAGTTTTCTCAGTCGCTGAAATGAATGGTGATACTCCCACAGGCGTTGACTTCCATATACAGCCCCGTGCGAAGCATGGGTATATTCAACTAGTTTAATAATAAAATTGAATTTAAGTAATATTAAATGGTGTACTATATAATACAAATATGCGTTGATAAAACAAGGGATATTTAGCGAAACTTAAAGTAGAAATCAGTAAAATCACAGAACTAAAATTTCACTTCATTTCAAAGAAAACAGTCAAATCCCAGTACTAACATTTCACTTTATTTCAAAGAAATCAGTAAAATCTCAGAACTAAACTCCCACTTCATGTCAAACGAAACAGTAAAATCGTAGCGCTAAAATTCCACTTCATTTCAAAGAAAACAGTAAAATCACAGCACTAAAATTCAACTTTAGATTAAAAGTAATAGTAAAATCCCAGCACTAAAATTCCACTTCATTTTAAAGAAAAAAGTAAAATGACAGCACTAAAATTTCACTTTATTTTAAATTAAACAGTAAAATAATTTCAATATAAGTACATTTGATAAAAAATGAAGATGGCATGGATATTCAACATCGTTAAATACTGAAATTATGCGGTACGTGATAAATTCATTATACACATTACATACAGTTTAACGTATTAGCTTGTATACCTCTATCGGTGATCGAACTCAAAACTGCACGCCTAGAAAGCATATATTGTGTATTGTCATTTCAAGACTCAGGAGAATGTCTTAATATTTGGAGCTGGTAAACTTCAGTGAGAAATAGTCAAAGCATATTTTTATGTTTATTTCGTAGTTCCTTGCAGATAAGTTATCATTTTTAAGCTAAAGAATAAAGGGAAGCAATGAAAAATTAAGCTCTTTTTTATGTAATTTTATTAATTTGAACACACATACTTTGTTTAAGAAAAGAAACCAGAAATAAATTGGATTGTACTTTGTCTTTACATAATTTATTTCGAAAAGATCACGAAAGGGAATTTGGTATGTGAGACAATAAGAAACCTAATTACAGAAAACAAATTTAATAAAGTGCAAAAATGACAAGTATTCCCATTTCTAATTTTAGAGTTGTACATACATTCCACACATTTTGCTATTTTGATTTTCTGCTGTGTTTTCAATCCTATTTTAAGTTTTTTCTTTGCAACCTTTCATCCATCTCCTTTTATGAATGAAAAACATTTTTTTTCTATTTCAAATTCCTGTATTGATATTCGTCTGCAAAAGAATTTGAGCTCTAACTCAGAAATTATTTTTCAATATTATTTTTTAAATATTTATATACGTTGACTTCTATACCTCCAGGATTGGGTTTCTTACTTTCTTTTAAGAGAGAATGCTTTTTTTCTTTTTTTTTAAATAAAGATTGATATACTCATGATAAACGGTAACCCGAGGGTACTTTATGCGTGGGTTGTATATTGATAATCGCAGTTCCAAAATTTTTCTTATATAGTGCTACAAAATAGAAATTCTTTCAGATACCAAGTAAAAGTATCTGCGTTATTTTTTTACTGCCGCTAACAAACAAGTAGAAATGGATAAAATATGATCTTGTTTGAATTTTCTATGAGAGAAAGTTGAATGCATCATGGTCAGCTCATTATACCAGGTTATCATAAAATAAGTATCGCTGTTCAGAGAATTCTGGAGACGTAACCATTTGACAGAATTCAACCAAACTTGGTAGGCGTATATTTGGAAACATGTGGAAGCGATTGGTGTAGAAAATAAATTTAGTTTCAATTTTCGCCACCACAGGTAATTGTGGCGCTGTATAACTCCAAGTAAATGCACCATGGAAGATAAACGATACTAGCGATGCTAAATGATAAGAAAGGCTTTAATTATTTCTTCTGTGGGTCTCTTGGAATTGTTGCGCTATGAACACTCCGTAGGCAATGGCAGAAGAGGGAAGTTTTGTTCTGATGCACCACTTAAACTGCCGAGGTGTCTTAAAAAATAAATGGAGTGTTAGACTTTCTTACGCTCATAAGCGTCCATCTGCCCCCCCCCCCCGTCCAAAGTCCAGTAAAAAAACCCTTGTGCAGAAATCTCTTCTAAAATGTTGTTCCGCAATTATCCGTGGTTTAGGATAAGGAGGGAAACATAAGCAAAATGGAACTCAAAAGCCAGAATTGGGAGGGAAGGACTTTACTGAGCAAATAACGGCACACAATAAACACAGCGTACTCACGGCTTAATCTGCCTCTGCAGAGTGAAGTATGTGGTACTGTTCAATGTAAGCTCCATCCTGATGTTCCATGAAGAGAATTCGATCTACTGCGTGGTCAATTGCAGAACATAGTTGATCTGCAGTAATAGTCTGGGCATGCTGATTAATGTTCTGACGCAAAATGTTCAGAGTCGGAACGTACCTCTGATACACTAGACTTAGGTATCCCCACAACCATACCCACATAGAGTTAAATCGGGTAATCGGGCTGGCAATGGAAAGGCAAAGCAATGGCTAACAATTCGGTCGTTTGTGAAGTGATCGCGAAGAATCTGCTGTACGTTACGCGCCACATGTGGTGTTGTTCCGTCCTGCATGAAAACGATTGATTCCAGACAGCTGCTACACCTGTGTAAATCCGCCAATAACCACGGAGTATTAATAGCAATCATAATCACTACCACGAGACCCACATGAGAAGCTATTACCGCCCTTCACATCACTAGTGTCATATTGCTACCACGCTGCACTTACTTTGGCTTTGTACAGCGCCACAATTGCCTTTGGTGGCGGAAATTGGAACTATTTTTCCCGATACCAATTGCTTCTGCACATATCCAAATATAGGTCTACTCCTACCAAGTGTGGTTGCATTCTGTCAAGTAGTTATGTCTCCAGAGTTCTCTGAACAGCGATACTTATTTTATGATAACCTGGTATTTGGAACGTTCGATTTTTTTAAAAAAATGTATACATTCTATATTACTGAAAGGTAAGTTTTCGCAGAACTATAGCCCTTCTGAAATATTCATTTCAAACAAACACAGTATTTACAGATAGTATGTGGGTCACTGTTAGGAGTATGCCTAGGGTTGCCAACGGCATACCGCACATCCTCCTGAAGTACTTATACTTTTAACGTTGTGACATCATCTCTCGTGAAAAATATGAACAAACTGAAAGTGGTTACTTCGCATAAAATTGAGCACTTCGGAGTTCGAATTTGTGTTAATAAGTTTAGTTACTTTTGAAGCATGTATTAAACTTACTTATTCCAATTTTGGTTGAGACGAAACATGTAATTTTTGAAGTTTGCCATCAATAATACATAATATTTAAAACAGAAAAACAAATATAATTATGGCATGCACAAAACATACCCGAAAAATTGTCTTGCCAGTTTTGTTGTTGTTGTTGTGTTGAGTTTAACGTACCTTCCAGCAGCGAGGCTATATGAGACGATACCTACTGATTAACTAGGAATCCGAACCACATGAGCTCCCGCCGGGAATCGAAGTCTTGCCAGTTTTGCTGGGGTTGGTTGCCTACATACTTTCATCGAATCTAGATGGATTATTTAGTTGTAAGACGTAGCTGAGGATGAAGCAGTACTAGCTGTGCTCTTGAAAATGTACTTTTGTTGACCTTTGATAGCAGTTTTGATAATTTCAGAAAATTTTCCTGTCTTCAACTGTTCAGTAAACTCCGCGTCGACAGGTTGATATCAGAGCGAATTATAACCTCTGCTTTAACCATGTTCATCGACAAAGATTCCTTTCGTTATTCCAAGATAATCTGAATAGAACAGAGAACAGAACTAGTAAAAGAAAAAAAATATGGAACATTTAACGTCCATTTTTGAGGTTGTGCCGGACACCGAACAAGAAGGTCGAGTCAAACTGTTTGGTAAAATACCCGACGGTTGGCAACCCAAAGTATGCCTAACATTGTTAGGAAAACACAAATAACAAGAAGAGATATTATCTGCTAGTTAACAGTGTTTACCTTTTACCCATATTGTACAGAGACAAATAAACAATATGTTTCAACAGAATATAATCTATTAATTATTATTATTGGCAGCGAACGATACACTGACAAAAATCCGTTCTCCGGACAGCAGTATATTGTACAAATATACGGAATCCTTTTGCTTACTACAGAAATCAGTACGAAGCATACGTTATCCGTATGCTACATAGGACTGTCCTTAGATGCTACATCATGCCGTTGCAGGATGTCTGACATCTAGCAGTCTTCCTTATATTACGTACATATATGTATGTTACCTTCGTCAGCTATATGTTATATACGTCCATTTGTATGAGATCCTGACCGCTTATATTGTTTCATACGGAAAGTACGTATAGATGGAACACTTATACAGAAAGTATTATAAAACACGCGTTTTCAGTTATACGTTTGCTGTATGTTAAGTCCAAAAACTACAGGATTTATAAATGCAACATACGATTTTACGTACGCCACATACAATTTTTTTTTCAGTACATAACTTTTAGTCCTATAAAATTCTTTTTTCTATTTCCTCAAAAACTACACATGAGAATTTACCCTTAAGTATGTTATTTTATTCAAGTTGATGTTATCTATGCATTGGTGTGTGAGGCGTTTCAGAGCACAATGGAATTAAGTCCAACTACCAAATTATGAGAGCAATAAAAATAAAAAAAAATAATATGTTACGCTTAATTACATGGAAAAGTTTCTGTTGTTTACTCTACCTTCTAAGGAATTTTCTTTATTTATTTTCCTGTTTTACAGTATCTGAATATTAATCTTTTAAGCTCTGAAGGAAGGTTCAGATAGAGATCTTAAAGTTAGGGTAAGTTCAAAATAACCAAAAGTGGGCTTGTCTTACGCACTGAACGTGTCATATGTCTGATCTGGGATTATTCCAAAATTGAACTTTGAATCTGGGAACTACCTATATCATTTCTAAAAAAAAAAATTGTCGAGTATGTTCCGAAACAGGTTTCAATTCCTTGCCCAGTCAACAGCATCTCATTTTGGTATCACAACTAATGTATCTCATTGTTATGGTTAGACGTGACATATTTAGTGTATTTCAATTTCTATATTTTCCACGATTTCGCCTATATACGTTGTCAGATCAGTACGTCCATTATATATTCGTCAACTGCTCATCTAGACGAGTTCTTTAATAGATCACGCGGTACAAAAACATTCAATAGGTTTTGAGTTACTAATTAGATGAAAACTAGTCTTGGTGCTAATTTGAGCTCATTTACTCGATCAGAAAAGCTCTTTCTTTGTAGCTATATGGACGCGATTAGTCATCCTTCAAGATTTAGCCCTCTCACAAGGACTAAGCTTGAGTAATGAGGGGAAAGAAGGTTCCGACTGGATGTTGTTTGCTGGAGCTTGGTTTTTGCTTTTGGCCATGTGTAAGATCATGTAACTCACACGTCACAGTCCTAGCAAGATGGTGTTGCCAGGACTTGGCCTTTGTTTTTAAGGTGTGAGGGCACCCAACTGCCGTCTACTCAATGACTGTTGCTGTATGAAACCCTTCCTCACAGATCGGAACTTGTGTACAAATGCGTAAATTCAATAACAATACAATATTTTGATATAGTTATCACTTTAGTTCGTCATTTTACCGTAAAATTAATTGATATTATATACAAATGTATTTAAAATGCATATATAAATAGGTAACGTCAGCTAATTAACTGTCCAATACAATAAATGGCAGAATGGTTGAATGGTGGTTTCAGAACTTTATATGGTGCCTTTAACGGCAAAGTTTGGAGCTAATGTCTTTTACAATTGCAATAATTTTCCATGCAACGAAAATTTTGTAAGTCTTGTAAAATGTTCTCAGAAAATAAAATAAGTAAGCCCACACATTGAAATCACATTAATTATTTTCAAGTTATGGAAGTTACAAGTAAACAATTCATTGCACTGAATCTATATAAATAAAAATAAAAGTGACTATGTTTGTGACTAAATAACTCTGGAAACACCCGACAGATCTCGATCACATTTTCGCCATAGATGAGGTTCGGGCCTGGGATCATTTTCATTTCACTTTCAAGGTACAACTTAGGAGAGGGGGGAAGGAGATCAAAATGATCGATATTAGGTCGAATCCATAATTTTCGGGGTCGCTGAGATGAACAGTGGCACTTCCGATGCCGTAAATCAAATTCAGCCACGCAACTTGGGTGAGGGGGAGGGAGATATATAAAAATGATTGAAAATGAGCGATATGAGGCAGCACTTCAGTAATAGTAAAAAGTGACTCACTAATGGAACGTTTATAAATTATACTAAAATTATTATTATTTGGCCAGGTTAAATGAACAAAACGAAAACTAAGAATGAAAGCTTTGACAATTTTCCTTGAAGTTGGTGGCTAAAGTTTTAATGGATATTAAGGGAATTGGATCGATATAATCCATTATAAACACTGGATCCAATGTTCCATATAATGTTCTTATCACATACCTATAACTAAGAGACAAGTGATGCCCAGAGACGAGAATTTGTTTTTTGAGTCTCGTGGACAACACTAGTTCACCCAGGTTTTAGATCCCAAATACTGTCTTAGTGCCGGTGTCACGTCAGAAGGGCCCGGACAAAAGGGCGAGGACAAAAAGGCCCGAGTCAAAAGGGCCCCGCGTCAAAAGGGCCCCGGTCATAAGGGCCCGAGTCAAAAGGGCCCCACGTCAAAAGGGCCCCGCGTCAAAAGGGCCCGGGTCAAAAGGGCCCCGGTCATAAGGGCCCCACGTCAAAAAGTCCCCGCGTCAAAAGGGCCCGGGTCAAAAGCGCCCCGCGACAAAAGGGCCCGAGTCAAAAGGGCCCCGGTCATAAGGGCCCGAGTCAAAGGGCCCCGCGACAAAAGGGCCCGAGTCAAAAGGCCCCGGTTATAAGGGCCCGAGTCAAAACGGCACCGCGTCAAAAGGGCCCCGGTCATAAGGGCCCGAGTCAAAAGGGCCCTGCGTCCAAAGATGCCGGGTCAAAAGGGTCCCCGGCAAAAGAGCGCGAGTCAAAAAGGCCCTGAGCCAAAAGGGGCCCCGAGTCAAAAGGACCCCGCGATCAAAGGGCCTCACATCAAAAAAGCCTGAGATATAGCGTTTTATTAGATTAAAAGTATTCAGTGGATACCACCTGCTTTGTGTTGAAAGAACGTACATGTATATCTGTATACAGTGTTAGTCAAAGTTATTACAACAGCCCAGATACGATTCATGTGAACAGAGAAAAGTGTTGCAGGTAGGTATTGATCAGTGCCGTGTCATGGTGCGGGTGAGCGGGGCAACGACCCTGGCTGCCGAAGTAAGGTGGCGCAAAATTCGGGAGTAAGAAATAAAAGGAAAGAAGGAAAGAAAGAGAAAAAGGAAAAAATACTTGGAATATTTTAGATCAATAGCAGATTGTGTTACTCGTGTTAGGAAAATCTATGTACACCCAACAACAAAAGTCTCTCCACCCTAAGTGCTCTAATTCCATAACTTGGGGTCCAGGTAATTTGCAGTTGATAGAACGCCTGGACAGATGCAACCCAATTTACACGTAACTTTTCTCGGCACTGACAACAGTTGGTGGCACTGAATTCAGTCTTTATGCAAGTAAAATTGTGAGTAGATGACGCACGAAACATTTCTCCATTCTGAGATGAACCTCTCTGGTTTAGAGCGTGTTGTCCAATGAACATCATATGTTAATCTCAATATTGTTGTGTATGTAATGTATTATTTCACTATATACTGTATATTCAAAGAAATAAAAACACTGATCACACATAAATCAGAAAATGCTTGAAAGTAGACGAAAATATCAAATCTAGAACAACTGCTGGAAATAAGTTAGTAAATGATTGCCTTCATTGAGAGACCTTCTCCAATTCTTCTCATTCCAATATTTTTTTTTCTTTGTGGAGGAGAGAAAATCTTGGTTGTCACACTGAGTATGTATTGAAATTGAAATTGAAACATTTGAAAAAGTTAGAAAATGACCGGGATTTGAACGCGGGTCCGCCGAATATAATTTCAATGCGTTAAAAACTTATCCACCTCGTCACATCATCTTCCGCCTAAACTATTAGCTAGTTAAAAGCATTGCATGTAAGACTATACACAAAATACCCGTACTAATACTCGTATAAGGAGGTGTTCCTTATGAATGTCACAATAACTTACTCGAGGTTTCCTTCTTTAACTCAAAAACAAGTGATATAGACCTTCGTCAATGAGGAAAATATCGCGAAGCGTTCTTCAAGATGAGGCTACCTCATTGTTTTTAACTGGTCCCGATTTATATTACTGCAATTCTTCCTCATCGTGACTTCTAATTTCTAAAGAAGAAAAGCCGGCAGACATTATTTTCGCATTCTTTGAATTGCATCAACACGTGTAGAAATAGTGTGTGCTATGTTTATGTAACATAGCTACTAGTTTATTTTCTTATCTTTGTATCAAGTGTGAAAGCAGAGAACTGCCATTTCAGTGACTCGGGTTCGAATCCCAGCGTGAGAGTTATTTTTTCTTTATTCGAAGGTATTGTTTATGTAATTGATATTGTAATTCTGTTATTATTATTATTATTATTATTATATTATTATTATTATATTATTATTATTATTATTTTGCGAATAACTGTATGAATTTCGATGGCAACTGTCGCCGAATATTAAAAAGTGAATATGATAGAACTATGAAATAAAGTAAAGAGATGCGCGTAATTTTATCATAAAATTATATGGCGCAACGAATTTTATCTTATCGTAAACGGTTATCGTCGAATATACACGGTTAAAGGAGCACTCTGTTGATCAAATTAATAGAAGTTGCTAGACAAGTAATGACCACCGGCAGAAAAAATACAGAGTAACTGCAAGTCGAGTACGTACTATTGTACAGGAGTATACTCAAAGACCTTTAGAGAAATATCTTCGTGGCTTGGTTCACAATTTTAATTTGCAATCCACGCAAGCAGTTTGAGACAAATATCAATCGTATTTGGCATTTGGAAAGTTAAGCAAAAATGATAATAAACTTGTGTCCAATATAAGTTGGAAGAATTTCAAAACATTAAAGTAGCCAGAATTTTTCAATGTAAGTTCACATACTTTATATATCTGCGACTTGGGACTAAAAGGGCTAATGTCAACACGAAGTAGTTTGGAGTATATATACTATTCATATTAACATTTGCTTTTCTTGCAAAAGAAAATATCCATTTATAGGCGTTAAAATTTGACGAACATCTCATTTTTTTGCCAACAAGTGACACTGGCCCTTTTAGACCCAATTTAATCGACAAGATATGAAGATTTTTTTTCCTAAGGATTCATGTTAAGTAAGTACTTTTCAAATATAATAAATGTAATATGTTTATCTCAAAAATACTTTTTGTTATTAATGTCTTTTTTCACTCTTTTTATCTTACTGTAAGGCTTTATGCAAGATTGGTACTTCTAAAATATAATGATCATAGTGTAATGTTAATCAAAGTCAAGTTGTTCAAAAAATATACTGTAATGTAAAATAATTATATACGTATAAAATCTGATTAGATGCAACAGAAAATACAAACAAATGCTATTTGTTTGTAATGTTTGTCATTTGTCTTTCAGCTGTTTTTAAATCCTTATTATAAGGCTTCGTGTTAGGTTAGCACCGTTAATATATAATAAGAATAATGTAATGTTCACCGAAGTCAAGTTGTTAATATTATATATATCTATATATATAATTTGATGAGATTTAATGGAGAAAATATATATAATAGTTTTTTGTTTATAATATACTTCTTGTTTCATTATTTTTTATTTGATTCCATGTCAGTAAGGCCTAGACAAAGAACGACGTGTACAGAAGGGGTCGTCCTCAATGAAATATCGTATATCAGTGGCTCCCAATCATGTTTACCTGGCACCCTCAATGCAAGCCCTTAATACTTCACACATTTCTTACCGCTTGTCGGCTACACGTACTTTTTCTGATCTTTTACCTGATTTTAGATACACCATTGAATTTTCAATTCGATAATAATAATAATAATAATAATAATAATAATAATAATAATAATAATAATAATAATAATAATCTCAATATATTTATATTTCCTCTAGCAAGACTTCTGAATACCTTTGTAGTCCAATATTATTATTTACCAGCTGTATTCCTAATTAAACCACAGTTCGTATTCAAAAAATATTTTGCATTCCTACTTTTAATTTAACATATCTCTTATATCACTCGTAATATTTCTAATTAAGAATGTAGTTTATTTCTGTCAGTAGCTTCTGCACTTCTGTTCTTCGAAATAACATCCCATCAATGTGGGTTTTTATCGCTCCAATAGTGATAATTTTTTCGGTTCACCAGACCATATAAGGTAAATATCACTTCATCAAAGAATACCGGAGGGAGGGGCACGATGGTTCAGTGGTAGAACGCTTAGCTCTGGTGTGTAGGACTACTTGTTCGATTCCCGACCAAGTAAGGTTGTGGTGGACAATATTGTATAGGTGAGTTTTCCCGGGGTACCCTCGTTTCCTTTTGATTTCACCCGTTCTTTCATCATCATTCACTTGCTTTAATCATCGTCATCCTAAAGGGCATAATGTGGGACGTTAAACTGACAGTCTGAAAGTTACCAGAGAATACCATGTCATTTACGACAATATTGCTGTCATCGATATTCCATATCATTACTTCGCAAAACTCAATGCGGTGATCAAAGTCGTCTTCCGTTATTTCATGCACTAAACGCATTCTCCTAGGGTTTCAATTTATACCGCCTTATGCAGAGTCGTTTTGACGTATGATTAGCGTCATACTAAAGGTTTGACTACTGCAATTAACATATGTTAATCGAACTCTTTAGTATGGTACTAATCATACTTCAGAATGACTTTATATAAAGAGCATAGTGTACAAAAATTCATTGCGCTGAACTCTGGGAAACACCTAGCTTGTTAGCAACTCTGGTTATCAATGAATGCGGAATTTCCACAAAAGATTGTAAATTAAAAGAAACTGCCAAATTGCTACATTGTTTCGGCCTTCCTGATCGCATGCGGTACCTTTCTGCAAAACATTTAATGGTCTCTTAGGCAGTTGACTTCGAAATTGGGTTATGGTCGGAAAATGTAGCATTAAATAACTGTTGTACCTCTGTATATGATCTCTTCCTATCCTATAACCGGTGTCACGTCAGAAGGGCCCGAACAAAAGGGCGAGGACAGAAAGGCCTTAGTCAAAAGGGCTCCAGTCATAAGGGCCTGAGTCAAAAGGACCCTGGTCAAAAGGGCCCCCTAACAAAAAGGCCCCATGTCAAGAAATCTGAGATATAGCCTGCAAAACTTCAGAAGTATAAAAATACTTATTAGATGAAAAATATTACGTGGACATACCTGTTTATTTGTGTTGAAAGAACATACATGTGGAAAAAATATAGGGTTAGTAAAAATGTTACGACAGACCAGTAATAACGATACGCGTGGACGGAGGTAAAGTAAATATTGCAGATGGTGGATTCTGCGATATTTGATATCACTCAATATCTTTTGAATGGAAAGAGGTGGGTTTGATACATAAATTTAGGCTAGAATGTTCCCATGGATGAGAAGAAGAACTCATTTTTTAAAATCTATCTTCATTCGTTTGCGAGATAGGGTGCTACGTTTGACATTTGTATCTAGTAGACCAAAGTATCTGGACAGGCAAAGAGACACGTAGACGTAGAAAAGTAAAAGGTTGCAGGTTGATGCGAAAACTACACTGAGTGAGGGCGTGGACATAATGACAGCCATCCTAGATTCGCCATATTGGATATCACATAATATTTTTAAATGGAAAGGAGTATGTTTAGCACATCAATTTAGGATTGAATCTTCCTACAAACGAGAATATGATTCATTCTTTACCAATCCTCATTCTTTTACGAGGAAAGTGTGCTATGTTTGACATTAGTGTGTAGTAGACAGAAGTATCAGGACAATAAAATAATAATGTGGCGGAGGAAAAGCAAATGTTGCAAGTGTGTGTTGTTGCAAAAACTACATTGAATGGGGATGTGGACTCTGTTGATCACATAAATATTCAGATATTATTAAAAAAACTACTATAAAATGTCCTCTAAAATTATTTTATTCCTCCAAGTTAATACAGTTAGTATTTAATAGCAAACACACGATGATTTATAACTTTCCTTAAGCATTTCTGCATCGTTGTTACAATTTTCTTGGTGTAGTGTGGGGAAATATTGTTCCAATCTGTATGTAATGCTTTTCTCAAACCTTCTTTCACCGTAACTCGTATATATTGACCTTACGTTGCAATTCGCTCCAAAGATTCTCAATGGGATTAAAGCCGGTACTGTGTGGTGGGGTTTAGCGAACTTTTGGGCAGTTTTAAAGCAATCTTTTCTTTACAACATATACTTTGTTTGGGATCAATATCTTGATAAAATTAGAAGTCCTTCTAAGAACGTTAAGATATATATTTCTTCTGTATTTTAAAGCAGGCTGGAAGTTCTTGACATTTATTTCTGTATTTACTTGTCGAAACACTATTATTCTACCATCATATTCATGCAGGTTTAACTTAAATTCGCCGAAAAAAACATTCCCACCAGTTTTTGAGTTTATTTTCAAAAGCTCTAGAAAATTTAAGTATCTTATATTTCTTAATTTGGGTATACATGGTTTCTTTCTAGCAATTCTACCATTATATCCTTCCCGTATTAACTCTGCATGGTACAACACACTGACCAGAAGAAACATCGTTATCACCCACTACTATTTGAACGACGTTGTTGAGCTCTACCAAATATTCGAAACTGCACATTAAAGCATTCTATTGCTTTATAGTCGTAAAGTAACAATTAATAACAAATATACTTACTATTAAAATATGTTATACATACGTGGTAACTTCTCAATATTTTACAAACGTAAGCAAACGAACAGAAACGTTAAGAACACAATGAAGTACTATTTATTAGTTACCTGTCTAAATACTTTCTTCTACTAGAAACAAATGTCAAACTTAGCACACACTATCGCGTAAATGAATAGAGATCGGTCAAAAGTCGACTCAGTAAGGAATGCGCAAGAGACGAGTCGAGACAGAATTTTCCTGAGAATATCCGAGTCGAGACAGCTCTTCCAATAGAAAAAGGCACATTTTTCGAGTCGAGACATCACATTTACAGTACATTTTTGAGACGAGACAGCCTCAAATCTTGTCTCGTGCGCATCCCTAATTCAGATTATCGTTTGTAGCCAGATTCTGGCCTAAATTTATGTGACACAAGTACCTTTGTCTATTTGAAAATATTTTATGGTATATAATATGCGGAATTCAAGTTGGGTGCCATGATCATTTAACGCAGTTTTAACACCAATACCAACCTGTAACATTTACTTTTCCTTTGTCCATTTGTCTCTTTGTTACTGCCCTGTCATGATACTTTTTTTTTCTATTAGTTACATATGTCACCCTGTCTCATAAACAAATGGTAATGTGTCAAAAATGAGTTCACCTTCACATTTGTGGAAATATAAAGCCTAAACTGAAGTGTAAGATCATAGCCTTTTCCATTAAAAAATTGACGATCCGCAATATAGTGTAATTCAAAATGGCTTCCACGGTGACCACACTCCAAGCCAATGCAGTTTTTGCAATAACACCAATTGCAACATTTAATTTTCCCCCGTCCACGCGTGTCGTTATTATTGTTCTGTCCCAATACTTTTGATTAACACTGTATGGAGATCCACATGTATGTTCTTACACCAAAATTAAAGAAACGTTTTCAAGATAATATTATTCATATAATACGTATTTTTCTACTTTGATTCAGGGGCAGAAATTGAATTTTAGAACTAAGGGAACAGTCATTAATAGATAGTCTGATTGGGCTAGGTCTCGAGAATACAAACTTAGAGATATGATATGATATTATTTTCACTTTAGCATCCCTTTCAGCAGCGAGGCTGTATGAGATGTGGATCTACTGATTGACGTGGAATTCGAACCACATGAGATCCCGCCGGGAATCGAACCCGGGTCTTCCACGTCTACAAACTCAGAGAGACGCGATTGAAAGCAAACTTTCATCGAGAAACGACTTAAGCGATAGGGATTGTTGCAAAACAAACAGCAACCAAACAAAATTAAGATCACCATTCAAGTTTCCTTTTTGTCTCTAATAACCACTGATATTCTCCCTTCTATTAGACAATCACTTCTACTTACTAAGGTGGCACTATCCACTCGTGCATCTTTGATTTCCACTTCTGTTTTGATTTCAGGCTTTCTGGCCGTGGAACTATTTCTGCCCGGGCTCTTTCCACTCAAGCACTTTTTCGCGGGACCCTTTTGACATGAGGCTCTTTTGACTCGGGCCCTTTTCTCGCAGGGCCGTTTTGAGGGAGAGGCCCTTTAGACTCAGACCCTTTTGTTGCGGTGCACTTTTGACCCGGGCCCTTTTGTCGCAGGGCCCTTTTGACCCGGGCAGTTTTGACGCAAGGCCCTTTTGACCCGGGCCCTTTTGACACGGGCCCTTTTGACCCGGACCCTTTTGACTAGGGGCCCTTTTGACGCGGGGCCCTTTTGACCCGGGCCCTTTTGACGCGGGGCCGTTTTGACGCGGGGCCCTTTTGACGCGGGGCCCTTTTGACCAGGGCCCTTTTGACGCAGGGCCCTTTTGACCGGGGCCCTTTTGACGCGGGGCTCTTTTGACCCGGGCCCTTTTGACGCGGGGCCGTTTTGACTCGGGCCTTTCTGTCCTCGCCCTTTTGTCCGGGCCCTTCTGACATGGAATCCTTAGTGCCACATGATTAATATAATATAATATAAAAATTTATAATTTGATGAAATCATTGCACGAACAGAACGAAGAGCATTTATCAACGTTTAAAGATACACAATCCAATAATAAATGTGGTTGAAATGTTGTTATATCACTACTTACATGGACTACTCGTTACGCGGAAGAATTCTCATAACTTCTAGATGAAATGATAAAAAAAATGAGTCCACGAAGTATTTTGTTCATAACTTTACGAAACGAGACGAGATGAGAAAGGCTTTTTGAGATTCATGACACGAGATATAACTATTCGAGAATCGAGACGAGATGACAGGAGATAAGTTTATTTCTCGTCTTGTGTCGTGCGGCAAGACTACTAGGGACCTATAATATTCGATAATACACAAAGATTTTAAATATTAATTCGCACCCAATGTTTTGCATTTAACAGTTAATCCAATTTCTTCATTTCAGTAGTTCCATTTCAGGTATTGCCAAGGGCACGGAGTGGAAGGCAAGATACAATTTATTAAAATCTATGTAGTCCTCAAACTCCGGGACTGTAATTGCCCCCTGCTGGCCTCCCCAAATGACGCCTCTGGTTTATTTTGCCCTACTAGAAAAAAATTTTTTCAGTAAATTTTATAAAAAAAAAACATTGTTTTTAAAAGATTTCTTCCCGTGATTTATAAATCTCTATCAATGTTTTGAAAACCATAGAAGTTTTAGTAACTCAAAGATGAAAACAAAATCTTATAGAGAACACACAGAAATAAGTATGTAGGCGTTCCAGCATTTATTCAATTCATTGTGTACTTATGTAGAAAGCAAGAGATAAATAAAAGTTGATGTGGAGAGAGAGAGAGAAAGCTTGTAACCGAAAACTGAGAAAGTTTCAATAATCATATTCAACTGAAAATATTCCATCTTCTCTTTTCCCTCGTAGAATAAAAAAAACAAAAGAGAACTTTGCTTGTTATTTGGCAAACGGATCTAAAACAAATAATTCTAGGAAAAGAACTTCTTTCTAAGCGCGTGGAGAACGCTTTCCCAGGATAAGTTTTTTTTTCAGAATCATGCGTGTGATAAGTGTGCCTACTTTTGTGATACGTAAGCCTTCCTCAATATACGTAGCTTGTGTTGTTTGTTATACCGGCTATCTAAGCTGTGTCAATATTTTCCTTACGTGTGTAGAGCGATGAAGCTATTACAAATAGAGCATTTTATATGTATATCCCACTTTGAGTGGGTGAGCAACTATCTAGGACTAAGAATAGACCCTATGCTTTATTTCTCCATCGTTCATGAATATGGAAGAAGTAAAGAGCTGCACTTGCAAAGTAGATATAAACGTGTTGTGTGAGGCACTTATTTTTTGTTAGAATCTTCAAAAAAGTGATCTAATCTTTAGTTTTTTAAATAAAAAATTATAGAATAACTTTATTTGAAGATATACCTTATCCACAGATTGTATATAAAACAATCTGTGCTGTATCCAGATTTATAGAAGATTCTACCGGTCAGGTGGTTCACACTCAACTGGCTACAATATAATACATCTGCTTTCAAAGCAATTTCTTGTTTCTTTGCCCTATAATCCTATAATCCTCTTCAACTCAATCCAAATTTATTACCATAATTGTCTCCCCTGCAGGTCTAGTGGCTATCACCTGCGTTTTTGATGTATAGAGTCTCGGGTTTAATTCCCGGTGGGAGACGTTAAAATTTGAATGCATTCGGACTCCCTATATTATCATGGTTTTGATAAGGGACGATAAATTCTAATCCATACCACAAAATGATGAGAAAACGCCAAATATTTTGATTTCATCGGAAACCAAGCACACAAATAGATACTGATGGTAAACACTTACTCATGGTAAACAACGAACGTCAAGACTTAAGCATAAGACATAAATTGGTTTCATCTAAAATTTCTAATGTAATCTCCGTTTTCTCACTCATTTATTTGTGTTGTTCTTAAATGCCTGACAAGTTATTTTAACTTATTAAATAAAGTTAACTCTTCTCAACTAAATACCTAAAAATCATCCGCCACTAGCTGGATGACATATCTTGCAAACAATGATTTGGAAGAAGCAGCCTAATGTCAATCTCATAGATTTGACCATATTTGGGTATTTGAAATGTGGTTTTTATTTAATTGAAAACTTAGTTCATGTTGGAGAGAGAATAATAATCACCCCAACGGCTGATATGGACCCCCTCACATTGAAGCGACTTTAAAGAAACCATAGTGAAGCGTTTGAGAGCATGTGTTGATTGATGATGGTAGATTAGACTTTAGCGTCTCTTTTAGCACCGAGGCTATATGGGACGTGGACCTACAGCTTAATGTGTGATTCAAACTAAATGAGCTCCCACCTGAACATGCGTTGAGGATAGTGATGAACAACGTTAAGTAGCCATCATTTCTCGCATTAGTCCTAGTCACCTTGTATATGCGTACCTACGGTAATACAGTGTTGCTGTACTGGTCAATATTTCCGATATAAATACCAAAGACAAGTAGTAGGTTATAGCTCCTCACAGAACAATACCGGACATTCATTCCTTGTGTTTCACATGGTTCGAATCTCACTTTAAACTGTGGGTCTATGTCTCATATAGCCTCGCTGCTGAAAGGGATGCTAAACTTCAATAAAATCAATGGTTCCTTGTGTGGCTGCCGTATATGACTGTGAAAGGTATTGCTCATCCGATGCACATCTATAAACGATCATTATTAGCACTGAAGCAGAAATAGTTTCCATTACTTCAGGTAATGACGTATCATACATATTGTTTCTTCTATCACGATACCATTTAAGACGAGTTGAACGGCGGTGAAACATGAGAGATATCTGGTAAGCGACCCATGATCATAATCCTATCATATGGTCTTAACTGACACCTTAATTGTTCCTTAGTCCAAATCAATATCTTAATGCCGTTACTGTCTTGAAGAGACCCTTATTGTGGTTTTGTGTGCACATATTTGGAACAAAGAAACCAACATAGATACACAACACACTAACGCTATTGTGCAGAACGACCACCCGGCCTTCAGTTAGCTCCTGACAGACGCACACTCAGAATTTTTTGTTGGAGTGGGCCCAAAGTTGGGAGCAAGTACAATATTAAAATACTTGAAGGTATTACGTTTATGTAGTATTGAACTGGTGTTATTCTACACTTGAAAAAACTAGTTCCTCCCATATTATTAGGTGCACTTTATTTTTCGAAAATGATTGTGAAGGGAAAATAGGCAAATATGACCATTAGTTGTCTGAAAAGTTCCAAGTACGTTATTTGAACCATAACAAATAATAATAATAATAATAATAATAATAATAATAATAATAATAATAATAATAATAATAATAATAATAATAATAATAATAATAATAATAATAATAATAATACAAATAAATTTATGCATTAATTTGTTTGTTTGAAACAGTGGACTTTTTAATATTCGCTTTCTTTTGACAAAATGTAGAACATTTCACTTAGGTACTTTGCGGTAGTTCTTTGATTGTTGTAATAGAAGACGGCTGCATTATCAAAAAAGAGGCGTGGGAGTTCTGTTGTTACAAACGATACCGACAACACCAAACGTCATGGTAGTTGAACAAACATGCCGCAGCTAAATTCAAGCTCAGTTGAGAGGAGGACGTCTTTCAGATGTCTGATGAATAAACAAAGCTTTCGTCTGACACTACCCATAAGCTCCTGCACAGTATCTGCAGTGCATTTTCGAGATGCGGTGGAGAGATAATATTTAAATCCAGCCATGTATCGGGCAGCTTTACCACCCTGTTTGACAATATTCTTCACAATTGTCCAATATTTTCAATTGGTCAGAACTGTGAGCAGTTGGGTCGGTTCATATGTTTGTCAACATAATCAATCTCGTGTTTAATGTATCAGTTTACCGTACAGTAGATTTAGCGTAGTGGGCACTTGGCAAATCTGACTAAAAGAATGGGGGGACACTTCTTTTCATAAATTTCTGCACTAATAGTTCGCTTTGTGTAGAAAATACTCGATCGTGGCTCACACTAACAAATTTCTTGTTATACGAACACTTTCAGCCCAATTTTTCCACTGACACATAATGGTTTGACATTCACATCTTCATCTTTGTCTTTTGTATAATATTGTGGCCCAGGAAGCGTCTTGGAGTTCTCTTTCACGTACGTTTCATCGTTCGTCAAAACATACTGTCCTCTCTTTCTCACAATTCGTTCATGTAATATGCGAGTTCGTGATTGTGTTCCAACTTTCTGAATAGACGATTGTTTGGGTATACTTTGCTTTGTGTAGGTTTTCAAATTGCGTCTAGCTTTGATTTGTTGAAATTGTGGCTCAGTGGTAGAGCGTTCACCTCTGGTGCATGAAGTACCGGGTTCAAACCCTGCTCCCACCAAGTGAACTTTGTGGTGGAAAAACACTGTGTGCGTGAGTTTCCTCGTGGTTGTCCCGTTTCCTCCCACTTTCTTCATTCCACCGTTCTATTTATTTCTCATCATCATCGTCTCCTTTAGCCTAGCCGGCATAATCGTTGGACGCAAAACTCAAAGTTTTCATTTCATTTTTGAATCATTGCTATCGCAGTATCTGTTTTTCTAACCAAATTGCTAATAGACAATGATCGACTTTGTTTAGTTAACCATACCACTTTTTGGTCCAGCCCAGTTTCGTTACGTGCACCTTTCTTTCGTCCTGATCTCGGCAAATCTGCAAAATTATAATGTTTACAAAATTTTTCAATAAGAGATTTCACACTTGCATGATGAACTCTTCACCTGTTCTGGTTGTAGATTACTCCTTTCCTTCAACACCACATGTTCATAATATCGCACTTCATCTTCTGTGAAATTCGCTCCATTTCCAATTCAAAATCGAACACAATACTCAACACTCTATAGTCGCTACGTAGGACTTATCAGCTAAACGGAGACTATGTGTCTCTCCCATGAGCTTCCTGGCGCGTGCACTACAGCGCCATCCATATTGATAGTTACTTTTCGACACACTCCTTAGTAGCACATAGGGCTATTTGCCCATCTTACTACGGAAGTTGAGTAATAACTTGCAATAGTGACAGAAGACTGAATTTTCCAACAACAGTTTCGAGATAAATGTGAGGGGCAAATTTTACGTAACATAGGCCTTCACCACATTGAACCAGTGAATATTTTACGAAAAATTGAAATGATCAAGATAGGTAGGATGCACAAGCGAATGAGAAACACGCAAATCTTAGAATTTGATATGAGAGTCGCCTGGTAGAAAAGACCTTGGATAGTTTGAAAGATGTGAAACAAGACCTTAGGAAGATAAGAAAGAACAATTCAGATTGAATTGCATAGAACAGAATGAAACCTACTGGAGACTTAAGACACTGCAGCAATGAACCCTGTAGTTTCGTAACATTAGTTCATGATATAGTACTTGTAGACTGACGAGATTGAAAACTACCTCGAACGCCATTCGGGGAAGGTTGCCCTTTCTAATCTTTTTCTTTAACTTACAGAACAACGTGAGCAGAGCTACTATTCACATTTTAATTTGTTAACGCGTTTAACATATTTCAAGTTCTTTTTGACAAAAGTTGAGTATGTTTGTATTGTGACTTTTCAGTTAGAATAGCACTTAAATGTTTGATTTTTCAGTATGTTACATATTGAAATGTCTTAAACGTTATAAATATGACAAATTAACCTAAAAATAGTAAACGTAACATTATAAATAATATTTGCTAAGGACCAGAGCCGTAGCTAGGGAGGATGAGCGGGGCAATCGCCCTGGGCACTAATAGAAGGAGAATGCCGAATGAGCAAGAAGAAAGGAAAAGTGTTTGAAATACGTAAACGACGCGTCCCCCGAAAAAAAGTATTCATGCTCTATTAAATCAATATTGTTGTCGATTTGCAAAGAAATAGATTAGTTAAATATTTTCTTACTCGCTCCGCTTGCAATCCAAACATTTCAGTAACAGTCACAACAAGTTTTTACTTATTACTTAAATAAAGTTATTCAATACAGAGGTTGTTTCTGATCTATGGTGACGATTTCTAACTTCAGTTGCCTTAAGAGAAACCGTGTCGCCACCATCGAGAGTTCTCTATTTGGTGGCCCTGTATCTGGGCAATTGCCGGACAGCAAAGTTTCCACTGTAGGAGACTGGAACGCAGTGTAGTCATATCAAGCTGCAACCACTCCTTCTGACAGGCTTTCCATAGTCCTTCAACGTGCGGGGTATCCTGTGTTGACAAGGCTCATTTCAGGAGGTCGAAGGCGCAAAGTCCATCAATGATGCATCAGGGGACTTCACTGGAATGTCTGTGAATGGAATGCCACGAATTCCAATTTCTACTGTCATTTGTTGGAGGAAGTGACGGGTTAAGCGAGATGTGTGACTTGATGCTTTGTCTTAATGCACCCACATACAATTCTCGTTCCTAAAATAGATAAGGTAAATGTCATAGCGATAAACGAGAGTCAAGACGTTAGCCTGATAATATTCCGAATTCACCTTCATACTTTTAGCTACATAATGCATAATCCGCTTGGCCTGGTACGAGTCTCCAGCAATGATGATGAAACCTGTTCCAAACTTTCCTTGCAATCATTGAACCATCTTTAAAATTCCCTCGCACCTGTCGATTGATAAAAAAAGTGCACATGGCTTGTCACAGTCATCCAGATAAACATATGACTCATCCAGCGTTACAACAAATTCCATTTTCACTGGAGAGGTACCGCTCTTAAAGCTTTCGACAATTGGTGCGACGTTCCTGGATGTGTTTTGGCAAGAGCTTATGAACACACCTCCTCCGTCGCCTTACCAACCTCAAATCGCGGTGAATGATGGTGTGCACTGTCTTCACTGATGTCTGTAGCCGGTTTGGGATACTTCTCTATGCAGATGGATTCTTCTTGGAGAACAAAGTTCCGACTTCGCGAATTCTAGCTCGTGTGCGGCTATTATCAGGTTGGGGACTGACCTGTTTCTGCCTCACAGGACTCATCCCACGTCTCGCCTTACCTGCCCCTTTCAACACCCGTGATATGCCATTTTTGAACACAGTGAATCTACACTCCTTGCATAATTTAATAATGACACTATAACTGTAGTTCACGTCGGAAAGGACAGTAATGTAGTCCTCCCAATAAGTACTTACCTTCTGTGGCATTTGCCCCGATATGCACTTACCACATCTGTCACACAGTCAATGTTCCAAGGTGTCCACATAACTGCAGTTTCCTTCTCTTCCCGCTTGGTGGTGCTACACAAGATGTGTAATTTCGTCACCATAGATCGGGAAAACTCTCTCTCTCTCTCTCTCTCTCTCTCTCTCTCTCTCTCTATATATATATATATATATATATATATATATATATATGTGTGTGTGTGTGTGTGTGTGTGTGTGTGTGTGATTTGTTAATAACAATGTGATACATAAGGTCCGGAGTAATGATTTCTAGTGTAGGCAGGAGGAGCGTTTTGGAAAATCAGACTCTGCCAAACTCTGAAATACGTATTCGGCGTTTTAATGGTGATGGGTTTGCTTAGTTAATCACGTTTTTCTACCCAATCGGATTAATCACGACAGAGAGAATAAAGGTATGAAATTGAGGGGAGTGAGAGAGACACACGCAAGCTGCTGTTTGCGCGAGGGTTCTAAAAATGAAGGTAAACAAGGGGAATAATAACATTTTCGAACTTGAAGCAGTTGTATTATAGAACAGGTGCTTAAGGGATCAAAACTTAACCCAACGAATTTCATCTTTTTCAAAGACTGATCACTACTAGTGATTCTGTTTATTCCATTGGCATATGGAATGGTTCCAATTTGAGGGAATTTATTGGGATCATTTCTTCATCAACTACTTGTATCGCCAGGACATTTTTTGTTTAGTTCATATGTATGTAGGTGTGTGATATTTTTATCCATCTACATGCATACCAACTTTATACTCTCTCTCTCTCTTTATATATATATATATATATATATATATATATATATATATATATATATATATATATATATATATAATATAAAGAGAGAGGGAGTATATATAGTTGGTCATATAGCAGTTTAAGTCAATAAATAAACTGATTTTGTGTTTTGGAAAATTTTAACCTCTTTTTTTTCTCAAAACATTAGAACGTTTTTTATGATTAGTCATTTTGTAAAAAATCCCATTTTTAAGATTTATTTTCTATTGAGGTACCAGTATCTTTTTGTTCAGAATTTTAAGCTCTATTACAGTGATAGTAGTAACTCCATTTGTCGGGAGTTTGCAACAACTGCTTACTGTTAAAAGAGTAAATCTTTTTACTAAAACACGTTTATTCTGTAAAACTCATGTCAAATCTAAAAGGGACCATTTGTCGGTAATATTCACACTCTTTGTTTGTCCCTATCAGAAAATGTACCGAATGTCGGGTGATGTTATTTTCAAAGAGACGCTGTCCTTCTTCATTGTTAAAGTTCGACCTAGTTCCATGTTTTCCGCTAGAATGCAGAAGAGGACGGCTATTGAGCCTATCACCACCAGTTAGAAAAGGTACCGAATGTCGCTCCCATGTTAAAACGCCATAACGACACTTTGTCCCTTTTCCAACAATGACATAACCTCACAAAAACAATTTTCTTACCTATTTAAAAGTTGTTTTTCCATCATACAATGCATTTTCTTGTAGTAAAAGAGTAGTTTTATCTAATTTACTCAAGAACTGAAAATGTCAAAAGTTGACTTTCTTCACGTTATTTAGCTCTCCTGTAAAATTAATTTTTTCAACAAATGGTCCCTGTGTGTGTGTGTGTGTGTGTTAGTGTATTTTAATATGGTAAATAATGATAAGTAATCTTAAGTGCAGTACTTTCATTCGTTAAAGAAATAAGTAATTACTATAATTTCAGACATTTGTAGTAGCTAAACTATAGTATATTTTGGATTTTAAATACAAACGTTAAACATTTTCCCCCTCCATCCATAAATATTGAGAAATTCGCAAAGGACACTCCTGAATTTTCGTTACATTTCACAAAATATTTTTTTACCGTAAAAGAATCGAAATTAAAATGCTATTTGTGTCTTCACCTACAGAATAAAATTACAAAAGTTTACAATTATTAACGAAAATTAATGCTGTCACCCATATTGAATATTTTAAGAACACATACTTTCTCATGTATTAACGTTTCATTTCTTATCGAGACTGTGAAATGTAAATAGTTGTAAATTTCCATAATCGTTTTCCAAGTGGATTTGTACACAACCAAAGGTAGTTTTGTCAAGTTTAATAAAATGTCCAAAATAAGCCTCTTAAAAACACCTCTTGAATATACAACGATTGCTTTTGACTGTTGCGATGGTCCTTCCAAGCAGCTTGATAAAAATTCAACATAGCAGAACAAAAGCTGCTTCTCTTATACATAAAAAAGAGAGCGAAACTTGGTAAGGTGAGTTTAGGGGGCGCCGAAATCTCTAGCTATGGCTCTCCTAAGGACAGAAAAGATTATAACGTAGAATGGTATTATGAATGAATGAGCTTCCGTTTATAATAAAAATTAAGAAAATTTAAACATTCTTGCCTAGATATTTATTAAACCTACGAGCTTTAAGTATCTGAGGTTTGATGCTAGCCTTACGCGAAACGTGCATTTATGAATGAATGAGATGTAGTTACTATCTTTAAAGTCACCATTATATGTGAAAATACTAACGGATTGATTCCATTAACAAACTTGGCCGAGATAATCGCACTGACTGTCTATTGCAAAAAAACAAAATTCAAAAATGTGCTTTTGTTCAAGAGTTATCTTGTGGAGTAATGTGAAGATGGACGTACGAACATTACAATCATATAATACCAAGTAGCGTTATCCTAATATCATTATAATCTTAGACGGTCCACTAGCGTGATTCTAATAACATTAGAATCGTATAAAGCTAATTAACGTGATCCTAATAACATTATATTCTTATAAAGCCAACTAGCGTGATACTAAGAACATTACAATCGTACAAGGGCCACTACCGTAATCCTAATAACATTACAATCTTATAAGGGACATTAGCATGATTCCAATAACATCACAATCTTATAAGGCTAACTAGCGTGATTTCAATAACATTACAATCTTATAAGACTCATTAGCTTGATCTTAATAACATCACAATCTTATAAGGCTTATTAGCGTGATCCTAATAAGGATAAAAGACATATATTTGTTCTGCAACAGATTTTAACAACACGAATTAGAGTACATATAAGGAACGTTCTTCCTCTTAAAACCATATATTCATAAAAAAAAGTGTACGGAATGTAAAAAAAAGGTCTAAATTTTGTTTTAAAACAAATTCGAGGTCATTATTCGACATGGTTCTTGATTTATGGTTTTTCTAATGTTTTTCGTAAACTTATTAAGTGGTTTTTACGCTGAGAAGTATAATTTGCGAAGGGAGTCCCAACAGGATAAATCAAGTTAACAGTTCGTGCGCAAAGGCAGTTTAAATACCTTGAAATTCTACCACAATACTTGATTCTCAATGAAGACTCAGATTTTATTAGATTGCCTTTCTAACATTATAACGAAACAAGGAAATCATATTGTAGTTTGGACCTTTGTAAAGAGGATTTCCATTTCCCTAGAACCACATCCTTTGTTTTAAAAATTAGCTTCACAGAGACATTAACAATATAAATAACAAAAGGAAATATAAACATTAAAATTATTAATTCAGATGTAAAAATGGTATCCACCTACATTTTCTTCAATTAGCAAAATATAATAATCTACTTTGGCACTCAACCTCAGAGGAAGAACGGTGTTTTACGTAAAGATAAAAAATAAAAGAACAAACTTATATCTTCTGATTCATTAACCATTAGGCTTACACACTAATGCCGTTTGTGATGAATTTAGTCGCAGAAAGAGTTTGGAAATATATATATATATATATATATATATATATATATATATATATATATATATATATATATATATATATATATATATATATATATATATATATATACTTATGGGTACACATCATCTTGTCAATAAATTTAAGATTAATTTGACCTGAACGAAGACTAAAATGCGGCGGCTTTGGTGGAAAGGAAGAGAAGATAAACGGAACAACCCCCTCCTCTTCTCTTTCCCTCTATGTACACAAGGATCAGTAGAATAATGAAGTGGAACGATCAAATTTCCTTACACAGAACAGAATAGAAAAAGCTAATGAAGAAGGGGAAGAAAACCACGTAAAGTAAAATGAGAATGGCTGTTGGATGAGGTAGCAGGAGAGCTATTATTCTTAACTGTCTTATAACTTTTTTTTTACAGACCACTTAAATCTCGTTCCTCTGTCGTATTTTACTCCATAATGTCATCTTCATCTCAGTGGTCTCCTTCTCTTTACTTTTCCTCTTCAAATGCAGTGATACAATCTCTGAAACATTTACATCACTTCTACAATCTATTATATATAAAAAAAGAAAAGGAGTATTGTTTGCTTTCGAATCAAGGGGAAACGTCTGAACCTATTGAAAGGATTTTTGGATATAATTATCACCTACCTACCAACTGAGTTTTTATCATGTTTGTGCATGTCCTAAGGAGAGAGCGGGTTATAATTTATGGGAAAATTAAATATCTCACAAACCCTTCAAAATTGGAACATAAAAGTCGATATATAAACTCCTTACCAAAAATAAACCGACACGTATCCCATTTTTTTTATTTTTCAAAAATTTTAAGTTTATATATGTATATAAAAATGAAAGTGACTTGTATTTGTGATTTAATAACTCTTGAACAAATATAGTATCGATCAAATTTTCAACATAGAAGAGCTTCGGGCCTGGAATATTTTTTATCATTTCACTTTGACGGCGCAACTTGGGGGATGGGAATATATATAAAAATGATCGAAATGACTAGTATTACTGCCGAATTCATAGTTTTTCAGTGTCGCTGAGATGAACAGTGACACTTCCGATGCCATTTAAGTATAAATTCAGCCCCCATTAGTACTCCTAAGGAGAGATGGTGACATGTTATAATAATTGAAAATGACCATCTCCCCGTGCAAAGAGTAGATATTCTGCTAATATTATATATAAATGTATGCATGTATGTATGTGAGTATGTGTGTGTGTGTGTGTTTCAGCATAAATCAGGAGCACCTGGACTAGTTTCCCAAACTTAGTGCACATATGTGTTGTTCAATTTTAAAACGTCTCTTGTCCACTTTTTTTACAAATGTGATTTTTTTATTGCTTATGATTTCTAATTTAGAATCAACAATGTTTCAGGATGAAAAGGTACGCTTTCTAATTTAAAATAAATAAAAAAGTAAGTACACATTTCCAGAATGTCTCTTGTCCACTTGAATAATTCCAGTATGGTGGAACAGTACTTAACAGAAACAAATCGTCCTCTTTTCAGTTTGAGACATACACATGAAAACTTCTTCAGTTCCAAAGTGTCCCTTGTTCAAATTTGCGTATGCTCAATTTAAATTGTACAATTTTCTAAAAAAAAACAAAGCTTTCTTAATTATGTTTCCATGAACAACATGTTCTCGCAACATTGGTGAACATCTGTTATATAAATTTGTCTTTTGTTAACGACGTATTGCTGGAAAAATAAAGCATAATCGCTACTTGTGAACGTGGTTTGTAACACGTGTCCGTGTTATAATGTGAAATTCTCTTTTGAAATACTAGTTTTGATCATTATCCTGTTGATATATTAAGAACTTAAGTTACTACTTTGTATTACAAATAAAATAAAGCGCAATGGAGAACGAAAAGAGTGACGTATGGCATGAAAAAAGTGTATTTTCCAGTTGCAGGTTACTCATACTGACAGAATATGTGGTCTCATAGAGAGAGATTACAAAAAGGGTCTTTCCTAGTAAGATAGTGAAATCGGTCCTTGATCCAAAATAGGTTGATATTTACTCAAAAGGTTACCTTGACCTAAAACTACTCCCCAAAAAAATTTCGATCACCTTCCCCCTCCCCTTTCCGAATTATCACATCATATATGCTCAAAATTGAACTTTTTAAAAATTTTGGTGGGGGAGGTTCAAAAATTTTGAAAGTTTCATAGATTGTAGATACTATCTAGATGCAAATGTACAATTTTTTTTCAAAACTATCGATTAGTATTTTCTTTTTTTTTTTTTGCATGTTGAAAATTTTAAAAAAATGTCGAAAAGTTTTTTCCGGGGGAGGACACGTTCCTGATTTTTTGGTTAAAACATTGTTATACCCTTATGTACAATATATATTTTTGGGGGGCCTGAAAGTGATGGCAACATTGTCAAAAAGAAATAAAACTGAAAACAAACGTGTTTTACGCATAGTTTTTCCACCATTTTAGGGCCCTCAGGCTCAAAGTCTCTTCAAACAATCCTTTGCCAAAATCCACAATTTTCCTTTCTCTTGCGTCTCTTCTGCTTGTGTTGTTCTTTGGCTCCTTCGATTCTGTCCATTTCGGAATAAAAACACCAACTACATCTCTGTTACAGTGCTTCCATTTCAACCGACTCTTGCAAAGTTAAAACCTCGCGTCGGTTTCTCGTATCTATCAGTACTTGCCTCAGTGGTCGCACACAGTAGCGCTCTCTACCAAGTCCTGCTTGTAATTTTGTTGTGCAAGAGTTTCAGAAAGTCTTTTCTCCATTACGTCCAATTCCAAAAGGTCTCTTCTCCCTTATGCAGTTCCAAATAGTCTCTTGTCCAGATATTTTTTTCAATATTATGAAAAAAACTATGCATATTTCAGCTAATTATCCCATTAAATGTTTTCAGGTATTTATTCTTGTTTTAGAAAACTTCAGTGTAGAAATTAGGATGATAGAAAAAACTTGATTTCCATACAGTTTTGTAAAGTGGACAAGAGACTATTTGGAATTGGGCAAACATATGACTTACAATCTGGAAACAAATACTGTGGAGGTAAGATACCCCTAACATCCCTAGGGAATTGAAGGGGGATGATATGTAAAAATAACCAAAAACGTCCGATATTTGTGTCAAATCCTTAACTTTTGGGGTAACTGAAATGAATAATGACACTCTTGGTAATATATTTTGGGGTAAGACACTCTTATCATCTATACGAGGGAATGATATATAAAAATGTCAAAAACGATCGATAATGCTCTTGAATCCATAGTTTTTTGGCGTCGGTGAGACGAATAGTGACATTCTAGATACCATTTAAGTCCAAATGAACTTCCATTGGCATGAGGTGTGAGGGGTAGTGATGAAAAGAGGTTGACATGCAAAAATAATCGAAAGCGACAAATATTAGTGTCCAATCCATACTATTCGTGATCGCTGACAAGTAAAGGTAAACATGGTTGTTGTAAAAATCCAATGCAAAACATACGGCTTCTGATTAAACATGAAACGATATGAAGATCGCCAAATTTTAAGCTGCTATGGACCATAGGGAGCGGAACTAGGGAACAGAAAACTTTGAATGCTCCTGAAATTAGAGAAAGGCAATTATGACTATGAAACTCAATATTTCGAGAAGAGTGAAAGTAAGTTAACCAAAATTTAACTACCAACTATAAAAAGATCAGAAAGGACTATGGAAGATCATAAATAAGGTTGTCATATGGAACGTAGTATTGTCAATTCAGCAGAAAGTTGAAATGTCATAAATGTTACAATAAAATAGCAAGGTGTTGTGTGGATCAATTTCTTTCTTAATCGCCCATGCGTACTGTAAGGTCATGAATAATTGGTGTTGTTTCATTGCGATGAAATGCTCACGTAAGTATTATTACGCCATGCTTATAAAGAATATTGGTGTCTGTAAAGCGTTGTGAGTGTTTTTTCAAATTTTTGCAAGACTGACTTATTTTTTATTTTGCGTTTTTGTGCCATAACAGTAGTGATTTTCAGACGCGGAGACATGTCAGTCGCCAAGCCAGGAGAACACAGCTGGGGAGGTACCATGTCTCTAAGCTGCTTGGTCCATATCTTGAAAGCATCCTTCAATAATTATCCGGGACTTTTATGCAGGTTTTTCTTTGATAGTGAAGGTGCATATGAGAAACTACTACTTTCGTGATGATCAGCGACTAGTAGACTTCGTTCTGGCAGCAGCCTCGTTCCTCCTGGTAACTCTAGATCATCGCCGAAATAACTTTCAATATTCTCATCATCTGCCAGAGCCGTCTATTATTAGTGAAATAAACTCATCCACAACATCTCTTCTTGATACATCTTTGTTTCAATCTGTTCAGCAACGAGACGTTCCTCTCTCGTTGGGATTTCCAGCGATGCACAGAACACAACCACTAACAACTTCATAACTACTGTTTGTCGAATTTTGTGCACGTATGATGCACATATAAGCCTCCAAAGTATGGCCCAACTCTCCTTCCGTTGATACTACCTGACCTTCGTGATCGAAAGTTCACACAGAAACATGAGTATTCACTTGCACTCGCTCCTTACCACCACAATTACTAGCACTGGTTCCTTTTCGCATCTTTACATCGCACGCTATCTGTGCACTTTCTGTATGCGCATGACCTATCTATTTCCGCTCCCTGTCGTTCGTAGCATGGCACTTTATACCACACCTCACTTTATTTTGTAGGACACACATCAACTGTTTTTTTTTTTTTAACATTTTTGCACCAATTACACGAGTCCTTTCTCCCAGTCATATATACAATATACAATGAAATCTTTACCATGAAATCTCATTGTTCGGATTCCATACATTATTCCCATTTAGGACTGATTTCCATTTCATACAGGTTATAATGAATTATCTGTCTTTCTTATAGTTGGTAGGTTAATTTTTGGATTGCTTACTTCCACTCTGTGCAAGATATCCAATTTCGCCATCATTACTGCCTTTCTCTAATTTTTGCGACATTTAAACTCTTCTTTTCCTTAACTCCACTCCATATGGTCATAGCAGCTTAAATTTTGGTGATTTTCATTACTTTTCATGCCGCTATCAGATGACGTAAGTTTGCATCAGATTGGCGGACAACCATATGGACCTTTATTTTTGAGATGAATAGTGACACTTTCGATGGCATGTAAGGTCCATGTTCAGCTACCACCGACACGGAGATGAGAATGGATGAGCAATCGAGTGCAATTACGGACTTTTATCATTACGCTTACATTTAAAATTGTATCCTAAGGGGGGAAAAGGGTTCGAACACTTTCCACAAATCTTCTCTCCCTTACGAAGAACCGGCATTTCAGCTAGTATTATATACAAAGTTATATATATTTTTCTCTATATATAAATCCACTTCGTTGGCTTTGTATACTTCTAGGTAACTTCAGAGAAATGACTGTAGGTATCAATCATTAATCACTTGACTTAGAATGTCTATAAATAATGCTTGATTACTATATATATAATATCCTCACCCTTGACTTTGACACGTAAAACTAATTATTTGTTTTATGTTCGTCCGCTATATAAACTCATTAACCTTATTGAACTGTTTGGAATGAATTTTGTAACATAGGTAGTACCTATCTCGAACTGTGTTCTTATAATGTCGCTTTGATTACAATGATACAAAAATAGAATATCTTAAGAGCTCCTAAACTTAGGGATGAACTCGGTATAGAAAATCCTTATTAAAAATACATTAATTAGACACATTTTTCAGCGTTTACGAAAGTTCAGCTTCTAACTAAGGAGGCAATTTGTATAATATTTTAATTTCCCATTAGTTATTCATAAAATGGTAAAAAAAAAAAATAAGGAAACGATTGAATTCTTACCAAAAGTTAGGTTTTTATCATTACAATTTTATTAAAATGATTTTCTTAAGGTAGAAAGAGGATTTAAAATTTTCACAAGGAATAACCTCTACACTGAAATGATTTTTTGAAAATATTTTACACTTGGGTAGAACTTTGAATTTATAATTTCATTTCAAGTTAAATAATCATACTAAGGATAGAAAGGATTTCGAAATATACGTTTCAAATATTTTGGATAAACCTGTTTCCTCTATGCGAATAACAGTATTTCAGCTACCTATGATTGGCATACTTTTAGGTAATTGTAAGGAAGATATTGTAGACTACTCAGAAATTTGTGGGTAACAATTTATTAAAATCACTTTTCTGTTTTCCGTGAACTTCTCGGGAACGAGAACAACGAATTAAACTAGGTATATGAACTGATGTGTAAAACACCCACAACTTCTTATATTTCACGTGAGCTACTCCGGATATTTCATATAAAGCTGAATGTTAGTTCGTTTCCTAATTTGCATGTTTATACAAATTCACACATTTGGCTTGCCATATTTCTACTTTTGCATGCTTCTAGATAACTGTAGCGATAATACTAGGGATGGCCAATTCCGGAATTTTTACTTTCCTGAATCCGGAAAGTAAAATCGGAAAAATCTGGAATTCGGAAAATTCACGATGTCCGAAAATTCCCGAATTTTTCCTAAATCTGGAAAGTGAAAATTCCTATTCTGGAAAATTTTTCCGGAATCCGTATTCGGGAAAATTTTGGCTATCCGTAGAAAATACCATAGACTAATTAGAATGTTTAAAATGTATGAAGGGAGAAGTGGGTTCAAAGTATGTAGAGTATATAAGATCTTCAAGCTAGACTCTCCAAATGACTCTACTGCATTGAAACTTGCATACAGTTCAGAAACAAAAATATATTTTTTTGTCAACTTCGACGGAAGATGCATGTTGAGTCAATTGAAAATTAAAAACAATTTTGTATTCGTTTCTAGAAGGAAAAATCAATTTTCTTTCTTTTAGCTTAGACAAAGAAACAATAAGTCTTTTATGTTTCTCTTTTTCTTTACGTATATATGACGGTTACCCTGGGTTATCAACAAAAAACACCTATAAAACTAAATCTTTTGCCCTGTGATATCCACAAAAACAAAAAATATAACTCAATGCTTACATTTGTTTTGAAGAAAAGGAAAAAAAAAGTAAAAGCAAACTCTATTTCTACAACTTACGTCTTGTGAATTGTATTCGCTGGTGTACCCAAAACCCTTAGATGCCAGTATATCATTTATGTTCTGTGTTCTTAATCATCGCAAAGTACGAACAACCTTAGGTCTTTGAAAGAGACTGAAATTTTATTATGATTATTTGCTCTATGGCCAGTGACGTTGGTTTCTCAAACGCATATACCAAAATATAACATTGCTCTGCAGTAGGATATAAAACACATATTGGAAATTTCCAGAACGTATGTTATAACAAACGACAAATCACTCCACATACCTATTGTCAGCACATACAAAAATATGGAAAAAATTTAGTAATAAATGCTAACAACTATTTACAATAAAATTAGTTAGGCTGATATCGTAACTGGGTCTAACAAATAATAACTATGTAGTGCCATTTTAAAAACAATTGAAATTATGAACACCAGTTCCTTACGAGGTCTTGTAGTAGATCATAATTTCAATGAAAGTTGAAGACTGAATGATCTAATAAACAATTTAAATATCACTGGGTTTAAAGTATTTACATGCCAACATAATATCTTGCACGCATACAAAGAAATTAATGTTACTAAAATTTTGCTATTCAAAATGCATGAAACATGAAAATATTCCAATAATAACTACGGTATGACATGATTTAGTTTCAGACATGGGCTGCAGTTCGTACCATGTATATCAACCAACTAACTATAAAAAGTATTCTTCTTAATGTCATGTAGCAACAACAACACTTGTCAATTCATAGGAAATGCCGATCGATGTTTCTTTTTTAAAAATTGTGTTTGATTACAGGGCCGTAACTTGTGGGGGCAACTGCCCCCATAGAAGCTTCCTGCCGTTTGAGGGGCCCATTTTAAGACAACATTTTCTTACTCCATATACGATACGAACACGAAATTGTACATGAAACATCAAACAGGTTCATTACATTACATAAACAAAACAGCACACAAACTAACTAACTAACTAACTCTCTGGCCTATGGAACCCGGAGGTTCAGTGCCGCGTTCACAAAAGCTCTCCACTGACTTCTATCCTTAGCTAATTGCATCCAGTTTCTACTTTGTATTCCTATCTCTGCGATATCCATCTTAATATTATCCTCCCATCTGCGCCTAGGTCTTCCTAATGGTCGTTTTCCTATGGGTCTACCAGTCAAGACTTTGAAAGCGTTTCTACTTTCTTCCATTCTAGCAACATGACCTGCCCACCTAAGCCTCCTCGACTTGACGACTCTAACAATGTTGGGTAAACCGTATAAACTATGTAGTTCTTCGTTATGAAGCTTCCGCCATTCCCCATTCTCGTTCCTCTTGGGTCCGAATATTCTTCTCAGAATCCTGTTCTCAAATACTTTCAGTCTATGTTCTTCCCTCAGAGTAAGCGACCATGTTTCGCAACCATACAGAACAACAGGCATGATTATCGTTTTATATATTTTAAGCTTCAAATTCCTCGACAGAATTCGCGACGACAAGAGATTTTGAACTGAGTAGTAACACGAATTCCCTGCTTTTAGTCGACATTTAATTTCTTCGTGAATATGATTTTCGTCTGTTAATATTGATCCTAAATATTTGAAAGTATCCACTTTATCAAAAGCATTATTTAATATTTTAACGCCTCCACAATTTGCCGTATTACGGTCCCGACACAAAAGGTAAATTAAACAAAAATGTGTCGTGGCCCCATTTCAGTAAAAAATGTCTACTATTAGGGGCCCAAGAAATAATATTCATTGGTATGGCTCTGAGATTTGCCAATATTGTTCCCTTAATTAATTTGTCATGAATGGAACGGGCCTAGGGGCATAGCTAACGGTCCCGCAGACCTTGCCGTGCGGGAGGGCCTATAAAGAGTAAGAAAAAGATCAAAAGAGCGGATCCAACAATTAGAAAAACAACTTTTCTAGGGGCCCAAATATGCGTATTAATGCCTGCCCCCCCCCAGAAAAAAATCTAAGTTACGATGCTGTTGGATTACCCTTTTATGATGCTTAGAGACAAACAGCGACGCAAATTTGTCAACATTGGGGGAGGTAAGATTTCTCCCATAATTTTTTTTTAACCGATGTTCAAATATATATGAAGTTGGAAAACAATGCTATGAAGGATCAGGAAAGCAGAGTTGTATTCAACATTGGGAAGCTGGCATATTTGAGACTTATTCTGGGAACATCAATTTTATCTCACTTTCCTTTGTGACAATCAGACACAAATCATAACATTTCTCCTCAAAAACACATTTCAAGTCGGATTATTGGGGGAGGGTGAAAGTGCCCCTGCTCGAAAATTGGAGGGGGCATGTTCCCTCATCCTCTTTGCGATTTGCGTCAATAAAAACAAATAACATTCGAAGACTTTGATGAAAGTATCGAAGCTTGTCTGTAGATTTTAATTATTTGTCTCTAGATTTAAACACTTTAATGAATCCAAACAAGTTTTACGTTTGAGTACAGTGTGTTTTATTGCTACTGACAATTGAGAATAAAGCATTTCTTTCATTTTTTGATTTAAATCAAATTACATTGGAAAGTCAGTATCCATGGTCTCTTAGAATAATATGTTCAAAGAGATGATCAAGCCATATGTAATCTGATTGAGGAAAAGGCATAAATGTATGATAACACAACTTTAAAAACTCTTTCGTGCTCATGTCCTTTGGGAGTTTTTGTGCAAATAATTCAAATTAGCTGCATTTTTATATTCTTTTACTTTTTCTTTGTAAAGTAATAATTTAAAAAATGCTGAAGTTGCTCTGGAGTTTTTTCTTTCCTTCTTTTTTCACGTACACAGACTATAATACATTAATATACCGTAAATACACGCGTAATTTTTGCCCTCGCATAATTTTCGCATCCCAATTTTGAAGGGCATTTTCTGTATATTTTATTTTCCTCGCGTAATTTGCGCACGCGGAAAGTTTTTGTGAAACATTATTTTTCCAGGAATCAATTACGGTAGCTAATGAACAATTGGCAACGCAGCAAAGCCATTGTTGTAAGGTAAGAAACCACACGACTTCTTAATTTTTTAATGTTATTTTTCTACAAATTTAGAATTAGTTGTTTGTTATCAATTCTTGCTACAAAGAAAATGTGTACCGGTATTTTCGTGTTATTTTGACTGGGGAAAAAATTAGATGATGTTCACTGATGTGGCTAACTTTTTTCCCCGCATAATTTACGCACCCTTGTTTCAAAACAACTTTTTTCGTCTAAAAAAGTGCGAACATTACGCGAGTAAATACGGTATATTACAATCCGGCAACTGGAAAATGAGACTGAGTCTGTGGAAAATAAGCGATTGACAAGTGGAAATAACTTTCCTCGATTTATTCAAAATAGGAAGTTTATTTGTTTACACACAGTTTTGCACAATTCAACATGTTATGGAGCGACTTGGGGGTTATCGTGAACTGTGATGATGTTCAAAATCTTTACCACTTCTTTCTGGATGGTGAAAACAGCATCAAAAGAGTAACTTTGCAATGGTACATTACAAGCTTACGGAAAAAAGAGTCATCACAGGAGAATAGATTGGTGGGTACGGATGATAACGCGTCATTTAATGTACAGATAGAATGGACACCAGCAGGACATCCTACAGACAAGTACAGAATAATACGACGTTTAACAACCTCTTGCTTTAAGAAAAGTTCTCATTCGACGTTGAATAGAGTCATATAGATCGTAAGTGGCAGTAAGTGGAATATTACATTATTTTGCATGCACTTCATTACTCACAAGGAACAGACATGAACCTGTCATCCGGACATCCGAATCAGATGTAGTCCATTTGATAAACATAACAAAGATGTATTCATGCACAAAACATTAGACAGCATGGACAACGGAGTAAGTCCCTGGGGCTCATTAACCCCGTTAGTATAAAGAAAATGGTAGACTTGCAGTGAGATAGCTATTGCATGAATATTGTTTATTGGAAAATCATGGTTTATAGTTCATTCTCTTCAGCATGAAACAAGTTTTCCAGAGGTGCTACGTATTGGGGCGCATAACGTACTTGAACAGGGAAAATTGGGAGAATGTCGGAAAAATTGCCTCTGGAGTGGCCCCGGGTAAAAGCACTCAATCCAAATGTATCTGGAATAATACTGGTACTATAGGGGATAAGAAATGTGTGTAGCAAGTTTTGTATTGATAGAAGAAATAAATATGAGGGTAAAACATGTATACCAATACACGCTTTCCTCTCATACCTATTCTGTCTAGAAATTAAAAAAAAAACTTGGTTAGGGATGCGCACGAAACAAGATTTGAGGCTGTATCGTCTCGAAAGTGTGCTGTAAAAGTGATGTCTCGACTCGAAAAACGTATATTTTTCTATTTGAAGAGCTGTGTCTCTACTCGAATGTTCTCAGGAAAATTCTGTCTCGACTCGACTCGTGCGCATCCCTAAACTTGGTACACACGTTTCTTATCCTCTATAGTATTTTAGAGATACATTTGGATTGAATACTTTTACCCGGGGCCACTCCAGAAGGTTCCAAAGTTGATGGGAGGGATTAGTGGAGAGAATTTTCCCGACATTCTCCCAATTTTCCCTGTTCAAGTACATTATGCGCCCCAATACGTAGCACCTCTGGAAAGCATATTTCATGCTGAATAGATTGAACTATAAAATATGACTTTCCAATGAACAGTGTTGATGCAATAGCTATTTCACTGCGAGTCTACGATTTTCTTTATACTAACGAGGTTAATGGTCCCCAGGGACTTACTTCGTTGTCCATGGCACCTAATTTTTTGTGCATGAACATATCTTTGTTATGTTTATCGAATGGACTAGGTTTGATTCGGATGTCCGGATCACAGATTCATGTCCGTTTCTTGTCAGTCTCGTGACAGAAGATAGAGACAAAAATCTTTGTCAGATTCTTGTTTCCGAAACGGATCACAAATATTCATTTAGCTCCAGGTTCGGGGATCGTATGGACCAGGGGAGCTATTGAACTTCATTCCGATTTCTCAAACCACATTGCAATCGGTCCAGTTGTGTGGATAAACTTATTTTCATCCTCGAATATGGCATCGTTATCGGGAACATAGTGTGCGCATGGTCCCCTCAAATAGCACAATTACGGATAGTGACACGACCGTTAAGCGTCATACAGAAACCACCGAGATCAGAATATTGCGGCTCCAGCAGCACAGAGCTCCCGCGATGTTTCACGGCTGGGTGTCCACCACACACAAATATGGGCCAAAGTTTGAAATAAGGTAAACGATGGCTCATTCTATCGTATCACGCTGCATATCCAGTTGTCAGCGGTCCATGTTACATGTCTCATGGTACTACTGAACAGTGATATATACCAATCCCAACACTGTAAACGTTACTAACATCATTGATTTTTTGCATTTTTTAAGCTTTAGAAAATGAGCTTTCACAAAAAGACTGAATGCATCATTCAGAAACTGAAATTCTTACTAATTGGCAATTTTGTGCTTTTAGACCAGATTTAGATTGAGGATTGTTTTCGTTTCTTTCTAACTTGATCACAGGGATTGATAGGCAACAAACGAACGATGTTTGGAAAGAAAATACATTTTATCATCTTTTCGGAAGGTGAATAATTATTATTATTAAAAAAAAAAAAAAAAAAAGAGGAAAAGAACAAGTTTGTTCAGAGGTATATTAGAAAAATTTGACAGTTATAAATAAAGTACAGGAGCTGAAATAGTGATATAAATCTATGTTAAGCCTCTGGTTTCTTGTTGGGGGCAAAGTGGCTCAATTTTAGAGCGCTCATCTCTTATGGAAGGGGTCTCTGGTTCGCTCTCCGGAGATGCGAGTTATTAATGGGTTTTCTCGAGGTTCTCTCGTTTCCAATTACATTCTCATTCCACCAATTCTTTCATAATTATTAATATTCATTAATCATCATTCATCTTTTCTTTGTCTAAAAGGCATGAGAGATCTTAAACTGAAACTTCTTTCTCAATTTAATTTCATTTGGTGTCCTCTTTTACCAAGTTACGTACGTTCGTAAGATAAATGATTGTACCATATAACAATAATTCATTTAAGCAATGTAAACAATCCATATATCTGTAATTAATGATGTACAGTACGAATAGAATGTACAGTAGTAGAAGTACGGTAGATAAATTTTAAGACATAAGACGTTATAAAATACCCGCCATTAAGTTACATGCTAAATCAAGCGTAAATTTGGCAACTTTGTATCTTCCCTCTCAACTAGTGTATATTTAAGAGCCTGACTTACTAAAATAATACAAAATTTATCATTATTATTTTGCTTGTTTTTCATAAGTACAAGGAGATAATGAAATGCAACTTACCACAATCATAGATAATATAATTCTAAAACAGAAAATATGACCCTGAAGAATTTTCAGTGTTGCTATGTATAAAAATTACAGTGTTGCCAGAATAACAACTCCCCCAAAATCTAAGTCAAGGAAACGACTAGAGAAATGACATCAACTGCATTTGATTACATATCATGTTGTCTTGGTATCTTGTGAATTACTTTTTAAATAATAGTTTGTAATAAAGAAAATAGTTTTAACATACAGTTATTAAAATTAAATAATAATGTTATTTAAAAAGCAACTCACAGGATTCCAAAATAATATAATACGTAATCAAATGCAGTTAAGTTCGTTACTCTAGTGGCTGCCGTAACTTAGATTTTTGGGGAGTTGTTATTCTGGTAACACTGTAATTTCTATTAATGGGAACACTGAAAATTCTCCAGGTTCATATTTTCTATTGTAGAATAACATTATCTGTTATTGCGGTAAGTTGCACTTCATTATCTCCTTTCACTTATGAAAAACAAGCAAAAGGAAAATGGTAAATTTTGTATTATTTTTAGGAACTCAGGCTCTTAAAATAAAGAATGCAGTGTCACACATACACATACATACATACACATACACTTAGATTTTGGAGGAGTTGTTATTCTGGCAACACTGTAATTTCTATACATAGCAACACTGAAAATTCTTCAGGGTCATATTTTCTGTTTTAGAGAGAGAGAGAGAGAGAGAGAGAGAGAGAGAGAGAAGGTTTCTTGCGAAAATATAATAAGTAAACAGGTGTAAAATTACAAATTTACATGTAACTCCAGTGTTTCCAAAAGTTATTTTATGATTGTTAGGGAGATCAAACAGGATTTCAGCAAAATATGTCCTGATAATTTTTCTGAACCCTGCCCAAAATCATGAGCTCTGAACGGTACTTCTATGCACACTAGCTTTTTCTTTTTTTAAATAATAATGATAATAATAATAATCTCTGAAACTTTGATAAACTTTCACTTCTATCTATCTTCGGATGATGCTACTAAACGCCTTTTGAAGCTAAAACTAATTTTCTAATTTTGTAGAATGAGAGTGAATGTATAATAGCAGAATGTTTTAACACGTTCAAATCGTTCATGTTTTAATTTTTAATTTTTTGGTCCTTTGTTAACAATCTAAATCGTTTACCTTATTTTTCTTCAGTACGCCATGAGCAACATTTCTGGTGTAAAATGTGGCTTAAAAATATTATTATAATTTTATCGTAGTGTACTTTTATTTTCAAATAACGAATCGTCAACGAAAAATGAACTAAAAAAATAATATAAATATTCAATGTAATTCTCACTTTAACTAATATAAACAATAGATATTTCTTACCTTTCATTAGTTTCTTTAAAAGTTGGTTTAAAATATCTCTAATATCAATATGCAAGTATTAATAAATAAAATTTCAGGTGTACACCACGTGAAAGAGTTTGGTTCGTATTGGATATATTTTCAATTAATATTGAAACCGGAATTGGTATTAGATTTCTACATCTTCCAGTTTTAATAGAGAGATTAGAATTAAAATGGAATATATTCTTGGGACGCTTAATTGATTGCACGAAACCGCTTCTCTGTATTTATTTCTGTTTTTACTCTTTAGTGATCAACGTTAAAATCGGAAGTTATTCATTCTTGACACGTTTTATTTTTCCATGGAAGTTCATTCTACTCATTCCCCTTCTCAAGAACGAAGTGGCTAAAGAAAGTCAGGTATCTGCTGTCAATCACTTCACGAATCCCTTTCTATTATTCTTAGCCGTTAGCAGAGGCTTGCTTAAAAGTTTATGGCTATACCCAATTGTTAAGTTAAATTTTCACGTTAGAGTAATATGCAGTAAAATATTATGAGTTGTAAATCATCATCATCATCATCATCATCATCATCATAGGTATTCTACCATTATTGCCAGATCACCTGCCACATCTCACAAGCTTCCATGGTCCACGGTGTTCCGCTAACATCTTCGTCTTCACGTACGATTTTTCAGTTTTGATATCGTCCATTATTTGTAATCTCCTTCACCATCTTCGTCTCTTTCCCGCCACCATGTCCTTTAGCACGTCCTTCATGATACAGTTCCTTCTTAGCAAATGTCACAACTAGTTTCTGTTCCTCTTCTTAATAATATCTAAAATTGTACTTTTTCCCCACAATTTCTAACAACGTCTAATTCGTTTTCCATTGGACCCGGTGTTTTAAATCATTTTTCCGTGATTTCCATATTTCTGACCCATACTGTACATATTCCAAAGGAAGCATTTTATGAGTCTTCTTCTCAACTTTTTATTCAACGTCTCAGAAAATAGTATTTTCTTCCTTCTAAAAGCTTCTTTCCTCATTCCTATCCTTGCTCTTATTTCACGTTTGCACTTTATATCATCACCAATAATACTACCAAGATATCAAAATCTAGTCATTTGTTCTATTTTCTCCAATCCTACTTCTATATTTGACACCAATCGCTTCGTTCCAACCACCATTGTTTTTGTCTTTCTACCATTCATTTTCATCTCATATTCTTCACAACCCTTCCTCTCGTTTTCTAACATCTTATTGATTTCCTCTTCAGATTTCGAACCAAGCGTCATATCATCTGAAATCATATACGTCTAATCATTCTACCTCTTACTGAAACGCTGTCTTCAGTTTAGAACAACTCCAGGAAATAAGTTTGTAAATCATTGCCTACATTGACAGAACTTCTTCAATTTCCCTCATTTCAATATCCTTTTCTTTTTGGAGAAGAGATCTTGCTTGTCACTTCTAAGTAGGTATTGAAATTGAAATTGAAACATTTGAAAAAGTTTAAACCTGACCGGATTTGAACCCAAGTCCGCCGAATAGAAATTTAATGCGCTAACCATTTAAATACCGCGTCACTTCAGCTTCCCCTCAAACTATTAGCTAGTTAAAATTGTTGCATGTAAGAGTATACACAAGATATTAATGATCGTACAAGGAGACGTTCTTATATGAGTGCCACAATCACTTACTCGAGATTTCCTTCTTTAACTCAAAAACAAGTTATATAGACCTTCATCAATGAGGAAAATATCACAAAAAGTTGAGGCTACCCAATCGTTTTCAATGATGGTCCCGATTTACATTATTATTCTTCGTCACCTTAACTTCTAATTTCCAAAGAAGAAAAGGCAGCAGACATTATTTTCGCATTCTTTGAATTGTATTAACACATGCAGAAATAGAAAGTTCTATTTGTATCTCCCGTAACTACTAGTTAATTCGAGGAATGAATCTTTGTATGATGAATTTATGACAGATTACTGACAATTAAGAGGTGAAGCCCATTGGGGGTTCGAATCCTTCTGAAGAGCAAAGTCGGAATTTTAACTGTCCTCAATATTTCTGTGTTCGTGTCCCTCTCGTATTTGGAATAAGTCGAAGGACGAGAGGTGCCACTGGCGAACAATAACATGGTTGGGGGGAATTTAAAAAATATTGGAAAGCATGAAACCTTTATGGCAGAGACCCGGGTTCAAACCCCGTAGTGGCAATTATTTTTCTTAATTATAAGATATTATTTGTGTAATTGGTATTGTAATTCTGTTATTTCTTTGTTATCATCATTATTATTATTTAATATTTGGTCTAGGAATTAATTCGTGCGGTTGGTACGCACACATTGAAGCTGTAGTACAAACACAAAATACATAAATACCTTAAGAAAAATATTGTCCATCGCTAGCCACCACTTTCGCCCATCTGTCAGGCAATGTACGGATTCCGTGGCGAAAGAAGTCCTGATCCTTGGAAGCGATCCAGTCAGAGACCCATGTTTCGATATCTTCTGAAGAAGTAAACCGCTGTCCAATCAAATCGTTGTTCATGCAATCGAACAAGTAGTAGTCCGAAGGAGCAACGTCTGGTGAATACGGCGGGTGGGGTAAAACTTCCCATCCGACATTTTCTAAATAGGTTTTGACCGGTTTTGCGACATGTGGGCGAGCGTTATCATGTTGAACAATAAGTTTATCATGTCTGTTCTCCCATTCTGGTCGTGTTCTGGCAATAGCTTGCTTCAAACGCATTAATTGTCGTCGATAACGTTCTCCATTCATAGTTTCACCCGGTTGCAGCAGCTCATAGTACACCACACCTTTCATATCCCACCATATGCACAGCATAACCTTTGTACAGTGAATATGTCGTTTTGGTTGTGATGGACCTGGTTCACCTGGTTTCACCCAGGCCTTTTCTCGTTTACGGTTGGATCCACTTCTCATCACCCGTAATAATTCGATGCAGAAACCCCTTTCTGCTCTGTCGTTGAAGCAGCAATTCGCAAATGGTTTTTCGTCTTTCAACGTCTCTGTCTTTCAATTCATGTGGAACCCAATGTGACATCTTTTGAATCATTCCCATGGCTTTCAAGCGTTTGGAGACTGTTGTTTGATCAACGCCTAATGCTGCTGCAAGTTGTTCCTGCGTTTGACACGAATCCTGTTCGAGCAATGCTGTCAATTCTTCGTCTTGAAATTTTTTTGGCTGTCCAGCTCGCTCTTGGTTTGCCAAGCCGAAATCACCACTTCTAAACCGTGCAAACCACTTCTGACACGTTCGCTCAGCTAGAGCATGGTCACCATACACTTCCACCAAAATACGATGACTTTCAATCGCACTTTTCTACATGTTAAAGTAATGCAGCAGGACACCCCGCAAAAACACTTTATCAGGCACAAATTGCGCCATGTTCACTTAACTACAAACTGGTGTTGTTGACGCTTTAATCCACTGCCCTATACTACGAACGATACGCGATGACAGGGGTTTGCAACACATGTGTGGATACACGGAACTGTGGGACGCTCCGTTCCACAGTGGGCCAGAATCAGAATCTGACTGGAAAAAAGTAGTTTTGGCAACTACGTCTAATCTACATTCGAACTGCACAGTTGTGTTAAGTAATAAATAAGGTTTCTTGCTGCGTATCAGTAAACACGGATAACAGCATATAGTGGCGGCAGCAGCACTTCAAAATTGATAGTTCATTATCTGTTTTATAGCGCGCTGAATTGGGGTAGTATGAACGTAAGGTTTGCGGTTTAATTGCGCATGTGAAAAGGCAACGAACGATCGCAAAATAAGCTATGAGTAAAGGTATGTATATGTACTTGCTGTTTGAGTAAAGTTTTGATTGATTGGTTTACGCTGCTGTTCTGTAGAAGCATTTCTAGAGAGTCTAAGTATTCATGTATTGAAGAACTGCTATTGGAAATTGGAATTGAGATTTAAAAATGTACGTTCATGTCTGTATTGAGATCTTTCGTCATGATGTAGTTTGATATATGTATTTCGAAATACAGTTGTGATCTACTGCCCGTTCTTGCCCGATTTTTATATTTATCGTCTTTTCAAAGTTAGGTGTAGCGAGCCGGATACGCTCTTCGTGACGTGAAGAATCTGTACTAGGTATTGCGTTCTAAACCATCAAACGAAGCACTTTATAATTATGATACAAACAGTTATGGAATGTAAATTCTTTCTGTGGATGTTCTTCGCAGTGTGAGAGTGACTTTAAGTGCCTTCAAAGTGATTTCGAGAAGCGTTAGAAGCTGTGTAATAGAATGACTGATAAATTTTTATCCAAATATAATGATTGGTTGGAAGGACATATTATGTTCTCTGATAAAGTATTTACTGATTTCAAAATGATCTATTGAAGCCAAGAGCATAGGCCTTTGACAAGCAAATCAGGTAGACCTAGTAAACTCTTCGAAGATCCGGAAACAAAGCCGAAGAAAAAACTTGTACAACCACTCGTTACAATGCATTCTGAGTAAGAGCTGGTATTGGCTACCCAATGTTCATTGAGAGCTGCTGGAAAAAGAGATGCCGCGGTTGTCTTAGGAGAAATCACTCAAACGACACCTAAGGGAGCAACGAAAATCAAAAAGGCTTATCATTCGCCAAAATTCTCTCAAACACTTATTCTCCGGATGAAGTCGTGGCACTTATTATAGATAACAACTTAACAAAAAGACAGTATGCACATTTGAGACTAGGTGCAAAGGCAAAACATTGTGACATATATCCGTCGTATAAAGTGGTGTGGGAAGCAAAATTAAAGCGTTATCCCAGAGAAAAGAATATTATAGTAACTGACACGTCAGCCGAAGATAATTTACAAGCAATAGTAAATCAGACAATTGAGCGCACCGTGATTTTACATGAAGATTATATTAAACAGTGCATCAAAGATGGAGACATAATGAAATTAGTATGTGAGTGGGGTTGCGATGGAAGCAGTTGTCATAATGTATATAAGCAGAAAGTTGAAACAGAAGATAAATTGAACTAGTGGCTCAGATATTTTTGCTATTTCCTTCGTTCCCTTACAGTTGTATTCAACATCAGATGGGGAGGTTGACAAAGCAATTTTGTAGCAAAATCCCAAACCATCGTCGCCTAGATTTTGTCGACCCATTAAATTATTGTACCAGAAAAGATAACTGAACTGTCGAGAAAAGAGGTATGTTCAATGGAAACGCAAATACGTAATTTAAAGCCTACTAATGTACCAATTCAGGAGAAGAGAGTAAATGATATCCCTAAACTTGTGTTCAAAATAGTGAATGGGAAGATGTGAAACTCTGTTACAGAAACTTCCTCCTCAAACGTACTCCTTGAAGGCACTTAAAGTCACTCTCACACTGCGAAGAACATCCACAGAAAGAATTTACATTCCATAACTGTTCGTATCATAATTATAAAGTGCTTCGTTTGATGGTTTAGAACGCAATACCTAGTACAGATTCTTCACGTCACGAAGAGCGTATCCGGCTCGCTACACCTAACTTTGAAAAGACGATAAATATAAAAATCGGGCAAGAACGGGCAGTAGATCACAACTGTATTTCGAAATACATATATCAAACTACATCATGACGAAAGATCTCAATACAGACATGAACGTACATTTTTAAATCTCAATTTCAATTTCCAATAGCAGTTCTTCAAAACGTGAATACTTAGACTCTCTAGAAATGCTTCTACAGAACAGCAACGTAAACCAATCAATCAAAACTTTACTCAAACAGCAAGTACATATACATACCTTTACTCATAGCTTATTTTGCGATCGTTCGTTGCCTTTTCACATGCGCAATTAAACCGCAAACCTTACGTTCATACTACCCCAATTCAGCGCGCTATAAAACAGATAATGAACTATCAATTTTGAAGTGCTGCTGCCGCCACTATATGCTGTTATCCGTGTTTACTGATACGCAGCAAGAAACCTTATTTATTACTTAACACAACTGTGCAGTTCGAATGTAGATTAGACGTAGTTGCCAAAACTACTTTTTTTCCAGTCAGATTCTGATTCTGGCCCACTGTGCGTTCGTTGCGCCATCTCTTGTCCACCCGCACGAATTAATTCCTAGACCAAATATTATCTAAGAAGGAGAAAGCAGGCTTTGGTAATTGAACTTCGGGGCCACTTTTTGCAAGTTGATACTGCATATTTAAAGTGTTCGTATTACAAACTGGGACAGCGCAATGGCCTAATGTAGCAGAGAAAAAGTGTCTTATAATTTCCGACTCGCCACATATGTCGTACGTTGCACAATTTCATCAAGTGACTGCGTGGCAGAATCAGTAGCATCTGTGATACACGTGCGAAGGGTCCCGCGTTTAGTTCTCGGTCAAGTAATTTGTTTTTTGTTTTTTGCTTCAACCAATAAAGAGCCGCTTGTAGCTACAAGTAAAATGTAAATTCACTATATGTTTGTAATAAGTTAAAACAATAGAAATATTAAAATTAGTTGTAAAATCTTCCAATGTTCCATGTTAACTAACAAAGAAATGTAATCTATTTCGTAAGTATATTGATATCACGAATTATATTATGGTTACCACAGTCGTTGTGTAAAAAATGTTCTTCACGCTTCGTGTCTACATCCGTTGACAGTGTGAGAATTACAAGGGGGAATAGAAGGTAATACTGGGTATTACTATAACCAAATAAGGGGGTATTACTATAACTCCCTTATTCCCCTTGTAATACGCGGCGAAAATCTATCTCCAACATGGGGGGAGGATGGGTAAGACCATTCCGATATTTTTTAAAGCGATGTTCAAAATATTTATGAAGTTGAAAAACAATACTGTGGAGGATCAGGGAAGCAGAGTTGTTTTCAACATAGGGAGGCAGGCAGCTTTAAGGCTTATTCTAGCCTGCTTTCTCCTTGTAAAGACAAACATCTAATCGAGAATTGAACCTAGAACAACATGCACAGGAAGCACGAGCCTTAACAACTTGGCCACAAAGAGACACATTCAATATAAGAATACAAACATGGTTTTTAGCAGTTTTTTTTTTCAGAAACATTTTACAAGTACAAACGTACTTCTACTCATTATTAATTAGGAACTTAATGTTGGAAATCCTCTTGAAACAAGATAATGGTTACGAAACAATGGGAACTAAATAGCATTCTAATCGCTTTCTGTTAATGGAACGGGGAAACTTAGTAGCTGCAATGGCATTTAGAATTTACGTACCACCTGATCCCTCCTCTCTTTCAGCTTCCATGTCGCCCGAAACGTGAGACAAACTGAATATCTCTGGTACGTAGTTGGGAAAACTTCCACAAGGCTGTGCAGACACTATAAAACCATAATATGGCCACTGGCGAAATTACTTTTCGAACTACGCAAAGTGTGTAACTAAGGACAACAATAGAGCATTGTAGTAGTTTGTTTTGTACGTTAAAACTTGGCTGTCTACTGAAGATATATTAGCTGTGAATATATACACAAAGTGCCATTAAACAGGTTGTAGCAAGTTATACTATCTAGTAGGTAGTAATGCAAATGCTAGTATTAAACTATAGAAATAAATCTAAAATTTATAACCTTGCTTTCTGCTATTAGTTGAACCATTGAACTTCTTTTAAGGATAGACTATTTATTAACTTAAAGACTCTTTAAAACACAAAGTTTTACATTATTAAGGTTAACAGTGATAATGAAAGAATCAACATTTTACTTTAACTCACACAATGAAAGTGACTATATTCGTGACTTAATAGCTCTGGAACCACACTACCAATTTAGATCAAATTTTCAACAAAGATGGTTTTAATAATTCCACTTTGACGGTGCAATTTAGGGGAGTGAGTGGAAGAGATATAAAAAATGATCGAAAATGACCCCGATTAGTGTCGAATTCATAGTTTTCGGATCACTGAAATGAACACTGACAATTCTGATGTCCTTTAAATCCAAATTCAGCCCGCCCCGCAACTTGGGGAGGGGGAAGCATGTGAATATGATCGAAAATGACCGATATTAGTACCGAATTCTTAGCTTTTTGTTGTCATTGAGATGAACAGTAACACTTCCTATGTCGTTTAAAACCAAATTCAGCCCACAATAGTAATATTTAATTTTTATGACAAAAACGTCGTCTTACAAAGAGCGCTCAGTAATAGTAAAAAGTGACTGACTAACGGAATATATTACTAGCGAACTCGATGGAGGTAACTGCTGTAGCTATCTGTTCCAGAAACCAGAATTTTAAAATTCGCTTACATGTATGGGTTATCATAGCCACCATTAAAGTATCCGTTATTCGTTAATATGTTAATGGATTAACTCCACTAATGTACTCTTCTAGAATAATCGCTCTAGGAATCTATTGCAAAAAGAAAATTCAAAACTTCAATTCCATGTGTTAGACATGGGCTATGAATATCCATCGTATTAATGGATAACGGTGAGTTTAAAAAACTAAACTGAGTTAATCGTTCTAGCTATTTGTTGCAAAAAGAAACATAATTTAAAAAGTCGCTTACGTACATGAAGTATGGTCTATACCGTTAAAATAGCCATTATCCGTTAATGTCTTAACAGATTCACTCCTTAACGAACTTGGTCGAAATAATTAATCTAGCCATCCATTGAAAACATCATAATTTAAAATAAAATCCTTACACGTATGTGATATGGGCCATAGGTATCCAGATTACTACTGGGGCTACAATTCAGTTTTTCGAAACACCCCCTTGCTCTTCGGACTCTGGATTCTGATGGAAAACCGTTTTCCATTACGTGTTACCATTTTTCCTTTATGGAGACCGAATGTTGGATCCAAAAAAGTTTAAATCTACCATTTCCCGTAGTAATACCGGAATTAACACCGCGTTTTAAAATATATTTATGGAATGCTGAACCCATACCAAGGAACAATTTCCACTCTCTGCGAATCTATATTGAAACCGGGATGATTAGTAGATTTATATCATTGTCGGTTTCAATAGAACAGTGAAGAGCGAAGGTGAAACCTATCTTTGGACTTTGAGTTATTAAATATAACGTTTCTTGCTCTTTCACTGGTTTACTCTCAAACCTGTCAGGGATATGGAAGGACGGAGTATATTCATCGTATAATATTTTCTATACATAAGCATAGGGTAATTCTCAAAAAATAGCAAACTCAAAATGGTCTTTTCATAAACTTTTTCTGTCGGCTCCCAAAACATAATTAATACTTTCCACAGAAGACTGGCGTCATCAAAATTATATATAATTAATTACTTTCGCAAGAAAATGTCTTTTTAATCTGCTCATTAAGTAATCCACCAATCCCCTTGAGTTATAAAGAATGCAGAAGAGAAATATGAGGTCTCAGGTGTTTCTGCAAAGTTTATACATATTTCATTAATACGTCATTTGGCTTGACGAAAGTGTGAGAGACATTTTGTCTTGCTTGCAGAGTTCTTTTTTTGTCTTTGTTTACTTACTATTTCTTTTTGAAATGTCTGAATTTGTGCTCTGTGGATTGTGTATTATCTTTATGGATTTAAATATCGATCTTTTATAAATTAAGTTCAAGTAGGTGCGGTAGGTTCGTGTAGAAGGCTCATTTTTGCTACAACGAGTTCCTGCTTCGATCCCAGCCAGGCCCGTAGCCAGCCCAAAAATATAGGGGGAGGCGGCTGGGGGCCCGATCCAATCATATGATAGTTCATCACCATATTACAGTTCTTTTGCAAGCCTACTGTAAAACTTTTAGGGGATCAGCAAAAATTTAGGGGGCCCCCCTAGACGCCCCTGGATACGGGCCTGATCCCAGCACAAAGATATTCTTGGGATGCTCCGTTTTCTTCCACATTCTCATTCCACCAATTATTTCATAATCATTCTCTTTGGGTAAAATTCCGTCTCTTTAGCAGTGGCGGATCTAGAAAGTAAGAACTGGGTTCTGCTAAAGCTTAGAGTATGGCAGATATACCATGAGTTTATGATAAACTCAAAAAATAGACATAATTTTAAGATAATAGTATTAAAAATTATTTAATAAAAAAATAGACATACATAAAAATAGCTCAAGTTTCTTTGTGTCACTCAAGAAACTGGAGAGGCTTAGGCTCCCCGCTTAGATCCGCCACTGCTCTTTAGTCTAAATGGCATAATTGTGAGACGTTAAACTAGATAATTCGTTTTATTTCTAACATTGAAATTCCTGCACAAGCATTTAAAAAATAAATTCTTCTTTCAGGCTACCAGCTATAGATTTAGCAGCTAACATTTCTAACGGTAGACTACATTCTAATTCCAATTATATGTAATATTTATCATATAATCGAATGAATGAAAACCATACTGGCACAAATGCATAAATCTTGTTTTGAAGAAAAACGAGTTTAAAGTTGATTGATCCTATAAGGTCTTAAGAAAAGTTAAATTATAAACAACAATATCTCTTGTCAACAACTTTATTCTACTTGGATCTCTCTACCATATGAACTTTCTTATGTGTAGTTGTTACTTATGATCTAACTTTAATAAGACACTAGCATATATTGCCCTCTTCGCTGGGTTGAAATGAAAATGTAAATGCACAACCTCTTTTCTCACGGAGCTCATTCGTGGCTAAGTGGTTAGCGTATGCGCCTATGGCGTGGGAGACTCGGATTCGATTCCCGGCGGGAGCTCATGTGGTTCGGATTCCACGTTAATCAGTAGGTCCACGTCTTATATAGCCTCGCTGCTGAACAGGACGTTAAACTCAAAATCAACTCAACCCCTTTTCTCATGTGTTTAGTACCCGTGAAATATGCTGTTTTCGTTTATAATGGATCGATTTAAACGGCATCGGAAAGATCATTGATCATCTCGGCGACCCCAGAAACCATGAATTCGACACTAATATTGGTCATTTTCGATCATTTTATTATGTCCCCCTCTCACAAGTTGCGGGGCTGAATTTGGTTTCAAACGGAATTGGAAATGTCGCTCTTCATCTCACAAGGAGACTTACGGAAGCGTCACTTACCGATTTGAATGAAACTTTGCATACTTGGAGAACATCGAAAAATAATCGAAACGCATTTTTTTTATTTCGGCAATAGTGCGGGTTTAAGGGTAGAAATAACTTTTTGAACGTTAGGGGTGGTCTCCAAGCATAGACAGAAAACAACTATTTAATGTAGAAGAAAATATATTGCCATGGAGAGGGTTAGAAGAGCTGATTGAGATCTGATGTCAAAATTACAAACTTCAAAATGGCGGATCCAATATGGCGATTACAATTACAAAAGGTCTTCTGGTTTGAAATGCTCTGCAGTTAGCCAAGAACAATTACAGTTGTTAGAGGTTACTACCGAGGTTACAAGGTTGCAGACCGATTTGAAACCCCTTTGTGTACTTATTTTAACAAAATGCTTGATCTGCATCTCTCACTATTCTAGTGCTTATTTAAAGTAAGTCCCTCTCGCCCCTCATTATTCAGGGTGCTCATTTAAAGTGATTTATAGTCTATTTGGGTCCCGTATTAAACCTTGAAGAACGCAATAGGCGCTAAATTGGGACACAAGGTTTAATTTTTATAATACAATTTATTCGTACTTTAACTCTGATGCCCAAAATTTTCGTCTTCACTTTCTTTACCGTTAAAATGGATTGTTGAATATAGTGAAGCTGGAAGTATGTTGAATTGATTTTGAGGTTAACGTCCCTTTCCGCAGCGAGGCCATATGAGACGGGACCTACTGATTAACGTGAAATTCGAATCACATGAGCCTCCCGCCAGGAAGGGCTGAAAGAAGGACCACAATTTCGACTCGATTATATAAGGACCGATTAAGTCTAACCATCGATTGGTTGAGTATTGTAATGAAAGACAATTTTTGTCGCTCCATGGCCAACACTAATTTGTCCAGTGAATGAGAGTTTTGCGATGGGTAGAATTAAAAGGTAAGCAAACGCCGTGTTGCGAAATGTCGCGGCCTTAAAACGAAAGACATATAATCCAATGCCACCTGGGGTATATGGCGTTGTATATCTCTACCTAGGTGGCGTTGTATAACTTTGCGTGCTGTATGCGAGCAAGCGCCTAGCCTTATTCTCTACTAACGTTGACCGAAGTTGGCAGTGATAACCGTAAGATCTGTATTCGGCAGTTTTCAGGCACTGATATATGTACAAGTTTTATAACATATTCGCTGTGACATTTCATTTCGGTAGATATTGCTTTCGTAAAATAGAACATTTGATTATCATTATATCAAACATCGCATTACAGTTTTCGTTTTCTTTCTTTTGTTTGTACAGTATGTTAATAAATCCGAAAAAAATATTTTAAAGCTTTTGACAGTGGCTTTTGACTATCCCGAATGTATTTAGAATCCTCTATAGATGATGATGAGAGAGCGTTTAGTTCACAGCTTGAATGTTTGATTAAGGATTCAATTGACAATTCCTTGTTTATAGAAACTCGCGATACTTTAAACTTTCAAGAAGATCATTTGATTATACAATCAGAGCCATATGCAATTGCGGACACCGATGACAATATATTTGAAATAGAAATAAACTCCAATTTCTAATTACATAAATGTGAAGACAAAGAGATTGATGATGAATATAAGCGGAAAATTGTTGAGTTTGGAAATCGAAGGAAAACGTAAATTAAAATTTGAAACAGTTAAACTAAAATTTAAACGATTGACTTCGAAGCGTCAATTATATAGGAGTGAAGAACAGATTGAACGTGTTTCAAATCGGTCTGTAACCTTCTCGCAGTAACCCCTGCGAACTATAATTGTTCTTGGCTAACTGCAGAGCATTTCAAACCAGAAGACTTTTTGTAATTGTAATCGCCATATTGGATCCGCCATTTTGAATTTTGTAATTTTGACATCAGATCTGAATCAGCTCTTCTAACCCTCTCCATGGCAATATGTTTTCTTCTACATTAAATAGTTGTTTTCTGTCTATGCTTGGAGACCACCCCTAACGTTCAAAGAGTGGTTTCTATCCTTAAACCCGCACCATTGTCGAAATAAAAAATACGTGTCAATTATTTTTCGATCTTCTTCAAGTATGCAAAGTTTCATTTAAATCGCTGAGTGACACTTCCGTATGTCACCTTGTCAGCGAAACAAAAAACAACGGATCAGACACTAATATCGGACATTTTTGATCATTTTTATATATCTCCCCTCCTCCTATTCCATGTTACGCGGCACGGCATCGGAAGTGTTACCGGTAATCTTAGCGCCCCGGAAACTATGTATTCGACATTAATATGGGTTATTTTTGATAAGTTCTTATGTATTTCCCTATCCCCCTCCCCGAAGATGTGGGGCTGAATTTGGATTTAAACAGCATCAGAAGTGTCAGTGTTCATTTCAGTGACCCCAGAAACTATAGATTCAACACTAATATCGGTCATTTTCGACTATATATACCCTCTCCCATCTTACGTCCCATGGCGTCGGAAGTGTCACCGTTCATCTGAGCGACCCCCCAAAATGTGGATTCAGCACTAACAGCGGTCATTTTCGATCATTTTTAAATATCTCTTCCTCCCCCTTCCCCAAGTTGCGGGTTTGAATTTGAATTTAAACGGGATCGAAAGTACCACTGTTCATCTAAGGAATCCAGAAAACTATAAATTCGACACTGATCGTGGCCATTTTCGATCATTTTTATATATATATATCTTTTTCTCCCTCCCCCAAGTGGCGGGGCTGATTTTGGATTTAAACCGGATCGGAAATGTCACTGTTCATCTGAATGATATGGAAAACTATGGATTAGACATTAATATTGGTCATTTTCGATTAATATTATGTATAGTTTCCCCTCCTCTTCCACCGTGCTGCGGCACACGGCGTTAGAATTGTCACTGTTAATATCAGCTACTCCTAGAACTATGGATTTGACACTAATATTAGTCATTTTCAATCATTTTTAAATATTTATCCCCCTCCCCTACATTGTACCCTCCCTCTCCTCAACTATCAGGGCTGAACTTGGATTGAAACAGCATCAGAAGTGTCACTGTTTCTCTCATCGACCCCGAAAACTATGGATTCAACACTAATATCGGTCAGTTTTTGATCATTTTAAGATTTCTCTCCTCCTCCTCCTCCTCCTCCTCCTCCCCTAGATTGCATCGTCAAAGTGAATCACCTAAAGTAATCTCTGCCCCTAAATTCATGTAAGTTGAAAATTGGATTGAGATCGGTCGGATGGTTCAAGAGTGATGAAGTCACAAAGGCAGTCATTTTTATTTTAATGTCTTTACACAAATCTCCCCCCTGCCCCTCCCCTACGTTGGCTCGTCAAAGTGAAACGATATAAAACACCCAAGATCCGACCTTCATATATGTTGAAAATTTGCTCGAGATTGGTTGGGTGGTTCAAAATGTATTAGGTTTTATTAGTTTTTATTTATACGTCCTCCTCCCCTCCCCTAGGATCTACCGACAAAGTGAAAGTACAAAAATGTTTCTAGATCTGAACCTCATATCTTGAACACTTGATTGAGATCGGTCGGATTTAGAGTCACAAACATAGTGATTTTCAATTTTATATATATAGATTACAAATGAACCACTGATTGGAAAAAGGGAATAAGTACAATTTTTTGCGATTTTAACCTGAGATAGCAGATGTGTTCCTTTAAGATAGTTGCATCGTTGAGTAGAAAATAGGAATGTTTGGGCAACTCTATATGACCAATGTAGAAGGCAAAATCTCTCGCTGATTAGAAAAAGGGAATAACTACGTTTCTTATTTCCTTCTTCCAGTCACTACAGGACACCACCACAACTGTGAGACTGTGTGTAAGTAGACAACCACCAGAGCCCTCTATTGTCTTTACGATACTTCGCCTTCTTTTCGCATTGCACAATCTATAGAGAACTTTTTGCCCCAATCAGTTACAGATTTGCATGTTTTATGTGGTGGTCAAAACTGCAATCATTCAATGACATAAATGCTTTTCAGCCTAACCGTGTCATAACGGTTCACCACTATACACCAATATTTGCCTATCAGAGGTCACAGTGTTTACCATGTGATCGAAATTTTGCTATAATCAAACGAGAACTCAAACGACACAATCGCATTTATTTACCAGCACAGTATAACCACATGATTGCGAATGCAAGAAATACTGATACTCCATTTCAGGTTTACGAAGTTATCAATGAAGAAATCTTAGATTTTAAACATTGGTGGTAACCGTTTTATAAGAAATCTTCAGGTAGCATTGTGGACAAAACAGTGAAATTCCAAGTAAGTAAATAGAGACACTGTTTACAAAGCAGAATCTCCAGGTTATGTGCAAGCTCATAAGTTTATCAATGGACTAAGAACTGATATTTTTCGATTACTCAAAAGTAATGTCACAAACGTTCCACTGCCAATGTCAAAGGCATACGATTGGCATATCTCGATCAATCAGAAAAAGATCAACAATTCTTCACAAATCATCAAATGCATACCTGACCAATACAAACAGTTTTATAGGATGATTTGTTCATGGAAAACCACTGACCAAGAAACTGTAGAAGACGAAGATGCAGACGGATAGGACCCTATGTAAACCCATTCTACTGTGACAACGTATTTTGCAACGTATTTTGTTCAGTTGTCTATTGTATTACTTCTCTTGCTGTACGAATAACATGTGCTGTACAGAAAAACTAACGGTGACAATAAAAGTGTTAGAAGCCTAATATGCGTGATAGTTCGAATGCATATATCCAAGATTAACATACAACATTGCATTCAACATGTACATTTTCATAGCTTTCTATCATAAAGTGCACATTACATAGCCTACACACAATTACAATTGCATCCAACTTTAATTGATTGGAAAAGGGGATTTTTTTTATTTTTAAGCTTTTCTAACCAATTGTAGTGCTGCAATATAGGATTCTTCTTGTTGTCTTAGTGTTTGTTAGTTGTCTTGCTACAAGTAATCAATTATACACTTTTTGCAACAAATACAAACAACGCCTCCAGAAGGTTTTTTTTTAGCGTTATTGAAAACTTAGATCTGATGCACTTATTCCCTTTTTCCAATCAGTGATTCAAATATTGTTATTGTTTTCATCCACTCAACTTTCAAAGTACTTCAAATTCGGATTTAATAAAATCATGGGCTGGACAAATAAAATCATGCTGTATCGCCGGACCAATTTGAAAATCGAAAAAAAAACTACGAAAATGTGCTTCATTTGGTTATATTTTGTTGGATTATATTAAGTTACGTTAGATTAGTTACATTATTCGTGCAGTAGTCTATTACTATACAGATCCATAGTGTAGTAGTAATAGTAGTAGTAGTGGTAGTAGTAGTAGTAGTAGTAATAATAGTAGAAGGAACGGGTTAGAAGCCCCGCAGGGGTTCGTTGGGTTCTGTTCTCGACATGAAATGTGCAAACTAATGACTTGGCCAATTTTTCTGCACATTTTATAATGTATGGATCCGTAGAGTAAAACAAGTGTACCTCTCCGCAAAATAGTTCATTGCCTCCACATACAGTTCCGCTTACAACATCAAAAACAACCAACAAAAACAACCACTTTCTTGACTTCTACTATTCCTCCTACTTGACTTTCGCTCGTTGTTCCTCACAAACTTAAATAAATTCTCCAATTGAACCGGTAAATTTCCTAAAATTGGTCCGGCTAAACAGCACTTAACCCAAATCATGATTAGGACAATCATACATCCCACTTTTACGAGACATCTCCTATCTTCAGTTTATTCTTCCACTACCCAGTCTGTTTATGTGTTCTACTATAGAAAATAAAATATATTTTTATAATAGTATGAAATGACCTTAGATGGAAGCAAGGAATACATTGTCTATTCTTGCCTTCATTGGCACATTTTGTCTTCTTCCTAGTTTGCAAGGGCGCTCCGTATTTTCACTAAATCTGCAATTGTCACAAAATTTGCAGAAATCAATCATTATTATATTACTGGACTTTTCCATTTACACTCTGCAGTTAAAGAACGTCATTATAGGATATCGTCTTAAGTAATATATTTCACAATGTAATATTCGATTACACAAACGTAATTAAGTCTTATAGAGCTACATGTCCTTCTAGGAATATCGAAATACTGTTGTCTAAAGAAAAGGTCAGATAATAAAAGGATCACCTTATTTGATAATTAAGTCCCTTTTGCATTAGTTTTGTTAACATTACGATATGACCAGACACAATGCAAGTCTGTGGAGCCTATGACAGCCAGTTAATCTATTAATGAATATACATCATTATAACAATGGTTCAGCTGGGGGTGCGGATGATAGGGAGGGGAAAATTGCCCTTAATGGATTTTCGGAACGTGTTCGGTTTGTTCGAAATACATTGTGGTCCGGAAGTGCGTGTATCCCTCTTTAGTTTCAACAGTATAGTGTTGGTTATGGTACAATGTCTGTACAGAGTTACCTTGAAGTGTTTAGAATCTTAAGAGTCATAAACATCGGTATGATCACCAACCATGTCGTAACAAAGCTGAATCCTCCGCCAAGTTCTCGCAGATGTTTTGCGGAGATACTCCGGAGTCACAAGGGTGAAGGTGTGTTCCACAGCTGCTCGTAATTCCTGCGTTGTGTGATATCGAGTGTTTCTTATTTGTTACTTTATGAAACCCCAGAGAGCATTCTCTGGTGTCGTCAGATCGGGGCTTCTTGGATGCCAGGCAAAGGGAGTTGGTGAAGATGCACAACTTCTTCCAATCCAGCGGCCAAGAAACGTCTGGGGACCGCGGTGGCTCAGTGGTAGAGCGTTCACCTCTGGTACTAGGGGTCCAGGGTTCGATCCCAGCCCCCGCCAAGTGAACTTTGTGGTGTACAAACACCGTGTGCGTGGGTTTTCTCGGGGTTCTCCCGTTTCCTCTCACTTTCTTCATTTCACCATTTCTTTCATTACTCCTCATCACCGTCTCCTTTAGCCTAACCGGCATAACCGTGGGACGTAAAACTCAAAGATTTCATTTCATTTTCAAAGGAAACGTCTGATTCAGGTAATTGCGCACGTGAATCACGAAGCAGAAAAGAAATGAACATAGACAGCAATGTTGCCAGACAATGCAAGCAATGTTATCAAACAAATGTGGGTAAAACCTTAAACCATCAGTAAACACCAATTAGGGGTACGTCCACTTCCGAATCACACTGTACGTACATATCACAAGCTATCATCTATCTATGTAAATAAAAATGAGTTGAATTGATTTTGAGTTTAACGTCCCTTTCAGCATCGAGGCTATATGAGACGGGACATATGATTAACGTGGAATCTATATGATTAACGTGGAATCCGAACCACATGATCTCTCGTCGGGAATTGAACCCGGGGTAAATAAAATTGAAAGTGACTATGTTTGTGACTAATAACTCTTGAACACCCGACTGATCTCAATCAAAGTTTCAACATAGATTAGGTTCGGGCCTGGGATGGTTTTTATTATTTCACTTTGACGGTACAACTTAGGGTTGGGGAAGGGGGAGATATATAAAAATGCTCCAAAATGTCCTATATTAGTGAAGAATCCAGTGTTTTCGGGTTCATTGAGATGAACCGTGACCATATTCAAGCCGGCAACTAGGGAAATGGAGGGGGAGGGGAGATTAGGGTTACTTCCCGTGTTTGACACGGACATTCCAGGAATTGAACAATTCGTCTGGAGTCCGGAGCAATATTAACTTCGGACGTCAAATGTGCGGGAATATGAAAATGTATAATTCTGCATTCCCTAGCTGTATCTGTAATCTTATATGTAAAAGAGAACGCACAAATCCTTTGTTACCTCATCACGCTAATACGGCTGAACCAATTTCTTTTATTTTTGGGGGGTTATTAGGATTTGGACCCTAGATGGTTTTTATCATATCACTTTAATTTTTAATTACCAGTGTCTTGAGATAATTGACCATTCAAGTGTCCATAACGTACAAATCCTTTGTTAGTTCATCATAGGTAAAAATAAACGTATTTATATGCAACCCGCATGACCGTGTCACTCGGCGGGTTAACATAAATGACAGGCGATATAATGTTAACATTTACTGCAATCTACTATGGTTTTTATCATATCACTTGAAAGCGAAAAAGTAAAAATTATCTAAGTAACAAAGTTTATTGCGTTCCGGGGTGACCGCAGCGAAGCGGGGCGGGTTAACATAAATGACAGGCGATATAATGTTAACATTTACTGCAATCTTCTATGGTTTTTATCATATCACTTGAAAGCGAAAAAGTAAAAATTATCTAAGTAACAAAGTTTATTGCGTTCCGGGGTGACCGCAGCGAAGCGGGGTGAACGCTGCTAGTCTTATATATAAAAGAGAACGCACAAATCCTTTGTTACCTCATCACGCTAATACGGCTGAACCAATTTCTTTTATTTTTGGGGGGTTATTAGGATTTGGACCCTAGATGGTTTTTATCATATCACTTTAATTTTTAATTACCAGTGTCTTGAGATAATTGACCATTCAAGTGTCCATAACGTACAAATCCTTTGTTAGTTCATCATAGGTAAAAATAAACGTATTTATATGCAACCCGCATGACCGTGTCACTCGGCGGGTTAACATAAATGACAGGCGATATAATGTTAACATTTACTGCAATCTACTATGGTTTTTATCATATCACTTGAAAGCGAAAAAGTAAAAATTATCTAAGTAACAAAGTTTATTGCGTTCCGGGGTGACCGCAGCGAAGCGGGGCGGGTTAACATAAATGACAGGCGATATAATGTTAACATTTACTGCAATCTTCTATGGTTTTTATCATATCACTTGAAAGCGAAAAAGTAAAAATTATCTAAGTAACAAAGTTTATTGCGTTCCGGGGTGACCGCAGCGAAGCGGGGTGAACGCTGCTAGTAATAATTAAAAAATATCTTTCCAAGAAAGAAATAGTTGCTCTCTTGAATAGAAGCACTTTTGACTTTTTCCTTTTTGCAGTGCAACTCCAGAATTGCTGTCTTTAAAAATAAATATAATTTCTCACTTATTCTCTTTTAACTTGTTAAGCTAATATTAAATAAAAACATGTTTTTTTTTTTTTTTTTAATATTGTTAGTGCACCTTTACATGTGGATATATAAAGGGGATGCATTATGGCTAGTTTTGCATGTCCATCTTTTTACTTGACTTCAGTTCTCGGTATGTCCGAGATTTCTCCAGATGATAGATGGTAACACTAGGGGAGATATATATGTATATAAAAATGATCAAAAATGACTCATATATGAAAACGCGTCAGTAATAGTAAAAAGTGGCTTACTAACGGAACATATAACTAATTTTCCTTATTTCAAGACAGCGAGGCCGGTAATTGACGCTAATGTATTATATTTACTTTTTCACACACTATAATATTTAATATATTCACTACAGTTAACATAGTTGTGCAATACGCGTAAATAATTGCAAAAATGAAATCTTAAAATTTTGTTTCCCATGGTTATGCCGGCTAGGCTAAAGGAGAATTGTTGCTTTACTTGAAGTAATATCTGCATCAAGATGTGTGCATTCGCGACTTCGTTTATGTGCCAGCCTTTTCAGCCGCCTCCCTTTCCCTTGCAAGGAATTCTGCTGGCGTTTCTGGTTATCATCTATTTACTTTATGCTCCTAACATGGCCATGTTTTACTATGTTAACTTAATCATATATATTACCAAAGACCAATTATACCTATTCATGACCAAATGGCTATGAGAGTGCTTTCTAAGCTCATGGATTGAGGTTCGATTCACAATTTCGATACTTATGTAAAACATAAACCAGAATGTAGTAGTTCAAATTCAATTTTTAACGATAGCTCTCGTCTTATATAAGCTCGGTGAAAATGAAATGAAATGAAATCTTCGAGTTTAATGCCCCACGATGATGACCTTCAGGTTAAGGGCGATTATGATTAATTAAAATGAATGATACTGGAATATTTGGTGGAATGGGAATGTGAAACGAATGGAGAGTACCCGGAGAAGACCCACACCAAACATGTTGTCCACTACAAACTTACTTAGCCGGGGACCGAACCAAGGATTCCACTCCAGAGGTAAACGCACTACCACTGAGCCACCTGTTCTTTATATTGTGGAACTGAAAGTGTTGAACTGAAATCCACTAAACAAAACAATTGAAAAAAGTCAGTGATATAACTTATCTCATCTGCTTAATAAATCTTGAGCAATACCATAAACAGAAACATTATTTTGGTAGAAGATTCTTCAAAATTAAGATAAAACTAAATGTAAAGTTTCAGAGGTTTTAATAATGTAGTTCAAATTACTTTTACAAGGCAGAAGTTGAATTTTGAAAACATGAAAAGGACAACGTATATGATTCATGGCTAATTTTATTTTAGTAGCTCCTTCCACAGAGTAAAACGACTGTATGTCTGAGTATTGCGTAGTATTTTACTATATATCTCAATTATTAATACGAGGCGCATTTCAAAAGAAAGGGCCGATATTTTATTATAACCGATTTGCAATAGTGATCGGATCACGCTTGCGTAGTAACATCACTTGGTCCATTGGCTATCAAACAACTATAGTTTCGCCAGTCCTCTGTTTGTTTTCGTGTGAGCTGCAGCGTGTTAAAATGGCTGCGTGCATACACAATCCCGCCAGGTGCGAGGTCCGCTCTGTGATTAGATTTCTTCATGCCAAAGGACAAAGTGCTGCTGAAATTCATAGAGAATTGTGTGCAGTGTACGGCGACAGTGTAATAAGTGAAGGAAAGGCACGGCAATGGAGTCGTCCATTCAAAGAAGGCCGTACAAATATCCACGATGAAGAGAAGAGTGGAAGACCAAGCATTCAGACTGACGACTTGGTGAAGCGAGTGAATGAAAAAGTTAAAGAAAATCGTCGCTTCACTATTACCGCTCTACATATCGAATTTCCAGAGGTTTCACCAACAACATTCAGTGTGTTGGTAAATAAAAATGTAATTTTGTATCTTTTTTCTACTTCAATGACCTCAAATTTATACACTGAGGAAAAAAATGTATGTGGCTCACGTAAAATTGTATGTTACATTTGTAAATCCTGTAGTTTTTGGACCTAACGTACAGCAAACGTACAACTGAAAACGCATGTTTTATAACACTTTCTGTGTAAGTGTTCCATCTGTACTTACTTTCCGTATGAAACAATATAGGCGGTCAGGATCTCATATACAAATGGACGTACATAACATATAGCTGACGAAGGTAACATACATATATGTATGTAATATAAGGAAGAGTGTTATATATCAGACCCCCTGCAACGGCATAATGTAACATCTACGGACAGTGCCTATGTAGCATACGGATTACGTATGCTCCGTACTGATTTCTATAGTAAGCAAGAGGATTCCGTATATTTGTACAATATACCGCTGTCCGGAGAACGGATTTTTCTCAGTATAGTATTGACAAAAATCTCCAAACCAGCTTTGTTCCTTAGAACAATACTTAATACTGTACCAGCAGATAAATACCAATGGAACAAATAACAGTTTAATTGATACTTTATTTTATTTTATTTTATTTTATGTTGTGTTTACAAATCTGATTCAAACAAATATTTAGATTTAATTACCTTTCTATTTAGATTCTCGTAGAGATGTATGCCTATTGGCTCAGAAAAAAATAGACTGAAATAATACAACTATTATTATTGTAAGTAATAATATGTAATTATAAAATATAAATAGTGCGAGAGGTTTCTTTTTATGTATGAGTCAATAGGGTAAATTGGTAATATATGTTATAATATGTGTAGGAAGCATTCAAAGCTATTATCATATTTTGAATTTTATATATATATATATATATATATATATATATATATATATATATATATATATATATATATATATATATATATATATATATATATATATATATATATATATATATGTGTGTGTGTGTGTGTGTGTATCCTGATATTGCATGTACGGAAAATAATTTAATATTTCGTAAACTATGCGTGTAAACAGCTAAGCACAATCTTGTATGAAAATGCGAAATTTTATTGTTTTATTTAAAATTTGAGAATTACATAATTATCGAAAACCTATTATAGCAACCATTATAAACAAAATTGTAAATTAATCAATATCAGTTGTTACTAGAAGTTTATTGCGAACTTTCTTTCTTTTCTAAAAATGATCATATATAATTTGATGTGAATAAATTTAGCTTTTACACTACTCAATTTTATTCCGCATTTAATTAGAAAATTTATTTACATTTTAGAAGTTCTTTCATACGAATTCTTCAGTGTATTTTCAATTATAAGAAATTAGTTTTTTATGAACTAGTAGCATCAATAGGGTTCGCATACGTACAAAGACGAATGTGGAACATATCTTCTGAAATATAATTTGACAGGTTTATAATAAATCAGATTTGAAGTTGCGCAAAAATAATATATATTATTTTTTAGTACTTATAGGAACATATTTCCTAACACCTGCTAAAATGGCGGCCCTATGTTTAATATCCAATTTATACACAACTTGTTAACACATTTATTATTATTATCAACACATGTACAGTGCAGTTTAAGTAAAGTAGTTACATTTGTGTTAGGAATATGTTCGTCTCTGTTTCCGGAAAATCTTGACCATCCCTAATTAGAAGGAAAGTAATGATAGAATGTGCTACTTAGAAGTATATTTATTTAAGTACATAGCACACAAATAAATAAGAAATTATTTCAATGGATTAGGAGCTATCAGCTATTATTAGCAATGAATAAGGTACTTTAAAGTCCCATAAAAATTCATTTCTCTTGATTTTCTCGAAAGCTATGCATAAGAATTTGGCCTCAAAAATTCCATTTTGTTAATTCGATGTAATCTATCGATCTATATGCCTTGGAAAATTTTATACTTGAAAAATATTAAAATATAAGATTTAATCACACATTTTGGTTTATAAATATCTCATTAAACCAAATGGTGTACTGTCCTGTCGTGATCCTAGGGTCATAATGAAAAACTAATGAGGGTAAACTGCTGTGTAACCGCCACCTATTAAGGTAATCAGCACTAAGTTCTAAGTTTACAAAAATAAATTTATCTAGATTTTCTCGAAAGTTACGCATGAGAATGTAGACTCCGCCATATTATTTAGTTCAGCTCAATGTAATTTATAAATTTATATATTGGCCAATTTTCTCGTTAAATACTAATAATATTTAATCTAAAATTAGCTAGTCAATTATGAAAGGATCATTCATTGTTTAATTTTAATGACAGTTACATTCCTCTCGTAACCGTGTGTTGTCACTTAACAACGATATTTTGGCAGAATTTTTACACATTTATTGTATTCGGATATGAGATGAAATGAAATCTTTAAGTTTTACGTCCCACGTGTATTCGGATATATTGAAATTTGAGATATAATTTTTATTTTCAATTTCCGTTCATTAGCAGATGTAAATCACAGGTATTCACATCGCTGTGTGTACTGATATCTATTTTCCTGTTGTTTCTGAACATACTGATGAACTAAGGTAAACCAAGAAACAGTTTCAAGTTGTATCTTCCTGTGCTATTTAAGCATCGTAATTACACATTTTGCTTCAGTAATTCTCAAGCTAAATTAGTTTCAATGCCTAATTAAACTGAACCTACAATTACGCTTTATTTCTAAATACATATAAAGTTCCTAGAAGAGAAAATCAAATGTATGAGGAAACAAATGCTGAAAATAAGGATAAATTAAGTCTTAAAAAAATGAATTTTTTAAAATATTTTACAGTACGTTAGTTTGCTCTAGTTGTTAAATTTCTCAGTTAGTTACTTCGCTTCATCGTTTTGAGAGATGTATGAGGTAGTTGATGATTTTTATATAATTTTTGGATGGGAATTTTGGTCAATGATTGTAAATATTTTTCTTCAGTTTTCTAGACACTTGTATACCGTCGGTAAGATATATAGTGAAATTTAGATAAAATGGATTTCCTTATAACTTAGAACTGAATGTCAGAGGGAGCAGTAAACCACAGAGAGAGAACAATGGACACACGGAATTCTTAATCTTGAGAAACATTGATAGTGACAGAAGAAACAGCAGCACGTCGATAGCGTAGTCAAGGATTTTGCAGGGATGCTACTCCTGGATACACGACTAGGAACACACTGCAAGCATTCATTTATTTCATTCTATTACGTTAAGACCTTTTTCTTTACTCTGCTGTTTCTCTTTTATATTTCTGGGAGCAGCGGTGGCTTAGTCGTACAGTGTTCCCTTTGGTGCATGGGATTATTAGTTAAACCCCCAGCTCGCACCAAATGAGCTTTGTGGTGGACTTCTTTCGTGATTCTTTCGTTTCCTCCCACTTCTTCATTCCATTCATTTCTCATTATTACCGTCTCCTTTAGCCTAGCCGGCATAAAACTTAAATATTTTATTTCATTTCATTTTGTCTTCTATTTGTCTCATTGTAAAGATATGCTCCTACGTCATAAATCATACATTGTGCGGTTGAAGATGACTTTTATAGTCGATATACAAGGAAGTTTGTATTAAGTTAGCTAAAATCAAAAGTGGCATTAAAATATGTAAACCATATGAAGGATTTCTTTTTTCCATTACATATTTTCTTAATTAACATTGAATCCGGAATTAATAGTACATTTGTACTACTATTGGTTTTGATAGGGAGATTAGAGTGGAGATTTAATATATTTTTTTGGAACCCTTAATTGATTACAAACAAAATTGCTCGCTATCTATTGCAGTCTTTCCTCTATACTATTCAAAGTTAAAACCTAAAGTAGAAGATGATATCAACTGTTAAAATATTAAATAGATTCCAGGAAAAAAAACTCTTCTCGTTACCTGTTATCGTATTTGCTTCGTCTAGATTAAAGTTAAAACCGGACGTTATAGTGGATTTCTGTCTCTTCCGGTTTCAGTAGAGATTTAAGGATGGAGATTAAACGTATTCTTGGAGTGCTTAACACATTACAGGAAACCGCGTTTCAGTTTTTATTATTGTTTTCCTCTATAGTTGTCACCGTAAAAGCGAGAAATGATTTATTTCTATTTACTCCGCTATCTATTAACGTACTCCATTAATAACTTTCTGACTAAAATTTATGGTGATCCATCCAGTATTTCATGATAGCCTTTTGTCTCCCGAATCGACAGACACGGTAAATACAACTCCCGAACCCTCCAACATTAAAAAAAAATACACCACTGCAATCGTGAACTCAAGCTAGTGTCATTTAATATGACGCATGCCCCCTTTCCGTTTAAAAAATTCGACTTGAATCCAAGATAGCGGCTTTTAAGATCGCGGCCATAATCGACATACACCCCAAAAGTTGAGGCCCGTCACCCAATATCGGTTGCCATAGTTACTTTTCACTTATTCTCTTCCGGCTTCAAATTATAAAGGTGTCCAAGGACTTTTGACTCACCCTGTATGTAAGAGTCCTTAAAAATAGTTAACTCCTGTTTCTTGGGTTCTCTACAAACGGTTATCGGTACTTGTTCGATACTGATTTATTTATATATTGCGTAGTTTTCTACATTTTGAATGATCTATGGCAGGGCACAACATTTCCGGTCGTCATTGGCGACTAGAAATTTAGAGCCGGTGACCAGTTTTCAGTAGGAATGGTTTCTGCCTAAACTCACAGGGTTGCGCAGTTTCTGTTTCGCACAAAAATAATTGTCATGAGTGAGAGAAAACACGGAATGTGAAGTCTTCACAACGTTGTAATTCGCCCCTTCTTTCCCACCCGCAATCGAAATGGTTTGCCTCCTGGCAGGTCAACCCTAAATCGTTTTCCCCGCTGTTTGAAACTAGAACAGCTGGGGTACAACCCAGTGCTTAGAATGGATCAACCAATCACATCACGATATCAGTGATAAATAAATAAATAAGAAAATAAGTTTTTTTTTTTTAGAAAAATTGATATTTGCATGAGATAGCGTTATCACTGCAATCGACAACTGGTACTTCAGTACAAAGAGAGAACATTACACAAATGTGCAGTCTTCAGATATTTTTTTAACATGTATATGAATTGTTCGATTCAAATTTGATTAATCCTGAATCTAATTGTCTGGTTTTGAAATTTTATGCCCTGATGCAATCTCTTTCTTTCTCAAACCAAAGGCTGGGGGAGGGATCTCTCACAATTTGTACATGAGAGATACTGGAGACCATCATTTTTGGATTGGCGAGTGCGTCTGATTTTGAAATTTTACGCCCTGATCTATGGGATTTGCATAGTATATTTTTATTCAAAAAATAAAGAATAAATACAATAAAAAATAATAAAAAATAATAACTAAGAGCATTATATACTACTCTGCGACCATTACACACTACAACCTAGTCGAGATTAACACAGCATACTTCCAGAATGTCTTGTCCTATATTAAGTTTCCATCCTTTTCTACCTGTAGTCCCTACCTGAAGGTTTTCTTAGTCCAGAACTCTATACACCCCACGTAAGTTTTTCATACTCGCAGCAGATCCCGTCTAATAATTCTTATAATAATCGGTGACGTGTGTGTTCCCCGTTAGGAAACTCTCTCCATTCACTCGTTTACTCGTCTGCTTTTGGCACCAAATTTTATTTAGAGATATTCGCTAAACACCCTTTTCACCTCGTTGTATCAACGACCAACTTTTGTAACAACGTTGAGCTCTCATAGACGTAAAGTGGTTAATTAATTTTTTGTTTCATTTTTTATAGTTTGAGTTTGCTTTTACAATGTTTGACTTTCTTGACTTTCTTTATTTTTCCTTCGTTACTACCTTTGTTTTGACTTGTTTTGCCATCTTTGTTTTTCTTGATTATTGTCATAACGTTTTCTTGATTATTATTTTCTTTTTTACTTAGAAATGAACTGGAGTACTAATGTTTTGATTTTATTTATGTCTTCTTCAAAACTATTTAAATGGTCTTTATTTCGTTATATTTTATTTTATTATACACATTTTAATATTTAATAGACAAATTTAACCTGAGTAATAATAACTTATAAATAACGCAAATTCAATTTGATAAAGCAAACGACCACTTCACTAAACTTAAAGAAGTAAGTAAAATCACATTATTAAAATTTTATTTTTTTGAAAGAAAACAGAAAGGTAATCTCATATATAAATCAATGAGCATAGGCACTCAACACCGTTAATTAATTGCTTATAATTAGACGTGACTAATCTACGCCCTTATTGAGAATGAGATAATTAAACTGTGACTCATAGAGTATTTAGTTAGACATGACTGATCTACGGGCTTACTGAGAATGAGAGATGTAAACTGTGACTCATGGAGCGTTGAATTAGAAATCACTGATCTGATGTTTAACTGACAGTGAGAATGAGAGAAGCAACTTATGACTCACACAGCATTGAATTAGAAATGACTGATCTATGGATTTACTGAGAATGAAAGACGCAAATTATGGCGTCACAGGGTACTCAGATGCAAATGGCTGATCTAAAATGTGGGTAACATGTCTTGTGAGGAAAATATACATGGGCTGTACAATTCGAAAAAAAGTGTGATAATAATGTAAAGCACGAAAAGTGAGCCACAACAATCAAGACTGGGTACAAAAATTTGTTTTATTTTCTGCGACAATAAAGTCTGGATTTCAAAAGTCATGCAGTCAATGATTTATGTCAACAACATACATTTTATATTACGTTTAAAAATAGAAAATAGCTTATATGTTCTTGAGCAAGAGCAAATAATATTCTTTTTTTTCTTTTGAGTCTTGTCCTCATAAGTACACAGTACTAAGTTGATGCTCATTTGGTTTCTTTGTGAATCTAAAAAGTATGTGAAAAACGTCAATTTAATGAAGAAAGAAAATAAATACATTGAGAAAATTAGAAGTAAAAATGTTCATTCAACGTGGACAAGATCTGACCTATTATTATTTCATTAAACAAATATCCAGTTTCACATAACAACAAACTCTTTTGTGATTTAAGACATCCTGATATGTTATAGTGTAAAGGATACAGAGGTTCGTTGAAATGTATGTTCTTATTCGTGTCCCAGTGGACCATGTGGGTTCTTTCTGTGCGAGTGATACTGGGGTCGATTCTCGGTTGGGTACTTGAAATGGGTGTAAAGAGGTTAGAGGCTCGGATCACATTTGAGGCCCTGTCTCAAATAGCCTCGATAATAAAAACAAACGTCAAACATCAATCAATTAATTTGTTAAAGTATGTTTTCTCTTATGGCCACATTGTTAGCGTTCTAACCTTTGGAATGCTGACGATGTTGCTACAAAAGAGAAACTATTTCAATATTTGATTGAAGATCCTGTGTTAATGCCTTCAACGTCTTTGGTGTTTCAGAAAGATATTTTGATTTCCGGTGGAAGTGCGTTATGCTTTGAACTCGACTTTAAACTGTAGATCCATATTTCATATTAACACGCTGCTTTAAGAAAGTTGAAAAACCAAATTAAACGGGCATATTGAAAATACCTTTAGTACAGGCAACCCACATTACAATGCTTTCTTTTCGGTTGCATAACAGTCAAGGTGTTACTGCTAACTTGGATCACACGTGGAGCTTGCCAGTCGATCTTAATTGACTGGCCGACCCCTGTTTAGCACCACGTAGGTAGCGAGACATTAAATAAATAAATAAATAAATAAATAAATAAAAATCTGAAAAGACATCTTACACACTAACCATTTCTTTTTTCAAAAGCAAGTTTCAATTGAAGTAAAATGATTTCAAATAAAAATTTGAAAACATAAAATTTCCATGAAGAGTGGGGAAATTATTCATTTTCTTTGCCCTCTTCGTTAGTCTAGTGGCTAGCGCGTGCACATATTAGGCGCAGGGGTTCCGAGTTCGATTCCCGGTCAAAGATTTTTGAAGTCTGAACGCATTACGCTGGTCGAGCTCCACCTTAAAATGTAGATCTAAGTCTTATATATCCTCCTTGTTGACAAGATACTCTAAATTACAGCACTAAACACACGGTATTTCTTCTTTGTTATGTGAAAGGATAAATCTGTTTGTTGTGCAACGCTTGTATTGTTGTTACAAAGAAAGATAACTTGGAAAGGCATTGCTCCACTTTGCATAACTCTGACTTCCTTCCTAAAAGCACTTTAAGAAAAATGTAACTACTGTGCAACTGGCAATTGGACATAGGTAGCTTATCAAAGACTTTTCGTAGTCTGAAGTATATCAGTGAATCAAAAAGTTGGGTCACCTTTGTTGTCCTCGATCTATAGAATTCTCTCGATCTTCACCAATCCAAACCAAGTTTGACGTTGACGTAGAACGTGACTTGTTTATTAGTCATACCTAACAGTTTTCTATTAAGACTTTTCGTTTCGGGGTTTAATGGAAAATTTTGGTTGGAGATTGGAAGGAAAATTTTCACAAATAAAAAAGCAACAGTGTCACGTGTACACGACGTGAAGGAGTTTGGTTTGTATGACGTGATATTTTTCAATTATTAATTCAACGTTGCCAGTTCAGTTGACTGATCGAACTGAACATATGGCCAAATACAAATAACGTAGGAACGCGCATATTGTTATGTGAAAGAACCCAGAACACCTCAAATCCACTTCGGAATACTTAGTATTGTGGGTATGGTGAGACCCCAAGAGAACAGGCTGCTGAAATGGAAAAGTTTTTATGTAACATTAAGGCATGCTCATAAGTCGTACACTGTGAGGTTTTTTTTTCATTTAACATTCAGAGCATTATAAGGGTGGAGCAAGACAGCAGGCGAAATTGAAAAAAAAAATCCACCGTTTTAGGTTGACAATCGTATATTTGCAACAACTTTCCTCACTTTGTATTCACTTGTATTTATAATGGAAATAACCTTTATCCTCGGACTTTTGTACACGTAGTATAAAGGAGCTTTGGTAAATCGAACTCCTAAAAAATCACTGATTTTTGTTTGGAACAAAAATTAGTGGGGAAATAAATAGATTACAACTATTAAACATTTACTTGTTTGTAGAGTCAATGAAGGTCAATTCTTTCAGCAACCAGGAAATTAATTCTAGTTGCATTTACTATTTTAAACTTTATTTATTTATTTATTTAAACACGTTAACTATCAGGTCCTTAAACCCTGCTCATACATAAATAATAAAAACCAGGAATTTCTTTTCAAATATGCTACGTGTCTTCAAAAAACTGATATGCATCGTAGGTAGTAACGCGTCTGCGTCATGTGCAACATGGAGGACAGAGTGGCTCAGTGGTATATAGCTTACCTCTGGGTGAATGGGGTCCCTGGTTCGATTCCCACTAAGTACGTTTGTGGGGGGAAACATAGTTTCCGTGGGTTTTTGCAGGGTTCTATCGCTTCCTCCCACAGGAAGCTTCCTCCTGTTATTCCACTAATTCCTTCATCATCATTAACTTGCTTTAATCATTTGTTTTCTTTACCCTAACAAGCATAATCGTTGGACATAAAACTGAAAGATTTCATTTCGTTTCATGTTATCTCTTTATCATTTTTGCTCGATACTCGTACCTGTGGACAGTCGGGTAAAAAAAAAAGTCGTTCTGACTTCCGATATTTATGTATATAGTCGTTTAACAGTTTAATAACCGATCGTAAGAAAAAAAGTTATAATTAAAATGGTATGGTTTTGTATTACGGAACGATTTTATTTCATCGTCGAATTTCTCAAAATTTACAAAATAATAATATGGGCTATAACTGTCAACTGCCTATGACGTGTTCGTACCCTCAAACGAGACAAAGTATTTGACGCCATTGTGGATTAGTTGAGTGCGTCGTTTAGAAGCAGCAACATCGTATGTGTTTTCGTTGTGATTTTCCAGTGCCGAAGTTAAATTTGTGAAACTGTAGCATACAGCTGAGTAAGTAGATAATCGCATAAACATATTTTAACAACATGATGTCATCTTGCGAATATGTACATGAAGTAATGTTCGTCTAATTTTACTTCATTTGACTTGGCAAGATATTTTCTTGTTCTATGTCAGTCGAGTAGTATCGGACAAGGGATTGGCGGCCAGTACCGGACACACCGATGAGAGAATTTTGGCGCCAATGCTTATGGTGTTTCTTTTATTTTTCAGCGAAACATGGGGAAAACAAGAGGAAAATGGACGGAAGAGAATATGAAGTTAGCCAAAGATGTCGTCAAAAGTGGACAAATGAGCATCAGAGAAGCAAGTGCACTTTTTCAAATTCCAAGAAGTATGTTATGTGATAGAGTAAAGACTGTGAATTCAGGGACAGAATTTAATCTCAAGCCTATGATGGGGTTCTTTTGAAATACGTTTACACCAGAAGAGGATCAGCAGTTATATGATCATGTGAAAACCCTGGATAACCAGCTGATGCCATTAACCAGAAAGGAATTTCTTAAACTTGCTTATCAATTTGCAGAACACTTGAGGATTAATTATCGTTTCAATAAACAAAAAGGTATGGCAGGTAAAGATTTTTATTATGACTTCATGCGAAGGCATTCTGATTTGAGTCTGAGAACTGCAGAATCTACAAGTTTACAAAGAGCTGTTGGTTTTAATCAAGAAGAAGTCGGGAAATTTTTCTCTAAACTCACCGAACTGATGGATAAGTTTTCATTCCCTGCTTCAAGAATTTTTAACTGTGATGAAAATGAGTTGTCCGTAGTGCATGTAAATCAACAGAAAGTAATGGCTGTGAAAGGAAAGAAGCAAGTTGGAAAATTGGTATCCGGTGAACGGGGACAGAATGTCACTGTCCTTCTGAGTATCAACGCCGCTGGTGACATTTTTCCACCACCACTCTTCGTTTTTCCCAGGGCGAGAATTGACAAAGAGCTGACAAAAGATGCCCCACAAGGCAGTGTCTTTGATGCACAGTCAAGTGGTTGGATTACAAAAGTTGGTTTTCTGAAATAGCTCCATTCTTTTGTTGAACGAGTGCATCCCTGTCAAGAGAAACCTGTGTTATTGGTAGGTGATGGTCATACTAGTCACAAAGATTTGGAAGTTTTGTTATTTGCTCGTTCCAATCATATTCACATCCTTAGTCTACCCCCCCCACACACACAACACATAGACTGCAACCATTGGATAGAGCAATAATGAAACCATTCAAAATGCATACAACGAAGCGTGCTCTGATTGGATGAGAAAGTACAAGAACTTTAAAATAACCCTAAAAGACATTGCCGGATTATTCAGAACAGCGCTGGTTAGAGTTTGTAGAATGGAATTAGCTCAGTCAGCATTTGTCTGTACAGGGATCTATCCATTGAATAGAAACATTTTCACAGACTTAGATTTTGATCATGATATGACAGAAGCAGAAAATTATCATCCACGCCAATCCCAATACGCCAGCACACCGCCAAGACATCATCATACTGAAGCAACACAGGCCGATGTAGATGTCTCAGATATCCCTTCAACGTCTGGGCCCAGTACATCTCGTCAAATCTCTAGAATCTTGTCTGGAAGAAATATCTCCACTTCCAGGTGACAAAAAAGAAATATTGAACGTGAGGAAACGACGTGGAGAACATAGTGAAATTCTCACTTCGAGTCCCTATAAAAACACACTAGAAGAAAGAAGGAGATGCATGGCTACAACAGTTAAAAGTGGTATAACCTCGGCGAGAAAAGCAGACTTAAAACGAAAACCTGACATGGAAAATGGTGAGTTTTTTCATCGGTAAATAAATCATTGTTTTTAAATTCTAAAAATGAAGAAAATACTGTATGTTTGGTCTGTGGAGAAAATTTCCAGGAAGACTGGATTCAGTGCAACTTTTGCTATCGATGGGCCCACGAAAATTGTGCCGATCTTGGAGGAGATTCTTTATTTTCAAGTGTGATGTGTGTAAGTAAGGTAAAACATGTAAGTAAGGTGAAGTTCTCATGAAAATGAGAGTGTGTCATGGTGTCCGATATGGGCCTCCAATGTTTCATGTAGTGCAAATTTAATGTTTCAGAAAAATGTACATTATTACTCAGTTATTGTATGTTGTAGATTCGTGGTATAATGTAATTGTTCAGCAAGGAATAAAGATTTCAGAAATGTATTACCAATTTATATTCCGCCAAACAGTTACCAAATAATTGTAACAAAGCTATCTATGACGATACTACCCGACTCTCCCCTAATAATAATAATAATAATAATAATAATAATAATAATAATAATAATAATAATAATAATAATAATAATAATAATAATAATAATAATAATAATAATAATAATAATTCTTAACTATATTGTTAGTAAAAGGGAGATATCTGCCCCTTTAGGCAGGTACATATCAAAAAAAAAAAAAAACAGCTGTGGTCCAAAAAGTCTTTTAACACAAGAAAAACGATTTAATTTATACCAGAAACGAACACATAATCACAGATAACTAAGAATTAAATATTCTTCCAGAACTGCTTATTCTTATAAAAAATATGAAATGAACAAGATCCTATGAGGGAAGCTCTAACTGAAAGTATTTACACTAGAACCATTAATTATAAAGAAATAAAAATGTTTTAATTAGTTATAAATAACAGTTTGCTTGCAGCAAAACAAAGTTACAAAGGAAGACAAAGATAATAAATAACTTTTGTAAGGAAATAAAATCAAATGAAAGGACCAGAAATAAGAACACCAATTATGGTTCATTAAGACGTGTGCCAATTAAGATAAACATGATGAGATCATTACTTACTAATTAATTATTTTTTGTTTGTTTATACCTTATATTTATATTACCTGTATATAGTAACATAAGAAAGGAGAAATTCAGTCCTTAATTGGTAATTAACGTTAGAATTCCGTTAGTCAAACGAAGGGGTAGGTTCTTTCAACAAGAGACGATTACTAATTTTGTTTCTCTGAATCAAAAAATAACTCAAGTAAGCTATTATTACAGATAATCACTAAATACTTTTGCGTCATTTATAATTATATAATACAAAATTAGACTTTGAACTTAGAACAGAAATAGATTGTTCATTAATGGTAAATGTTTCAATTAAGATCTTTTATCTTTGAAGCTGAAATGTGAGAAATACAGTGCATATTTTTTAAAAGTCTATTTTTACTTACTTCTATTACATAGTTTTTCTTTTAAAATAATTAAGGAAAATAGTACAGCGTAATAATGTGGGATTCTTTGGATACACGCACATTGCGTTCCCAAATTTTGTCATAATACAAGTTGTGATTTCATATGGAGACATGGACATAGACTGTAAAATGAAACGTGAACTCATCGAATTATGTTTCCATATTTTTGTATTGCTCCAAACAAGACAATACAATTTTTGTTTTTTCGAAGTTTTACTTTATGATTTCGCCTTTTTACAGTTACTTATAACGTTGTGAAATTTGAATTACTTATTAATTTATATGATACAAATTGAGAAATTCTTAATTTATGTTTTAGAAAAAAAGAACTTTATTCGTAGTTGAAATATTATATTATATTCAAGTAAGATACATTACTGTATAAATAGTAATTACGTCACGTTCCCATAATTAGAGAAGTTCACGTCAAAATCCAAATTTAAAATTGAATGAAATTAGCATTTAATGTCTTTGATACAAAGATTTAGAGAAAATACTGAAGACTAACAAGCAATGTTTTCCAAGTGTCACACTCCGATTTGCTTGAAACTTCTGGAGTGAATAAAGGAATCAAAAGCAGGACATACGTATTTTTTTTTCATATCGGCCAACGTGGAGGATAAAGGGGTAAAAAAACCCCTAAAGTGCGAACATAGGGCAATGTGATATATTTTAGTAAGACCATAACTAGCAACGCATAATGGGAATTTGCTTTAAACTCCTGCAGTGAATAAAGGATTTAAAAATAGGACATACCTTTTTTTTATATCGGCCAACGTGGGGGATGAATGTGGTAAACACTCCCCTAAACTGCGGACATACGCAACACTACACCAGTTAAGAAGACCATAACTAGTTACGCCTTTAGAGATATACATTGGTATATTCTTCTTCTTCTTGTTCATCTCAACCGTAGGTTGGTGGACAACACAGAAATTTTAAAACTTTTCTCTCCCTTGGGAGAGCTGTTTTATACTTTGATAAGGTCTCTTGTTCGTAACTGCATCTACATATTCTATCCTTCGTCTTCCTCTTCCTGGTTTTCCTTCTGCCTTTCACTCCATCAACACGATAATCCAATCGCAGTGCCGAATAAGATGGCCAAGTATGCTATTTCTTCTTTTTCCTATTATCTTCATTATCTATAGTCCTTCATTAGCTTCCTTTAGTACGTCTTCGTTCCTTTTCCTTTCGGTCCATGATATGCTCAGCATTTTGCGCCAACATCACATTTCAAATGCTTCCAATTTGGATATTTCAGCTTTCCTCAATGTCCACGTCTCTGATCCGTAAAGTGCCACGCTCCATACCAGAATCTTAATAAATCGTTTTCGAACGTCCAGCGACACATTTCTTGATGTTAGCAGTCCTCTTTTCTTATTGAATGCTTTTTAGCCTGCGCTATTCTGTAACTTGAATTTTTTTTTGCCTTTTTCCGTCCGAGGATATTAGACTTCCTAAATAAGGGAACGTTTTTACGTCTTCAGTTTTCTCTCCCTTTAACCATGCGTTTGCCCCTTCCTGTCCTGCTCTTGTGCACTTTATCACTTTGGTTTTCTTCTTATTTATCTTCATTTTGCATGTTTTTTTAGTTGGTCGTTCAAGTTTGAAAGAGCTTCCTGCAAGTCCTCTTCGTTCAGTTGGGTGGGACTTGTGTAAAGGGAATTAATGATTGCAACTATTTTTTTGCTCTGAAACTACATAACAGGTTTCTAATTTTCAATTAGAAAAACATTATTGATGTACACTCAAAAATTACCAAGCAGTGGTTTTTGTTCTGGATTCTGGATTCTGTATGATAGTGATTTTATTTATGCTTTTGCTATTGTATCAATATAGATGGATGATATAGATTCAAAGTACGATTTTGTTTAAAATACTTCTTCTCTGTGATCTTAGCTCTTAAGGGGGCAGAGTACTGAATATTTTTGAAAAACTAATATTTTTTCTTTTGCCCGTTTTTCGTAAGTGGAAAGAGGTAACAAAATGTAACTTACCACAATAATAGATAATGCTATTTTACACCCGAAAATACGGATCGAAAGAATTTTCAGTGTTGCCATCCATAGAAATAACAGCGTGACCAGAATTTGAATTACTCAAAAATCTAGGTAAAGGCAGCGACTAGAAAAATAAACTCAACGGTAATTGATGACTTATCATACTGTCTATCCTTCTTGTTTACTACTTTTTAAATAATATTTCTATTTATTTTATAAACCTTAAATAAATTCTTAGAAAATAAATAAGTCATTACAAAATAAATAGAAACATTATTTAAAAAGTAGTAAACAAGAAGGATAGACAGCATGATAAGTCATCAATTACCGTTGAATTCATTTTTTCTAGTCGCTGCCTTTACCTAGATTTTTGAGTAATTCAAATTCTGGTCACACTGTAATTTCTATGGATGGCAACACTGAAAATTCTTCCGATTTGTATTTTCAGGTGTAGAAAAACATTATCTATTATTGTGGTAAGTTACATTTTATTACCTCTTTCCACTTACGAGAAACGGGCAAAAGAAAAATTATTAGTTTTTCAAAAATATTTAGTAGTCTGCAGCCTTAAGCAATATCCTAAAGGACTTATGTTAATCTAATGTTTAAAATTGAAAAATTGAAAGTGACTATATTTGTGACTTCGTAACTCTTAACTACCTGATCGATTTCAATCAAATTTTCAACATAGATGAGGTTCAGGCCTAGTTATTTTTGATCGACACTAACATTGGTCATTTTCGATCATTTCATTTTTACAGTGCACCTTAGAAGAGAGGAGGGGAGATATTGAAAATGATCGAAAATGACCGATGTTAGTATCGATTACATAGTTTTCAGGGTTGCTGAGACAAACAGTGACACTTCCGATACCGTTTAAATCTAAATTCAACCCCTATTGCCCTTTATGTCCGAAATGAAATGTATTCTCCCCGTACGAAGAATGGGAAATCTGCTGCCATGAAATTTGTACTATACTTCATATTCATCATCTGTATTCATTCGGTTTCAGGAACATCATTTAGGAGGTCAGGGATACAAATGACTTCTCTGAGACACATATGCACATTTTCCTCCTCTCCTCCGTCTCTGAGTCATATACGCACATCTCCTGCTCTCCTCTGAGTCAGATATGCACATTTTAATCGGCAGTCTAGCACTATGCTATTGAAAATTATGAAAGTCTACTTATGGTTGAATGACTTGTCTCTTCAAGTGAAACTTCTAATGACGCCATTTACTAAGTATTGTATAATATATTAGTTAATATTCAATATATTTTCCTTAAATATATAATTAACTCATTCATTAACCTGTAATCTGTGTCATATACGACTTTTAATATCTTTCATGAAAACATAACATTGTAACAATTTTATGATAATTGAAATTTCTTTGCAACCGTTAATATTCTTTTTCCATTCTCTCTGAGTTCATATTTTCTCATTGTAATATTTAAAAACTTTTTCTTTGTTATTACTTTTGATTACGCTGTCATAAATAGGATTGTAATATTTGTAAGAGGATTTAAGTAATGTTTATGGAAGGGCTTTTAAATTAAATTAGATTTTATGTCTCACCACTGTTTGCAGCTAGAAAGAGAGAACTTTGTGCCCAAGAAAAATGAAATCTTTGTTGTTGTTGCTGTTATTGCATCTAATATACAGTATATTTATATAATACACGAGTAATATAAGTTATGCGATCTCTAATTATAATTTGGAACGAGAAACTGTGGTTGTTTGGTTATATTTTTATTCTCATAAATAGAATTTATTTCAAACGTTTTTATAGCTGTTGACATTTAACTTGGCAATCACTATAATCGCAAATAGAGAGAGAGAGAGCTACTGCTGCTACAAGGCGTCTGCTACAAATATTATATTCCCAATAATCTACAGAAATATTAATTACACGTAATTACATAACTACTTGCATTGAAATTTATATTGGTCGAACATCTGTACGCAAGTTCTTAAAACATTCTAGTAATATAGACTACATTTGTAAAATCTAAGACCTTGCAAAGGGTAGGTTGCACTGTTATATCATGAAGAAGTGGTACTGTTACTGGCATGGCTTTCAAGAGTATGAAAAATAATTTGATTTGTTCAACCCCAGATACCGTCAAGTGGATTTTGTGGCGAACAAACACCAGTCGGTAGGGTTTTTTCTCTGGGATTTCTTGTTTCTTTTGACGTTCACGTTCTTCATTCCATCATTATCATTCATCTCATCGTCATAGTCTCCCTTAGGCTTATGCATAATCGTGGGACGTTAAATTCCAAAAAAATGTAGTCTAAGGAAAAGTCTGGAAGGGGTGAATTACACACCATTCTTCTTTATCTTTCTAGATTGCAGTGTACTGCACCCGTGTATTTTGTTTCGACTACTAGAGATGTATCTATAAATTACTATTGTTAATTACGGCATTAGTGGATATTGTTTATATCACGAGAATAATATTCACCGATTAATATTACCCAGCAAAATGAATTAATGAAATCTTTAAATTAAACTAAAAGAGACGGATGAGTGATGAAAGTAAACGATTATGAATGAAATTCATTATTTGGTGGAATGCAATGTGGGATAAAAGGATAGAGCGTCGAAAAAATTCATAGGCATGATACAATTCTACAAGGGCTGGAATGAGAGAAGGTAACTCTTGCATCAGAGAGAAGCACTCTACTGCAGATTCATAGTGCTCTTTTATTATTAATACGTAGTAGTAGTAGTAGTAGTAGTAATAGTAGTAGTAGCAGAGACATCCTCAGGGGGTGGATCCTTGGGGTCCAAACCCCCTGAAATCCCAATTTTTCTGTAAGTTTAGTTTAATTTTAGGGGTGATTTTACAAATTTTAATATAATTTATCCTCATGTTGAATTTAGGTCCCACTGAAAAGCTTTCACCCGGAAATAGTTCCTGTGTACATGCCTCAGTAGTAGTACCAGAGAACTAGCCCGTGACGGTGGTAATAAACTTATTACTAACTCGTTTTGTGTGTATGTGTTTTACAATTCTCTTGTTAGAATAACGCAAGTTGGCATAATAAGATTGTAATGTTGATACTTACGTAGTATTCAAATAATAATTCTTGAAGAAAAGAGATTTTTTAAATTTTAATTATCACAATATAGCTAGAGTGATTATCTTGACCGAGTTCGTTAAGAGTCAATCCGTCAATCCTTCAACACTTTCTGTGACTGTGATTATACATATCCCACTGTGACTAAGGATATCCCATTTTTTACTATTGAAACGAAAGTGTAAAATGTGAAATTATAGAATTACACGTCGCGCCGCTAGATGGAAGCAAACATCCTTCAGTACTTGCCTACCGGATGAAATGAAATGTCGTGTGATCCTCTTTATTGTCTTTAGCAGAGTTATTTGTTTTCGTGTATTGTTCAGCAAAGATATTAGATTGAAGGTTGATGATGTGACAACGTAGGCAAATAAAGCATTTTGTTGAGATCGGAATTAATCTCGAAACTTTTTGATAACCCTTGCAATTGTTTTCCTTTCTTACGAAATCCCCGTGATTCTTTTGCAGAAAGTGCGGACTTACGAAATGCTTCTCAATCAAATATGTAGTGAAACGCTTGAATAAATTTAACCATTTTTTTTTTAGCAAACATAGCTTCACTACTCAATTATCTATCATGATTCTGTATCTATTTTGGATGTTCAAGATTTGGTTTGATTTGATCTGATTTTCAATTTAGCATATCTATCAGTAGCGAGGCTATGTGAGACGTAAACCCACAGCTTAATGTGGGATGCTACTCACTTGAGCTCCCTCCGGAAATCAAACTCGGATCTCCCACTCGAATGCTCAAGAAATATAAATATTTTTTGTTTATATGTGACAATAGACTTTAACACTCCAGGGCTAAATTAAAGGAACAAAATACTGCAATACCAACAAACCACGCTGTACAACGATCCAATAATAGGCACTTAGAAGAAACTAATGAGAATTAGATTGATGACGACTACCCTTTAATAGTTTCCGTTGCATCCAAACAACAGGAATACTACGCCAGGATATTTGATAACATAATAGATCAGCATATCAAGGATCTTAATAATTTATCTCAATAATTTAGTCATTCGAATGGATACTATTCCATATTGTAGAAGGTTATAATAAAAATTCTCATTTTTTAGAACTGAATAAATACTAGACACAGCCGCAATGTTATCATCCTATCCAACTGGCATTTACATTTTTGGTAATTTTTCAACTATTTACAGGTTCTTACTCACTGCAATTTTTACAGTCTCCGAACATCACATCTCGCTACAGTTAATACTTCAGTCAGTAATCTATTCAATATAAAAATTTCAATACTAGCTTCCTACCATTTGACCTAGAGGTGGTCTTCGATACTACGTGATATAATAGATTATTTAAAGAATTGCACTTCAAGTAATCTCCAGTAGCTTATAATCTACTCATATTCCACTTTCTTCGCAATATAATCGTCTTACCTTCATTAATGACAGAATATCATACTTATGTTTTCAATTTCAAAAAGTTCCTTAAGATTCAGTGTTATCTTCCCTACAGTACATAATACATGTATTTGACATACTAACAATTGCGCTCAGAAACTCAACTTTCACTTTTGTCGAAGATATTGCCTGGTGTAATCGACAAAAGTTGAAGATAAATAATACTACCAAACACATGCTTTAGTCATTCAACCTCTAGAGACTCAAACTTGGCTACTATATTACTTGACATTAACATTACGAGTGCTGATCTCTCAGATACAACCTTTTCTAACACGGGAGGGTCCCACAAGTTGTCACTAAAATCTGATTGCCACATAGCACATCTGATAGAGCATCATGAGAAATGAAAATGAGCAAAATTTAAGGTGCTATGGACCAGAAGGATAGGAGCTACGGGGCTTCAAAATTTGAATGTCCAAAAAATTATATCGTGGAATTATGGACGTTAAAAGTAAATATCTTGAAAACCGTTAAAGCAATCAAAACAAAAGCTGCACAATTTAATGAGAACAAAATGGCCTATCGAAAACGATGAACAATGTTGCCATAAATGAAGCAGTGTTGCCAACTCAGCATAAAAAGATTTTGTTTCAAATAGCACTATATACAAATGTTCACAGATTTAAAACGCACTAGTATCACTAAACACAATAGTGAAGTGTAATGGTACAATGTTACACATTATTAGAGGTACGTTTGTTGAAAATGTACAATGGAGAAGTCTGATATGTGACCAGGACAACAGATGGTAATAATGGAATCTGGGTCTCATACTATGAATTTAGTTCAAACGCATAACACCGATAGTATAACATAGCAAAATGTCAGCAGTGTCACAAAATATTGATGCATTTGAAAAACGAAATTGAGCGATGCCATTTTAACGTCTTGTGTCAGCTCCGACGGAACCTATAGTGTAAAATAGGATTTGAACCACCATAGCAAAGGAAAATAACAATGAAATGTAAGGTGAAAAGTACAACAAAAACATGCCCGAGGCAGAATTGGAACCCGCATCCCTAATAGGTTGGTTGTCTAGCTTTTTAGACCAAATGCTATCCGGGCCAATTAAAAACGAAATGAGATAGTAATAAAATAATTATATTTCCAATGTGAATATGATAATATTACAGTGTACAAACTTAATCATATGGTATGTAGGAAAGGAAGTAAAAGAGTATGTCACTTAACCGAAAGACATATGCCAAGAAACTACTCTTCCAAATATTGATAAGATAATCTGGAGAATCATTTTACAGAATTAGAAAACACGTGTTTCTTTCGAAGCGTGTATCATTTTGTTTTCGCGAGTTATCTGCTTATTCACCGAGGCTATGGAAGTGTAATGCAGATTCGTCACTTTTTTCCAATGCATTCCTTTATTACCCTCTATTGCCACATAGCAGAGTTCCCCATTGCACATTTTCAGCATACGTAGTTCCAACAGTGTCCAACACAGTACCACTACACTTCACTGTTATGTTTAGTGATAATAGTGCGTTTTAAATCTGTGAACACTTGTATATGGTACTATTTGAAACAAAATATTTTTATGCTGAGTTGGCAACACTGCTTCATCTATGGCTACACTGTTTGTGGTTTTTGATAGGACATTTTGATCTCATTAAATTTTGCAATTTTTTTTTTTGATTGCTTTAACGGTTTTCAAGATATTTACTTTAAAGGTACATAATTAAATGATATAATGTTTTGGATATTCAAATTTTAAAGCCCTAGCTTCTATCCTTCTGGTCCATAGAACCTTAAAGTTTGCTCATTTTCATTTCTCATGATGCTCTATGAGATGTACTATATGGCAATCAGATCTTAGCGACAACTTGTGGGACCCTCTCGTGTAAGAATGCTGGTTATTTTTGCTATATTTTAAAAATCATATCAGGAAAGATAGGCATGAAAAAATTATGAATCATACACTGCTGGAAAGTTTGAAGTCCCCCCTCCCCTTTAGTCTGGTACGAGATCATATTTTACATTCCAATATGTCAGTATTGGAAAGTGAATTACGTATGCATTATACATAATTCACGAAAAATAAAAAAGTTGACAAATCATATAATACAAATAAAGGAAGGACTTGGATTATGTTTTACTTACTATATTTGTTTATAATATTTTAATTAAGTTTAGATTACATTTTCAGCAACTGCACTGGTCCACAGATGTGAAGTATTTTCCTACACGAAAAACTTTGACGCGGAATTCTTTTCGAACTGCTACTTTTGTGATGGAATATTGTGGAAAAAGTGTTTCCCTGGGGTCATCCCAGTAATTACAGATCTTGGAAGTACCTCGCGTGGGTCCTTTCTTTTGTATACAACCAGCGCCTCACAAATAATTTTATTGTATGTGGAAAGGGATAGTGTTCGCTGGTAGTTTTGATGTACAGTATACAAGAGTTGACCAAAATCATTACAAACAGTAACGACGGTAGAGGAAGCAAGGGTGTGGGCGTCCCTCTGTGGGTTTGACTCTCCCCCAGAAAGCCTCCCAGACATGAATTGTAAAGTATGTCAAACAATATAAAACTATTGCCTTTGGTATACAAGATAACAGCTGCCCCCAAAAATTCCTCTGCTCCTTCATTTCACCCCCTCAGTAAATTAAATCTGGCGTCGTCACTAAATGTCGTTCCATTAAAATGATTGCCGTCACTTTCTGCACGTTCATAATTTCCTTTTCCAGATTGAGGCGTATAAGTTCGTCCGACAAACTTTTTCTCATTATTTTTGCTGTACAATACAGGGTATAGACAAAAATCTTAAAACACTTCATACAGGACACGTAAGTTTGGCCCTCCACTGTACAACACGTGTTGCGGTTGCCGATCGTTTTTTGTTTTCAATGTGCCATGTGGACCTTCCTCTTCCGTCAGCAGTAACCAGTTTATCTGTGAGTGTCGTGGTGTGAAAGTGGCGCGGTAAAATGGGCGATCTGACAGACTTCCAAAGAGGCATGATCGTTAGTGCCCGTCTGGTTGGAGCTTCATTGGCAACAGTGGCGAACATTGTGGGAGTATCGAAAGGCACTGTGTCCAATGTCACGAGGGCATACACAATTCATGGGCAAACGACATCTGCAAAGCACAACAGTGGTCGAAAAACAATCCTGTAAGATAGGGACTGGAGGGCATTAAAACGGATTGTAACAGCTAAAAAGAAGACCACTGCAATGAAAATTACTTCTGAACTCAATTCCGGCTTACAAAACTCGATTTCATCGAAAACAGTGATACCGGAACTTCATAAAATGAAAATTCATGGCAGGGCCGCTATCGCCAAACCCTTGATCACAGCAGTAAATGCGAAGAGGCGTATCCAGTGTTGCAAGGACCACAAGACGTGAACTCATGAGCAGTGGAAACACGTAATGTCATCCAATGAATCGACCTTCACCTTGTTTCCAACAACCGATCGTGTTTACGTATGAAGAACACCGTCGCAGGCCTATGATAAACAGATTGTCTGCTCCCAACTGTAAAGCATGGAGGGTGGTCCTGTTACAGAGTGGGCAGTGATATCGTGGTTTTCTGCAGGTTCCATCATAGCCCTGCATGGAATGATGAACACTAAGGCGTATGAGGCCATTTCGGTGAACCAGGTTCTACTCATGACCCAAATTTTGTTTTCTGATGATGATGGCATCTACCATGATGATTTGGCACAATGTCACACTGCAAAAATGGTGAAATCATGTTTTGAGGAGCATGACCAGAAGCTATCACACCTCCCCTGGGTCCCACAATCACCAGATCTGAACATCATTGAGCATTGTGGTCTGCGTTAGAAACGCGTGTTCGGTCTCATTACCCTCTACCAGCATCCCTTAAGGAACTGGAGCATGCTTTAGAGGAACAATGGTACAAAATTCCACACACCACGATTCAGGAGCTGTATACGTCCATTCCGCGTCGGATCCGGAAGTTGTGTTGGACGCAAAAGGACCACACCATACTAGGTATGATTTTCACACTTTTGCAAACGTTTTAGATTTTTTTGTCCAACCCCTGTACATGCACATCGCTTTCTGTCAAAAACGCCGACAGAACAATAAGGACTATTTGCGCAGCATCTAGTCACAAAATTATGATCTAAGAAATTCAAAGAATAATTCAAGATTGTTAACTTTGTACAACCATAAAGGAAAATCGAGATAATATATTTTGAATGGAAACACGTATTTATACGTGATCCTCAGTCGACAAAAGTTTGATCTCTCCGTATATATACATGATTAGCACTTAAGGTTATGAAGTTCAGATACCTTCAAAATATCTAGTTTAAGATATTTAAGAGTAATAATGAGTCACACGCTTAACAGGAAACTAAATATATTCAAGTTATTACTGGATTGACAGGGCATTTTCAATTCTATCCTCTTTTTAAACTTAAAAAGAAGTGGCAAACACATCTCGGGCCAGTTTCAGCAATGACTTTTATAGCAGGCTGTAAATTTCAGAACACCACACTTCATGACTACATCATATTAAACTCATAAGCTTGTTTACTTTATGACAACATTGACGCTCTACCTATGGCACATCATCTTGAAACATTAGAGATAATTGTGTTACAAGTGAGTTTCGTTTTCAAGCTATGCAATTCAATATTAAAAGGGAAAGAAGTAAATCTGTAACTTCCAGCTGAAAAGAGCGAGAGAATGAACTTGTTCATTAGACGCTGAATTCACATAAAAAGACAGTTTATCAGTAGAATAGTAAAGTTGATATAAAATCTGTTCATGAGATTCGAAATACATACCAAACGTTATATGTCTCCTTCTGTTTCAGTTTTCACTCAATCGAAATCAACATTAGAATCGGAAGGGGTACTTGATTTCTACTACTTTTAGCTGCAATAGAGGAATAATGTCGGAAATGGAAACTATTGTTGCGGTACTGAATTCATTAAAAAAAAAAAGGTCGTGGTGGCTCAGTGGTAGAGCGTTCACCTCTGGTGCATGGGGTCTCGGGTTCAAACCCTGCTCCCGCCAAGTAAACTTTGTGGTGGACAAACACCGTGTGCGTTGGTTTTCTCGGGGTTCTCCCGTTTCCTCCCACTTTCTTCATTCTACCATTTCATTCATCTCTCATAATCACCGTCTCCCTTAGCCTAACTGGCATAACCGTGGGACGTAAAACTCAAAGATTTCATTTTTTTTTCATTTCAAGAAATTGCTTCTCGCTATCTCTTAATTTTTTTTTTTTTACTATGTCGATCAGTGGTGAAAACGAAACCAGTAGAATTCCACCATTTACGATTTACATAGAGAAAGAAAGGTCGAGATGAATGATTCTTGAGAGACGTAACCCGTATTAAAAAGCCGTTTCTCGTTACCTCTTACTGTTTACGCTCTCTGGAGATACTTGCAGAGATGCTACCGCTAGTTGAGAAAATGAATTGACATAAAATAAACTTCATGTTTTTATCTATTACCGTTTGTATTGAATCTGTAAACCATTGACTTAATTTGAAGATGTGAAAATCAGTATTGTGGACAAAGAAAGTATAAATGGACATCAATATTTTAATTTTTTATTGGAATCTTTGTTTCACGCACGTGGATTTCTTTGTTTTATTCTTTCTGTCCGCTTGTTAAATTGTCCAGACAAGCCGGAAAAGATAGCGTTTTGTTTGCATATGTGAATTATGTTGTTTGTCTCCTTTCATAACTTCCGTGTCATGTAAAACTGTGTATGCAACAAATTGTAACAAACTGTAATAACTTTCTACTTAAATTATGCTGATGAATGTATTTCTTTCAAACTGGCATTTTTCTGCACACGTCGAGATTTTAGATTTGAGATACCACAGATAGTACTTTTTGACGTTTCGGTACTATCTCTTCTGTGGTATATAAACTGAGCACTTCCTTGCTTCTTTCAATTCGGTCTCTAGTATAGGCACCGTAACTAGCAGACTAATATTAATCCAATGTTCTCGGGATTGCTGACAGAGTGAGTGTTGCTGTGCTGAGCTTTCGTTACCATACAGCGGCAACATCTCCAGAGCTATGTGTTGGAGTGTGCTGGTCGTACAGATTATATTGTGGTCTTTAAGAATCGCTGTGTTCCTATTGGTTGTTTTTGTTGGCCAATGGCGTGCTCTGATTTTGCTGGTGGAAACTGCTCTCTGATTGGCTGGTGGTTCTTTTCGTACTGAGAAGCTGGATCCAGATGTCAGGTAGATGATAACCTTCGTCTCTGTTGATGGATGGCTTGTATGTACGCATGAATAGAGATTCATGTATTTTCCTGTCCCAGAACTGTTTGCTTTTCTTTAATACTTCAATTTGGTCCCACATGGCCGTATGATTGTATTGTATGCAGTGTTCGGCTATTGCAGATTTTTCCGGTTGTTTAAGTCTGGTGTGTCGCTGGTGTTCCTTCATTCTGTCTTCAATGTTCCTTCCTGTTTCACCTATGTAACTGGCGTTACATTCACAGGTGATCCTATAGATGCCTGGTGTCTTTAATCCCAATGAGTCTTTTGCAATTGGTAGTAAACTCCTGATCTTCGGTGGAGGGCAGTGTACAGTCTTGATGTTGAATTTCTTCAATAGTCTTCCTAGTTGGTTGGAGGTTTTTCCCATATATGGAATAAGTGCAATATTTTTCTTGTCTGCCGTGTTTTCCTCTTTTGTGGTGCAGTCTCTGCTACTGTATTTTCTCATGGCTGTGTTGATCTGTTTCAACGAATATCCGTTGAATTTGAATACTGTTTCCAGGTGAGATAGTTCTGTGCTTATATTATCTGGATCTGCTATTTGGTATGCTCTGTGTATTAGAGTATTTAACACCCCCATCTTCTGTGCAGGATGATGAAAACTGGTCGCATCGAGGTAGAGATCAGTGTGTGTGGGTTTCCTGTAGATTGAATGGCCTTGACTTCCCTCTGGCTTCTTGTATACGAGTACGTCCAGGAACGGGAGTCTTCCTTCTGTTTCTATTTCCATTGTGAACTGGATGTTGCGGTGTATAGAATTCAGATGCTGCAGGAATTCGTCGAGTTTCTGTCTGCCATGGGGCCATATGACAAATGTGTCGTCTACATATCTGTAGAATACTGTAGGTTTGTATGTTGCTGTTTCTAGCGCTTTGTGTTCAAAATACTCCATATAGAAGTTCGCTATTACTGGAGAGAGAGGAGAGCCCATTGCCACACCATCGCTTTGTTCAAAGAAATTGTCTTGGTAACTGAAGTAGGTAGACGTTAGGGTGTGTCTGAAGAGATGTACTATATCCTTGCTGAAGTGCGATTCCAGAAGTCTAATAGAATCTTCTAGTGGTACCCTCGTAAAGAGAGAAACCACATCAAAGCTGACGAGTATGTCATCTGCGTTTGTCTTGATGCTGTGTAGTAGTTGTACGAAATGGCTGGAGTTTCTGATATTGTGTGTACACTCTCCTGTTAGTGGTTGTAGCAGTCCTGTTAATTTCTTGGCCAGGTTGTACGTGGGGCCTCCTATGGTGTTAACTATGGGTCGCAATGGAACTTCTTTCTTGTGTATCTTCGGAAGGCCATAAATCCTTGGTGGTATTGAAAAGGTTTAAGCCTCTTCTTTTCTTCTTCATTCAGACTGGAAATTTGTATTAATCTGGAGGTTTTCTTTTCGATGGCCTTGGTTGGATCTCTGTCAATTTTCCTATATGCTGGATCTTCCAGTAGGCATGTCAATTTGGAGTGGTAGTCTTCCCTGTTGAGAATGACGGTCACATTCCTCTTGTCTGCTGGTAATATTATGATGCTGTCATCTGCTCGTAGGTCATTGAGGGCTTTTCTTTCTTCTCTGGATAGGTTGTATTTCGGCTTCTGCTGCTTGGCTCTCATAAGGACCGTAACGGCTTGTGTGCGTATGTGGTCTGCTGCTTCTTGGTCTAAGTGTTTTATTGCTTGTTCAATACCGCTTACAGTTTCCGTGATGGGAATGTGTTTAGGTGTTGGAGCGAATTTCAGGCCTTTGCATAGAAGACTTGTAGCTGCTTCACTTAGTCTTTTGCTGGAGAGATTCACCACTGCTTTTTCTCTGCTCGGATGGGATGGTTCAGGATTTTGCCTTCGGTTAAGCTTTTCGAATTTCTTTTTAAGATGAACTGTGTGTAACTCGTGCTGCCTGCTACTATATGCATACGTGATGGAATCTACCCATTCCCAGTCCCAGGTGTGGAGCACTGTTGGTAGATACAGAAGTAGATGCTTCATTTCCCTGTCGTGCTGGTCTAGTCTTCTGTGAAGTTCCTGTATCTGTTCCCTGACTAGAGCGTGGCTGGCCCTGATAAGGACCCGTTGTGCCTTCTGTGACTTGATGTGACTGGTTACCTTGGCGAAATCTGGAATGATATTTTGGTCTATGCATCGTAGTAGGAATGCCAATCGAGATAGCAAACTTCCCATTTGTTCGGCGGAGTGTCTGGAGTATGTTTATCTTCCTGTAAATATCCTCCCCGTAGAGGTTTGTCAATATGATCTTGAAGCTTTGCTGGCGTCTACTATTAATCCAATGTTCTCGGGATTGCTGCCAGAGTGAGTGTTGCTGTGCTGAGCTTTCGTTACCATACAGCGGCAACATCGTGTATGGCATCGTGATGTTGCCGCTGTATGGTAACGAAAGCTCAGCACAGCAACACTCACTCTGGCAGCAATCCCGAGAACATTGGATTAATAGTAGACGCCAGCAAAGCTTCAAGATCATATAGCAGACTAACACCTTAACCGTTCAGAGATAAACAGCCGAGTTGGCAACGCAACTCTGAACTCAACCTATCCTATGAGAAGTAATACTCTCAATCTAAGTCTCACTGGATAAGTAGTGAATTCAGCGGACTTCGTGTCTAATCTCATTCGTCGATCTATAAGGTCGAGCAGTTTCTAGTTTCATAAGAGGGAAGCTATTTATATGAGCCAACAGCAGGCAGAACATGGGGTCAATGGCCGCGAGTTTCACACGCTTGACGTACAATGTTTTATTTAATTTTGTGTACCATTATTTGAATCATACTTATCTATAGTAAAATAAGTATTAAAACTTTGAAGTTTGATTTGACAGATACAAATAATAGAAAATGAGATAGAAGTTACAATATCCCTGAGAAAGATAGATTGGGATTATATTGCGTTGTTTGCTTAGTTATTGCGTTCTAATGGCTTCTTATATCCCTTATCTTAAGACAGTGTCTAACCCGAACCGGTTTCTGGATTGAATCGCTTGATATTTTGAAAAATAGTGTTACTGAAAGTGTAAGAGTTAAATACAGTGTCTGTATAAGAGGAAAGAAATGCATCGAGAACAGTCTCTCGTGACGTGTACGCAGGACATCTGAGAACACTGTAAGTGTAGCTTGGTGATATCTTTCGTTGTGTCCTTAACTATGTGTCGGATATGTTTTGTCGTGTGTAAAACTCAAGTCTATAATAACAACAAATTATTGTTTTAGCTACAATATACTGTCTGCGTTTGAAGATTGCAGTATAATCTTAAGTTCAGAAACACTTCTTTCAATCTCTTAAGAATTGAAGCACCCCGCCGAACAACGATATAGGTTACTTTCAGTGCTTTCGAGAGAAACGAGAAAAACTTCCTGTCCTTTATGCCGGCACATTTATTTTACGCTTTTTGCTTCTATGAACGTCGCTAGCTGCTGGTTTTATTTTTCCTATTGCACTCCTGAAGTTTAGTGCAAGTTTTTCTCTTTTTCCTCGAAACCACTAAATGTAACATATATCGTTGTTAGGCGGGGTGCTTCAATTAGGAATTATATTCCTGGGTTGTCAGCATCTATGGCAATTATAGCCTGTGACGTATGACGAATGACTCCTTTTCGGCAAATACACTAGCTAGGGAAGTGAGCAAGGAAGAAAAGAAAGGGAAGGAAGCGACCTGGAACCTTAATGTTAGGTAACCTCCCGGCATTTGTCTAGTTGTGACCTCAATCTTTCTCATGATAGCTGGTCTGAAATTTTTATTACACCTTTCTGACCGAAGTCCTTACTGGGAATTAAACCCGCAACCACTCATACTAAAGACGAGATCTTCTTTTAGTCTCAACCTACCAGTTGCTTAGGTTGATCTTTTTCGTGTTTCCTGCATTTGACTGGCACATTAGAGCCAATCGTTTCTTAATGATTTTTTTTGAACGCTGTATGAGTATCATGAAATAAACTCTAGTGTTATGATTGGCCAAAAGTGTACTGGAGACATGTTTTGCTGTTATTTTTATCTCCAGGTTAACTCAAAGAGGACTGTGTAAAAATAAACAGAAAATTAATAACAATAGTTTGGTTTAGATTTAATATCAATGGACTATACATAACATTTGACTTTTAAAATGATCCATCCTGAAAAGCGTATGGCCAAACTTAAGATGTTAGCTTCCTTAAGTGAGCCTGTGGCATTAGATTTATTCTTCTATAATATAAAGTTATTGCGTGACTTTTTGATTAAGATAAACGTGTGTCATAAATTCTGATATAATTGACTACTTATTTCAGTCATTATTTTCTCACGAGAACGTTTTGTTTCTGATGTGTACAAGAAATATATGAAAATAGTCTAAGAGAGGCAACTCTACTCTTCAGTTTAAGATAAGGATCTTAAGGGGTAAGTTTGTGTGCAACATGATGGGACACTCAGACGCATTGCACTCTCTGTCTTCATCATCCAAAATAGCAAATATCAAAATACCTGGATTGGTCATTGTTCCGTTCTCATGACCAAGAAATACTTCTAATCTAGTCACACCGTAAAATTCTTTATTAGTAATTATTAGTGGAGAAGAATCTGTATGTCAATATACTTTGTAATACAGGCGAAAACTGTAATTGACTGTAAGCGGATTTTCGTATAGAAATGCTATTTTCATGGGGAGTCGAGAAAAGGAGTCCAGACTCCTTGCTTCGACAGTGGAATACGATATGTATATCTCAAATTCAGGGAGTGGACTTTAACCCCTCCTGTACACCCCGATGACGTTCCTGTTCACGTAGAGATCCAAATTAGACTGAGAGCACTCAGGGTCAGAGTGATTTCTTGTCCAGCCTGCATATACAACAAATCTCTACGTTTTCGGAAATATCTTTTGATTTTTTTAAAAGCATGTGTCACAACTAAAACTACTATAGAGGTCAATATAATGACTCAATTTTCTACTTTTAAGAAACATTAATGAAATCTACTTCTTATAGAACTTATAGAAATTTGTATAGTTGTTTGAATGAATTACAAACATTATTAGCAACATAAATTATTAGCTGCACAAGATTATGTTGAACCAGTCGCGTACGCAAGGGAGAGGCTTTTGGCTCTTAGTAAGATATTATGGAAAAATATACATTTATTACACTGAGACATATTTACAAGTACATACAAAACTTACGCTTGCCCTGAAAGTGTAAGAGAATGAATGCTTAAACCATCCACCACTTGATGAAATACTGCGTAAGCCACTGTGTTGAATAGTATTCTAATGGTAAGCGTATGTCCAAGAAGGCGGTTTGCTAGTTTTAAACTCTTGTTGTCATGCAAACATTTTTCTTGAGCTCTGATGTGGAGATAAACATTCCGTGCTGGAATGCTCTATCATGTTAAATTATTATTTCTTCTGTTCGTTACTTACTTCCTCCTTATTAATTATTCTTTCAGAGCAACTCTATTTTGAAAAAAAAAAATAAATAGAAATCTTTCAGTTTTACTGTCCACGATTATGCCGGCTAGGCTAAAGGAGACGGTGATAATGAGATATGGATGCAATGGTTAAATGAATAAAGTGAGAGGAAACGGAAGAACCACGAGAAAACCTAAAAATACAGTGTTTGTCCACCACAAGACCCACTTGGCACGAGCTGGAATCGAACCAGGGACCCCACGCACCAGAAGACAACTGTGCCCTCTGAGCCACTGTGCCCAAAATTATATTTTGAATTCTGCCATTAATGCCTTCTTTAGATAGTTTGAGTAGAATGTTAACGAATGAAATGGAACATGTTCTTGGGACACTAAATTCCAAAAACCTCTTCTTGATAACATTTACCGCTTTTGCTCGTTACCTGTCAATGAACAGACAAACTTGGGGGTTTTCTGTAAGATTTCTGATACTTGTGCATAGCATAGTTCGAAAGACTGAAAATTGGGCTGAGAAATTATTCACAATAGGCAATAGAAACCAACGGGATTGCTAAGTTTTCCTTGTAACATATCACACTTTATGATCTCAAAAATGTTAGTCATTATATGGCCCTGTATGACGTTGTTGGTAACGGTCTCGCTTTTTGGGCAAGCGGTCCCGGTGGTTCTATTCCCGGTTGGGACACGCGGTCGAAAAATTGTAGCAGCTTTTTTTTTTTTCAGGCCAGCCAGCCTGAATGAGGCTTAACTGGGTTTTTCTCATTTACATCATGCAAGTACCGGGATGGTACCTAACGTAATTCTCCCTGGCCAATTTCTTCTTTCTTTCCCATTCCTTTCTTCTCAGTTCCTCTTGTAGTATGATCGCCACGTTGCGGGTTAACATGCCATAAATGCCAATCTAATATTAATTTCTAATATTAATCATAATGACCGTTATTATCATCATTATGTTTTATAGACAACGTAATCAACGATGTTCAATTTATCCATTAGTTGTACAGTGAGTAATAATACACTCATCTGACGATTCGCTAACGTCTTAATCAAATAATTTTCCCAGAGACTCTTATAAACTGCATACTCACTGCTTCTACTTTTAAAAAAAAGGAAAGAAAATTTTTAGTGGTTTTTAACTATTCAATGTTTCTTATCACAAACATTGCCTTATATTAGTTGTATTTTTTTTGGCAAACATCTATCAATACTAGGTAACGAAAGTATTTGTGTTTCTATTGAACCTATTTTACTATGACTTTCGGATCCTACATTAGTCTCTAGATTCACACCTCATATCCTTAAAAGTTAAGTACAGGTTCAAAACATTTTATGAGAAATACTAAAGTTGACTTGCACTTTTTGACATGTAGAATACAGGCCACTATGTTATACTCCTCTATTATTTAAATATATTTTCTTTTCAGTTCACCAATGTAACCGAATTTGAATTACAATAATCTCACTTTGCAAACATGTCATGTATAAAAGTTGATAAATGTATCGCTTTGATGATATTAAATGGATATAAGGAAATATTTAGTTCCATGATCATAGAATCTAAGTCTTGTTTATCAAGGGGAAGCCAGAAATGTCTTACAGTCGCCATGATAGAGAGCGCTGCTAATGTAAACATTTGAACAATGATAAGTTGTCATCTTGCTAATGTGTTTGCTAATTAGTGTCTTTATAAGTTCTATTGAATTACAGTCACAAAAGAAAAGAAAAGCGACAGCAGCATGTTGACAAAATCGAATGTCGAGTTGTGATTACATTCCTCTTATCTTATAGGAAAATTAGCACGAACGATACATGAAGATATAGCAGGTGTATATCATAAACAATGCCCATCTTATACCACAGTGAAACGTTGGAAAAGAGATTAAAATGTAATCTCACAACTCTACAGGATGAAAAGCCGTTCCTGAACAGCTACAAATCCAAATGGGGTGGCAAGAATTGAGCAGATAGTGCTTGAATATAGACGTGTGACTATTAATTGTTTAACTAAGGAAGTGAAAATTAGTACGGGGTCTATTCACGCCATATTACATAACAATCTGCATATGAGCATAGCGACAGCAAGGCGGGTTTCCCAATTGTTGAAACCTTTTTTTTATAAATACCAACGTCTGCAATGTGCACAACATATTTTGGACCTATACTACAAGGGCAAGAATATTTTTCTAAACAGATTAGTAACTATAGATGAAACTGGGTATATGTATTGGACCTTCAGATCAAAGCAATGAATGAAACATACCTCGCCTTCTATACCCAACCTCCAAAAGACTAAAAATGCAGCATTCATCCAGTACGGTAACGCTGTCCGTGTTTTGTAAGAACAAGAGAATAATCTTAACTAATTTTAAGATCTACAGTCACAGAAACATATTATGGAAACCTGCTCCAAAAGTTGCGGGATCCTATCAAAGCAAAGAGACGTAATTTGCTCTCGAAAATTGTATTACTGCTAGCGGACAATGTACCGGTACACCAAATAGCAGAAATGTTTCCTTGCTTGACCAAATGTGGTTAGAAACCTTTGCTCCACCTATCATATTCACCCAATCTAGCTTCATAAAAGCATTTTTTTTATTCCCAAATATGAAGAAACATTTTCCAGGTTGGCGTTTTGCAGAGTATGATGATATCATTTATGCGGTGGAAACCTGGTTGGTCTCCTATTTCGCAAGCTTTTATATAGATAGTGTTAAAAGACTGATTTATAAATGCGAGAAAAATGTAAGGCAATACAAAGTGACGCAACCATAGAGAAGGACGCGTCCGTGAACCATATTGTAAATTCCTAGCTCATTCGTATCATGGCGAAGGTAAGGATTTTGTGGCCTCTCCTCGTGTTGAAAAAGAATCGTGACTACCAAGTTAGTTAAAAGTTATGAAATAAATATTTTATGGGTAATTCCTTTTAAATATGGACATCGTATTAGTTTAGTAACTAGCAATGAAAAGGAGGTTGTTCTCTGTACATTTTATAAGTAGTATGTGTGTCACTGGTAGCAAAAGACACTCTGCGACTTAAGAGTGTACTATCTCTACATATGCAGTAAATAAATAAATAAATAAATAAATAACATGTTCTAGCAGAATTAAAACAATTAGTTATTATTGTCCAAAACGACTAGCATTTTTGTCCAATTTCTATAAAAATATGCATTTTCGTCCAATTTCTCGAGCCGTGCGTATGAGAGTTTCCCTTCAAACTTCTAATTTTGTTGATCTCGATATGATCTATAAATTTATATATATATATATATATATATATATATATATATATATATATATATATATATATATATATATATGTGTGTGTGTGTGTGTGTGTGTGCAGTGGCGTAATGATAGAATTTATTATAGGTATACGCTACACCATTTTCACCCCCTGTATAGATCATTCTTTCGTGAATTTAAGGTAGTATATGGTATCTATTTAAAAAAAAAATAGAAGATTGATAACGCTGAATACTACCATATACGTTCTATAACATCTCGTATGCATCTTTCATCTTTAAATACAGTAAACTCCGACTATTCGACTCTACTACTATCTGGCCTAGTTAAAAAGAAACAACGACAAAGATCTCCGCAATACAATGAATATTTCTTCTGAACTATCTTCTCGTCATTTATTGTCTTCATAAAACATGCAAATTTTCCAAGCAGAGGCAGCCATGTATCACGGACTTTTTCAGAAACTAAAAACTGTGAGTTTTGTTGATTCGTTTTACTTTAGGCCTAATTTTTCACATTTGTGTAATCACTTACCAATGAACAGTACAACAACTTCATTTTTTTAATATAATTAGGTTTATGCTTTACGTTAATCTTTTGTTCGTTGTTTGTAAAATTGCATATATTCATACCGTACAGCGTACAACATTTCGTATTCTTCAACTAAGTTAGACATTACAAAATTTATCTTAGGAGCCGTGACGGCTCAGTGGTGTGTGGGGTTCCTGGTTCGATCCCAACTCACACCAAGTGGACTTTCTGGTGAACAAACACCGTGTACTTGGACCTTCTCGGGGTTCTCCGGTTTCCTCTCATTTTATTCGATCCAGAGGGGCCACGGTGGCTCAGTGGTAAAGCGTTCGCCTCTGGTGCTTGGGGTCCAGGGTTCAAACCCTGCTCCCGCCAAGTGAACTTTGTGATGGACAAACACCCTGTGCGTGGGTTTTCTCGGGGTTCTCCCGTTTCCTCCCACTTTCTTCATTCCACCATTTCATTCATTTCTCATAATCACTGTCTCCTTTAGCCTAACCGGCATAAGCGTGGGACGTAAAACTTAAAGATTTCATTTCATTTTCATTTTTATTCGATCCACCATTGCATTCATTTCTCATCACCACCGTCTCCTTTAGCCTTGTCGGCATAACTCTGAGACGTAAAACTCAAAGATCTCATTTACAAGAAAATGTACAATATTTTTATTTTTGAACTCTGTTTTTGTGATTTAAAAAAAAAAACGTACAGCAAACTACATAACAATAATTTTTAAAGTGCTGATCAGTACTAAGAGAAATATGAAGATGTTTATATACAGTATATATATATATATATATATATATATATATATATATATATATATATATATATATATATATATATATATATATATATATATATATATATATATATATATATATATATATATATATATATAAAGAGGTTTTTAACGATTTAGGTGGGCAGAAAGTAAGTGATCACAGAATAACGTCAATATGTATATGGATAACGTCAATATGTATTAAATTTTCAGTAAGTTAAGAATGAAGTCACTTTAGTTAGAATGTAACTAATACTACTAAACACACACTTATTGCTTAAATTGGTAATTGGATCTGGTGGCTATTTTGAACGCTCTAATGAAAAATTCCTTGCGGAAGCTTTTCTTAATAAACACTGTTGTTACAGGGAACGAGCGTAATTGGAACATATTTTTGGCTGCAGAAAAGTTAGAGCTTCAGTAAACCGGACAATGCATATTAACTTATGATTTGTTCCTCTTTCTTTCTTGGAAGTATTGCTAAAGGAGAAAACCAGAATCAATGTAATGATCTCATTTTAAGTCATATACTAGCGTTAACTATTAGGTAACAACACAAATTGGGTATATTAATTACAAAATTCCTTTATTTTGCTCGCTAATTAAAATGTTAGGAGATTGATTACATTATTAAGATCAGCTGTTCGATGCATGGGTTTAAGAAGAGAATTATCCTTGTGATGTAGACAGAATGGAGAGATACAGAGATATTAAGAGAAGAAAATAAATTTTGATGTATTTTGAGCACGATAGAGAAACAAAATAATCAGTAACAAAATGTATTAACTATTTTTCTAAATTTCATGAACCAAAATTATTTATTACAAATTCGCATACTTTCAAATGCAGTCATGAATAATGTACTGCAAAATCATTCTAAAATATGTATTATTTTTGTGATAAAATAAGAAAAGGTTTAAAAATAAGTAAATAAATTTTTTTAAAGGAATCACTCAAAAAAAGTATTCCTTATTATTAAGCTACATATTGTAGATTTTTCAGGAGAAACATGTTGTTCTATGTTTCCGAAGTGTAGATGATATACTTGTTATGAAATATGAACTACATTACGTATAAAAATATTGTTTATATACTCACCCTTTCAAAATATACTGTTACCTGTAAACAATATTTATTGCATTTTTTTTTTTTTTTTTGACAAAGGATGGACAAATTTTGCTAAATTAAGGTTGTGAAAAAAGGTAAAGTAAGGATACTTTGATCACAATTTTAAAAAACATCAGATAGTTAAGCAATATTGTTACGAATGACGCAGTGTTTTGTTGGGCACCCTGTGCATAATAACAGGCTCAGAATCATCGCTATAAATGATTGAATTATTACTGGCGACCCTTTTTCAAAAACCTTATTTTGCACAGGCGTAGGTCAGAGGTTTGCGGCGTAGGTCAGAGTGTGCGCGACAGTGAGGTATCTACGAGAAGAATAAACCTTGTATTTTTCTCATGGATGAAAAATGTATAAAATATTTTAGAAACAAGACAGAACAAAATTGAATAATAACATAAATAACATTTGTATACTACTACATGCTACAGTACTTACTGTTGATTACTATTAGAAAATAATTATAAACTGCAACTAAAATCACAAGCACCTGAAAAGGGACATTTAACAAATGAAACAGCCTTGACATAAACATTTACCTACATAAAGAGCATAGAATTTCCGTATATTTTGTCAATACTCTCTCTAGTATGACGTTCACGAGAAACATGTTATTTACCCCACATGCCCAATGCCCCATATTACTGCACTTAATGTATATATTGCATCATTTCTCCTACTGCATGATTGAGCGAACTTTCGTATTTAAGTAGAAGAGATTGCGCATCTGCATTGTTCTGGTAGAATTCTCCACACTGACAATTAACTTACCATTTCTTGATTATTTGACACCAAAATCTTTCCTGTAAATTTACATCTAATGTTTGTGAAAATGTACGCACTCACTTTGCACCATTCATACAAAACATAGATCATATTTTTCAACAAACAGCCTCTCTCAAGACATGAATTCAACTGAAGGCTCTACATGTGCCATTGGTTGTCACTCGCCATCCCCTATCCTTCTCTGACTTCTGGCTTTCGCGGAATCTCTCCTATCGCGCGATCTCTACTTAATTTGCCTTATGAACAAGATCATTACAACTGCATTCGAGAAAATAACAATATTTTTCCTCCAGTAAACAAGTCTTATTTTTGCATACTACAGAAAAAAAAAATTAATGGCAAATCTCCTGGAAACCTTAAGTTTAAAAATGCCATATGGTTCTAATACTTTAAAGACTTAGGGCCTTATGCACACGCACAGTCGTTCTGACGCGTGATTAGTGCCATACTAAAGAGTTCGACTAACATATGCTCCCTTCAGAAGTCTGGCGTTTAGTATGAAACTAATCATACTTCAAAACAACTCTGCATAAGGCCCTTAGTCTCTAGGCTGGTGAAATTGAAGGATGGAGCAAACAAATACTTTCTTATTATGTAAAAACCATCAAATATTAACACTCTTTGTAATCTTAAATTCGATTTTTTTTCACGAGAAAAAGACAGCCTTTTCTGGTATCTATCTTTAAGATGAAAATTAGCATAATTTCGTAAGTGTAATAATACTTCATTCGGAGTAAGTTTAGTTAATGAAGTTAAATTCCCGTTTTAAGAAATAACGCTGTTAAATGAGATTTTAGGGTTGATAATGGTAAAAGAACTAAAATGTTTTAGGTTCTGGTTCCAGAACATAAATGAACATTTTAATTTGATATCAGAAAGAGAAACTGAAACAAATCTTGACATATCAGTCCTGTTAACAAAACCAACAACCATAATTTTGTGTGTTTCTTAAAGTGAACGGTAGTAGATTTTGATCTTACAATCACCTTTAGCTAAGAGAAAGATTGTTACAATCTTCAAACTATATTGAGTAACTGTGAAATGTTAACTCCAGGGATCACTATACAGCAGTTGTATCACAAAATCTACCTATTTCTCTTTTGACTGTAATTTCGCTACCACTTCAATATCAGTTCCGGTTCCAGAGTCTATCCTTTGGACTCTGTTCTAAATTGTTCTAAATCCTTTGGTGAAAGAGAGAGTGTATGAAGTAGTGTAAAAGAAGCAAGAGCGAAGTACTGCATGTAATTCTCGCTAAACAGCAATTTATTGTGATATGGCATAGTAAATTAAGATCTACGCAAAAAAACTACTCTTTCTAAGTTCTTACAAAGCAGATTATATAAGGACACACTGTCGGGCCATTATTAATAGATAGTATGACCACGAGTTAAAGGGGACACCTTTTGCCATCCTGTAACATTTGTATAAATTGAATTAATGATTTGTTTTCCTTTTTGGCTTGCAAAATATAACCGACCTCGCTGAGAAAATGAATAGTATTTAAAATGCCAGCAAATCGTCTAAATATTGAAACGCGTGTGAAATGTATACATTTCTTCTCTGTCACTAATAAAATGTGACAGACGTGCAGCGATGAATGTTACAGGAATATAGACCTCCAGCAACAAAATGTAAACATTATCGCAAAACACAAGTTATATGAGGCAATCTGAAGTGTTCCAAATCTTATCAAAGTTAGGCAGACCACGCACAGTTAGAACTAAAGTCGATGAAGACCGTCTGAGAGAAGAGACGCAAATTCTCTCCAAAAATCCAAGTCTCTGCGTTGATTGTCGAGAAGGAAAATTTAATATTAAACGTTCAAATCTACAGAAACGGTGTCAGTTTTCATTCGCACCATTTAAGATTAGCCTATGTTCTAAATGATTCTGATCGAAGGATTGAGTTCGAAACATATGGATTAGAAAGTTGAACAACTTCAACTGAGCGAAATATATGATTTGGACTGATGAATCAATATTTTCTTGTCAGTGGAATTGCTAATCAACACTGAGTGCATAATCATGTAGTTTAAAATCTTGAGCATCTTCCTGATGATATTATGGAGGAATTCAATTCGTTTTCCATTAAAATGTATCGTAAAATATCAAATTGATCATTATGAATGAATGAATGAATGGGGGATTAATGGGGACATCAGCATCGGGGCTATGTGTCCCCGTTACAATGAACGTGGTTCCTCAGAACTAAAATTGAAAATAGAACAGAAACAATATTGTCATAGTGATGTCTAACATACTATGTCCACATAAGCAAATATGAAAAATTTGTAAATATTTTCTCATTATTAAACATAATTCATGGTCAAAAGATACTCGTTAATTTGTCGCCACCTTGTATTAAGTTTGAACAATCTTTCTTTTAGTTCATCACTAAAGTATATTTATTGAGGGTTTATAAATGCAATTTAAATTCATATAAGAAACCTTTGAATACCTTTTAGTTTATCATTTGGTTCTGGGTCGTAGAATGGGTCACTCCTACGCCAAAGCAGGATTAGAGTACCCGAGTAGCGCATTTTTGACATGTATGACATACATAATATGTAAATTTGTTGAAACCGCAAACTTCCTATTTTTTTCACGGCTGCAAATGTTTCTTCACTTTTATGTGGGAGGAGCTGTGGCTCAGTGGTAGCCCTCCTCGCTAGTCTAGTGTCTAGCACGTGCGCTTTTGGTGTACGGGATTCCGAGTTCGATTCCCGGTGGGAGAGCCCTTGGCATTTTAACTGTCATGAATATGTATGTGTTCGTGTCCCTGTCGAATTTAGTAAATGTCAAAGAGGATTTGTATACGAGGAAACTCGGGTTGCTCAGGAAACTGAGATATGATCGGTTGATCTTTTATTTTTTTAAAAAAAGTCGTAAAGCGCTTATCTCTGGTCTATGAGGTCCCTAGTTCGATCCTCGGTCTAGTACATTTGTGGTAAGTAACATCGTGTCCGTGGGTTTTCTGGGTGTACTCCCGTTTCCTCCAACATTTTCATTTCATCAATTCTTCCATCAACATTTATTTGCCTTACTTATCCGTATTCTTTAGCTTAAAGCGCCTAATCGTGGGATGTTAAAGATTTCATTTCATTTCATTTTCATTTTTACTTCAGTTTTATGTTTTCTTTAATGAAATAAAATTTCCAGCTTAATGACCCAAGGTTGTGCTTTTTAAGCTAAAGGAGACGGGTGGTAAATGAAACTGAACATTATATCAAATAATTGATAGAATGAGCAGGCACGTAGCCAAGGAGTGGGTCCGGGGGGCCGGACCCCCCCCCCCCTTCGGAACCAAAAATGTAAAAAATTAAGGAAAGACGAAATAAAAAGAAACGAGAAAAAAGAAGAATCAGCGTTAAAAATATAAAGTTACAGCAAGCGTTTGGTTACTCTTTCTTATGAGGAGCTTTGTGTGGAGGAAACTGGGGGGACGGTTAAGTTGAAATTGGATATTATTATAGCGGAGCATTCCGAATTTCATCTAGCTCCATGATAATCCTATGGACTACAAATGACGATCGATAAATCGATTCGATCAGGTAGTCTCTCAGGAGAACTTAAGAAGATTGAAAGAAGATTGATTTTTCAATACTTTTTATATGCTTTTACTCGAGATTCTTCATAGTTCTTTATTAAAATACTTACTAACATGTCCTAATTTAATAGTCTTAACAAACCAATATGGGTATGTTGCCAGTAAAATAGTTTAGATTGATCGAGCCCCTGGTGTGTAACCAGACTATTTCATGTCATGCCCCCCCCCCCCACAATACGAAATCCTAGCTAAACGAACCAATATATCTTTGTAGTAAAATAGTTTAGAAGGATCGAACCCCTGCACAGTGGTTCAATTGCCACATCTATCTGGACAAAATTCATAACCTAAGAAAACACGGCCGAGCACGTACAAAACCATGCACAGAGCGACAAGAAGCGATAAGCAGTCGCATATCCTCACTGGAAGAACTATTATTGTGTTCAGTAGTATGATCAGCTGAAATGTATCCTTGATACGTGGGAGGAAGTTGTAACAATAGACGTATTTCTTCGGGAAGATGTTCACTGTGTTTGAGTGTCAATTTGCTAAGGTTTGTTATGCAGGGATCCGACGTGATTAACAACATGTGCAGAACCGCAGTAATTTGTCACGGACCCCCCCTATTACGAAATTCTGTCTACGTGCCTGGAATGAAATGCTGGAGAAAACCCACGTGCATCATGTTGTCCAGTACAAAACCAACATAATCCAAGATCAAACCAGGGATTCTTTGCGTCGGAGATACGCGATTTACCACTAAGCTATCGTACACCTTACTCCTTCCCCAAGGAATATAGTGCGTTTGTGTAGTACAGAATCCACATATAATCCACATTTTTGGTCCGCACAAATCACGTAACATGCAAATTCGATGAAACCGCGAACTCTCGATTTTTTCTTTGTTTACGCAAATGTTTTCCGTTTTATGCTTGCTTGAACAAACAAAAATCCAAGACGACGTATTCTTGCCTACAGGGAGTATATTTTCGAGAACATGACTTCTGCTCAAAAATATATATTTAGAAGTAATTCTGTGTCATACTAAAGTATCAGGCTACTGCGTGAAAGAAGAACGCTTGAAGAAATTGTCACTGAAGCGAAAATGAAGGCATGTCTTTGATGAAGTATTGATCACTACTACATATATGTTTAAAAATAAAATGATGAAATATGCGTAGCACTCGCTATCTTTCAAAATATATGTTCATATATTGAATATATATATAAGTGTAGAAGACTTTTCAACACATGACAAAGAAAGAGAAGAAGAGAGAAAGAAACAGAGATAAAAAAAAACACTTGAAATAGAAATTTTTTCCCATCGCACTTTCCTTTCAACCTCAGTGAGAAATACATTTGAATAAAGCAATTCATAGGTGAAATACCATTCAGTAAAACTATGGAACCGTGTCAAAAGTTGGTATTTGCGAATAAAACCTTTTCTTTCCTTTTTCCTGTGTTTTCACATGTTCACACGTGATAAAATTTATTCTATGTAAAGAGCAGAGCAGATGCAAGGTAAAATTTCATTCTAAAACTTATTACTTAACGTTTTGTAAATTTCAATAGAAATATTATTTTTTTAAAAAAATAAAAATAATATATTACTATGAGGATTAGCAATGTTACTAGTTACTCATGAAAAATAAAATTATTACGCTATGATGATAGCATTTTCAATGTAATTGTGCTTTGTGTTTATTCCCTTTTTTGTTAAACTTCAACAGTATTAAAATTAACTAATTATATGAAGAGCAATGTTCTTATAAGTTGTAAGTGATGCACGTGCAATTACGGAGTTAAATCAGAATGTCATTGTAGATGTTTTGAAAAAAGAACAACAGAAATTAAAGCACCAGATTTTATGGTTGTTACTTGAGTGAAATGAAATCGAGAAGAAATATTAATTTATGTGTATGCATTGGCGTATTTAAGGGGGTGCTTCTGGGTTTAAGCCACCTCTCCCGAAATTTTATATACTATTTTAAAGTAAATGAGATATCTTGCAGAATTATCACAATTCCAGGAATAAAGTTAACAAAGCCCACCCCGAAACAAAATCGTAAATACGCCACTGTGTGTATGTATTTGACTGTATCTCATATTGTAACTAATATTTAATTTGGGTGAAGAAGAGAGGATGTTAGGATAGCTTAGGTAGACAGTGTTTTGGGATAGTATAATATACACTGGGGCCTCGATAATTTCAAGCTGAAGGAAATACATAACAATTTTAGTTATCGAGTTTTTCAAGTAATCAAGGTGCGAGTTATCAAGGTGGCCAGTACAAAAATTCGAGATATCGATGTTCCACGTACCTCATAAAATGTGACTATATGGCCTTCATATTCATTCAACTTCTATAACTCGAAGTTTTATTCATTCAACCTCTATAACTCAAATTTTTATTCATTCAACCTCTATAACTCAAAGTTTTATTCATTTAACCTATATAACTTAAAGTTTTACTCATTCAACCTCTATAACTCAAAGTTTTATTCATTCAACCTCTATAACTCAAAGTTTTATTCATTCAACCTATATAACTCAAAGTTTTATTCATTCAATCTATATAACTCGAAGTTTATTCATTCAACCTATATAACTCGAAGTTTTATTCATTCAACCTCTATAACTCGAAGCTTTATTAATTCAATCTATATAACTCGAAGTTTTATTTATTCAACCGACGTAACTCGATGTTTTATTCATTCAACCTCTATAACTCAAAGTTTTATTCATTCAATCTCTATAACTCAAAGTTTTATTCATTCAACCTCTATAACTCAAAGGTTTATTCATTCAACCTATATAACTCGAAGTTTTATTCATTCAACCTCTATAACTCGAAGTTTTATTCATTCAACCTCTATAACTCAAAGTTTTACTCATTCAACCTCTATAACTCAAAGTTTTATTCATTCAATCTCTATAACTCAAAGTTTTATTCATTCAACCTCTATAACTCAAAGTTTTATTCATTCAACCTATATAACTCGAAGTTTTATTAATTCAATCTATATAACTCGAAGTTATATTCATTCAACCTCTACAAACACCGTGTGCGTGGGTTTTCTCGGGGTTCTCCCGTTTCCTCCCACTTTCTTCATTCCACCATTTCATTCATTTCTCATAATCACCGTCTCCTTTAGCCTAACCGGCATAACCGTGGGACGGAAAACTCAAAGATTTAATTTCATTTTTTCATTCAACCTCTGTAATTCGAAGATGTAAAAGTTAAATAAATTAAATAAGATGACTAATAAAAATACTAGACATGAATAAAACATAATTTACTAGACGTAAGCAAAATACTACACAGTACACATTAGCAACACTGACAATTACGTAAGCGTTCTAGCTTCGAGTTACCGAGGTTACATTAAGAGAAATTCGACTTATAGAGAAAAATTTCGACTCACAAAGGTTCACAGATACGAAAATTTGAGTTACTGAGGTCTTTGAATATGATTATGAAACGCTTAAAATTCGACTTATCGAGGTTGTAATTTCTAAACATTCGACTTACACATTTAACATTCAGTGTTACGGCGAGTTCAAGTTAATGTGAAAAAATTGAGTTGCCGAGGAATTCGAGTAATCACTCGACCACTAGGAGTGATTGCTTTTATTATACTGATGTATGGAATGCCTTCCAATCTGAAGGAATTTATTGAGATCATTTCTTCATCAACTACTTGTATAACCAGGTTATTTTTATGTGTATTCGTATCTAGTTCTGTGATATTTTTATCTATTTACATACATACAAAACATATAAACACATACATACAGTATATACAGGGTCGGATTTAGGTAGGGTGCAAAGGTGCACATCCCCCCCTCCGCTTCGTTGTAAATATACACTACTTAAAGTGAGAAGCTAGGTGTGAAAATAGCAACACTTTCCGAAAATGTCTGCTCCCATGTTTCCGTTTGGGCTTAAAACAAAGGGAGTTTGGCAAAAACGATAGTTTAAGTCAATTTTCTAAAAGTTGAAAGAAAATGATTCACCGAGATTAGACATTTAGCATTTCCAGAACATTTCCTCATTCACACCACAGGTGCCTGAAGGCATTTAAAAATCCCAATTCAATTGAAATGTATTGGTAGTTATTGGTGCACCCCCTCAGAAAATCCTGGATCCGACCCTAAGTATATATACCTAGGTATATCTACCTATCTATACAGGGTGTTTCAAAACAACACCGACAACGGTTGGGAGGTGATTCCTGACACCAAGATAAGACGAAAAGTATAGACAAACCTGGGTGCACAAATGCTTCCATTCGGAGTTATAGGCTGCCAAAAACATGAAAAATTAGATTTTGAAGGTCCATAGCTCCAAACGTATGGAACGTCTACCGCAGTCGGGTCAAGACTTCACTTAGGAACGAGGAAAATTATATGTCCGTAGAAAAACTCCCACTTTAAAAAGTTTTTTGCGTAAGTACCTTAGGATTCTGAAACATGTATTTTTGGGTAGGGCACATATAGTTCCTAAGTCAAGTCTTGACCCGACTACGGTAGTTCCCATAGTTTTGGAGCTATGGACCTTTAAAATTAACTTTTTCATGTTTTCGGCAGTCTGTATCTCCGAAAGGAAACATTTGTACACCCAGGTTGGTCTATACTTATCGTCTTATCTTGGTGTCAGGAATCACCTCCCAAACGTTGTCGATGTTATTTTGAAACACCCTATATATATATATATATATATATATATATATATATATATATATATATATATATATATATATATATATATATATATATATATGTGTGTGTGTGTGTGCTAGTAGCTTTAATGTGTTAAAAATAAATATCTTTAAATTCAGAATTTTCACTCATTAAGAAATTACGTAATTAGTGAAATTTTAAAGATATGCAGTACCCAAACTAAATTTTGGACTTTAAATACAAACATTAAACATATTCTTCAGCTCCATAGATCAATATTGAGACATTCGCAAAGAAGGCTCCTTATGAATTTCCGTTACATTTCACAAAATATTCGTACCGTAAAAGAATTGAAATTGAAATGCTATTTGAATGGTCACATACAGAATACAATTTCAAAACTTCACAGTTATTACTGAAAATAAATGCTGTCACCCATTTCAAACATTTTAAAAGCCCATAATTTCTAATATATTGAAATTTCATTTCTTATCGATAATGTGAAACATTGTTAATAATTGTTAATTTCCATAACGTTCTACAAGTAGATCTGTATACCAACTAAAGGTAGTTTTCTCAAGTTCAACAGACAATCCAACATAATCCTTTTAACAATAGCTCTTATTTGTAAAATAATACACAATTATCACTTTTGACTGTTACAATGGTTTGTCCAAGCAGCTTGATAAAAATTCAGCATAGCATAACAAAAGCTGCTTCTCTTACATGTTAAAAAAATCAGCTTATCTTTCGTCCAATCGTAAAATACCTTTCTGCAGTAAATTGAACATATTCAGCGTTGATATCGTCTTGCAAACAGTGTATGTTCTGTAAATATGGTTGACTATAATTGCATACACCAGGTACCCACTGGCATAGAATAGAGGCATTTTCTCAGCACACTTCAAATTCAGCTCCCAACGGATTTCAAGTGCGTAGCTCTGCTTAAATAACAGTCATATTCGTCCATATTTTAACCAAAAAAAAAAAAAGAATCAAACATTTTTTTAAAAACCTGTTATAACTATACGTATAATTATTTTAAAATTATTTCTTTATTTTCTAAGCCGTTTGTCGTACGAAAAATCGTAATACGTGATTTTGTAGACAATATTATGCTCTACAATTTTTAATTTTGTCTTTTTCATCTCCGGCATATTTACGGAGATAAAAGCGAAAAACCGTGCCTGAAACCCATTTTGCAGCCGCTTTTTCAAGATGCTCGGACTTATTAAATCTTTTAATATTTCATGCACTATCACTATACAAACATTTTTGTTAAGAAAAAATTGCATTCTAATGTTATCATCTTTTGTTTGAAAAAAAAAATACTTAAAATGAATGTACTATGCGGAAGTATCCTCTTATTATTTAAACTTTTAGAATTTGATTTTTCTTTTGTACGTAGGACATCCGGATCTAAGAACAAAAGAAAGTAGGTTACGTAAGCATCTTAGTCACACAATATTATATAATAAAGTACAAACCTTGTTTCTTGACGTGAAAGACAGCATTTAACAAAGCAGGAAGTATTTACGATCAGAGGTTGTTACCATGGTATTTTCTACAGGAACAAAAGCAATACAAAACTCTCACGCACACAGATGATAAATCGCAAACGATGGCATCTCTCTCTCTCTCTCTTTTTTTTTATCTCGCCATTGAATAGTATCGTAGGCATCATCCCTGTTTAATGAGAATTTGTTCTCTGTTGGTTTTGTCAGGACCTGTTGTTCCCCCAAGAGAGAAAAATATCTGTTAATTTCTTGCCTCTTGTTTACACTGGACTTGTGTGGCAGGTATGTAAAGGCAGGAAGCGAAGGTTAATCGCTACTTGCCCTTTCACTTACTGATTGTCCTTTTCCTTTTTTAAATTTCTTTTCGAACTTATAATACTTCCTTTCTCATAAAAAAAGGACTAAGGATTTTGTTTACGTGCTTCAAGGGATGAACGTTAAAAGACTTCTTGTCTAAGCATACTAAATAAGTTTTAGTCATGATATTTTAATTACTTCTGTGTTAAGTGCACTCTTGCTCTAAAACGTTGGCCACTCGACTATTTTTTTAAAGGGCATACTCTCTCAACCGGACATATGATATTTTAATACTAGGCATGAAATTCTAAACTACATTTTCTTAGGTATTATTAGCATTTAACCAAAAAGAAAATAACCAAAGATTAGGCATACACCAATCGATATACCTCACTGACTAAAACAAAATTACATGATAACTAACTAACTCTATGGCCTATGGAACCCGTAGATTCAATGCCGCTTTCACAAAAGCTTTACATTGACTTCTGTCCTTTAGAAAACTGGATCCAATTTCTACTTTGTATTCCTATTTCTGCGAGATCCATCTTAATATTATCCTACCATCCGCGCCTAGGTCTTCCTAATGGTTGTTCTCCGATTGGGTCTCCAGTCATAACTTTCAAAGCGTTTCTAGTTTCTTGTATTCTGGATACATGACCTGCCCACCTGAGCCTCCTAGACTTGATGACCCTAAAATAATATGCGTCATTGTAAAATCTCATGCGCAGGTTTCGAGAAAATCGGGACAAATAAATTTTTATGGCGTTAAAAACTGCTATGTCATTTGTAACCAATTTGATGCAGTTGATAGTTTATGGCAGGGATGCAAGTAAGCAACAAAATTTTACTCGCCCAAAAAGAAAGCTACTAGTCCACATCCTGCAATAGAAATCATTTATTTACCTTCGGTATGGTATTAAATACTCACCCGCACCGACGAACCACTCGCCCCGGGCGAGTAGTTAATACCAATGTTCATAACCACAGAATAAAATCGGTGACAGATAGCGACAAGCAATTCTAGAATCGATTCAGCGTTTCAAGAGAACGTGTCATCATCACCAGCAACATTAATCCAAACCGAGAGTAGTTTAATCTTACTAGTATTTCTGGTTTTGATATTGGTTTCCATAAGGCAAAAGATATTGAGATTTTTAAAAATTAATTCAGCGTCCCAAGATTAGGTTCCATCTCCTCCGTTAACCTTCTATTCAGGCCGGAGGTGGTAGAAATCAACTGTTTTCGGTAGGGATAGAAAATGAACCGGTTTTTGTGAAAATACTCGGGACCGGTTCATGAACCGGTTCTGGGTTGTGGCTGTTGTTCTGGAATCGGTTCAGGAAGCATTGTTTTTTAGAAAGTGTTTTTTGAACTGGTGAGCGGTTCTTGAACCGGTTCTGAGACACACAGAAAACAAAGAAACGGTTCTAGAAGCGGTTCTGAGATGTTTGTGAAATATATATTGAAAAAAAATATGAGTCCAGTGATACTAATACTACATTTCGTTATGTATACATTTATTGAGTGACAATGCTTCTTTTTAATATTCCACTAAATGTAATTTGTCTTATATTGATATTAGGCGTCTGAAAATCAATTCTTTGCTTTATTACATTTTCCATCTTTCTTTTTCTTTCTTTCTTTTTTCTTTTCTTTTCTTTTTTTTTACTATACATTCATGTATCATCTTGACAGAGTCTTATACAGTATTAGAGCTTTATCACAATTTACCTTTCTCAAATTATTGTACTTTTTCGATAGTATTGTAAATCTAATATTTATTTATTATTTCATCGCTTTTCCACTGATTTTAGTTTGTTCTATTCTATCACGTTAATTCTATATTATCACATATAATCATATATAGTTAACTAATGCATGTATTTTAATTTCAACCATTATATTTTCCTATTGCACACAAATATCTCATATATTTATTTGTATGTAAACGTAAACTGTACACCTTCTATAACTGGAGTTATATAGTCGACTGAAGTAGGAATAAAAGTGAGGGGGACCGCGGGCGGTCGTCGTCCCCCTACTTCCAGAAAGTATCTGTGGCGTCCCACCACTGTCTAAAAAATTACAATGGCCGAAGATAGGAATGGCGTGACTTTATGCGTCCTCCTACCTTTTCAGATCCACTTTTACCCCTGGACTGAGGGAATACTTAAGAAACTAAATAATGGAATAAATAAATAAATCAGTCCATCCTTGCCTATAGAGGAAACAATGTCTGGTTGAAAAAAACAAGGCAAGGTAGCATTGACTCTGATTACCTCCAATGACAAGTATGTTTGAAAAATGTGTGCAGTCAATTGATCAACCTGTTTGGTTGCACATGAAACAATATCATTCACTGCCAATAAAAATAACAGAAAGACTTCCAAGCCAAGAGGAATAGCATGAGCTATGACCTTGAGGCCCAAGTCAACACGGTTAAAAATACTGGTGTTACCAGTAGTGTTGATAACTAGCACAAGCGTAAACTAGAATTTGACCATGTCTCGCATTACTGGGGAGAAATACTACACACGCTTTGAATCCATCCCCAGACTTATTTTTCTCGCAATCATTAAAAACGATCTGATCACTTATATTCATCTCTGTCCTAGTATTTAACATTTATTTATTTATTTAACTAAATGCACTAGGTGGATTTATGGTTATCTTTTACTTTTTTAATGGATGTTAGTATACAGGGCCGGATCCAGGATTGTCTGAGGGGGGGTGCACCAATAACTACCAAAATAACCAATCATACTGAAACTCTTGAAAGTGACATGTGACATTATTTTTTACCCCTGACAACGCTGATACATAGAGCGAAGGGGGTTTATTTTAAAGAGGGTCGCGGGATAGTCGATATGACATAAATACTTGTTGGAATTTTTACGTTGCGTTGCGATTCGCAAATTTTGAGAATATCATTATGGAATAAGTCTGGCTTACGAGTTTGGACATCTGTAGCATAGGTGGACCATTTGCCAAGATCTCATGAGAAAAATATTTTGAGGAGAACTAAAGAGAATTTTTCTTTATGAACAGTTCCTCCAAGTCACATGACGAAATAAAGAAAGAATATAGAAAAAAGAAAGAGAAATATTACAACATTATGTTTTAAAACTTATTGCTACAAATAAAAAGTTGTTAATTCCATAAATAGGATTATATTTTGAAAGCAGTGGCTTCTATTGTATGCTACACCGTCGGCGCAAATCTGCCTTCAACATTGGGCTGGGGGAGGTTAAAACTGTTCCCATACTTTTTAAAGGGATGTTTAAAATATTAATGAAGTTGAAAAACAATGCTGTGAAGGATCAGGGAATTAAAGTTGCCTGCAACATTGGGAGGCGGGCAGATTTGAGGTTTAGTCTGGTGATGGTGGTGGTGATGGGGAGAGGAGACTCATATTATGGTAAATGAATCTGATTTCGGAGGTGAACCTGTTGTATATCATACAGCAAGGGACATCAATTTCATCTAATCTAACTTTCCTTGCTGGCAGTCGGACACAAATCACCAAATTCCCCCACATTAAAAAAAAAAACGCATTTCAAATCGGATTAATGAGAGGGACAGTCTCCCCCAGTTCCAAGATCGGAGGACATGTCCCCCTCATCGCCTCCGGAATTTGCATCTAAACAATTTACATCCATACAATTTTCAAAGGAAAACTCGGGCGACTTCCTGTGATTAGGTAGAATGAGTTCCGATTAAACCATAGAACAGTATGTAGGAAATTTACTTTCGAAAATGTATCCACAGGTCGCAGTAGAAGCTTGTTTAGTGTGTATCTTTGCATTGAATTGCATGGAAATGTTGAACCTTCTTTGTCAGTTTACTCGAAGGTTAGAAAATGTGACACACCATTGTTTCCCCGAGACGTTCATACATGCATATCCTTGATATCCTTGAAATCCATATATATCCATATATATTGATGAAATCTACATAGGTTAATGTAGCTATACACGTAAAGTTAAAGACCTTTTACCAGCATATCACACGGAAACTAAAATATATTTTATTGTCATGGGCATTTTTTATCTTTATCTTTTTCGCTTAGTTTACTTAAAAGCAATGACATCTTTATGAAACAGGAAGAATAATAATGGAATAGAAGTCATTACTACAGCAGCGAAACCGACGAAAGAATTCACAACAATGGATTCATACATCTGATAAGAAAGAAGTTGAAAAGCTTTTATTTGTTACGAGGATAAAGAACTTAGATACAGCGTTGCCAGTGCTAAAGGAATATTTCTCTTTGAGACACGAAATCGTACCACCAAAATATCTTGATTTTTTAAAAGCGAAAGTACAATATGAATCTGGAAATGAATGATTTTGTGAAATTAAGTTTTTTAGTTTAACGTCCCACGATTATGCTCCGAGACTCAGGAAGAGAGTGATGATGAGAATGAACGAAATAGTAGAAAGAAGAAAATGAGAGAACATCTAGAAAATCCACGCATACGGTCTTTGTTTATCACAAAGCCTGCTTGGCGCAAGGTTGAATAGTATCAGGGACGATAATCACCGTTCAGGGACAAGCACATCCCATTGTAATGCAAGGAAAATGTCATGGATATTTACATTTTCCTTGAAATTTCTACCGACACCTTCAATGTTCCAGTACGAGGAACAAGATCTGTGGAATCTGAAAGATGTCAAGTCGACATATTGTACTATACAGGATATTTCCGTAATCTTGGGTAAAATTTGGAGAGATGATGGACAATATCAAAACAAATAATTTAAAATATGAAATCAGTTTTCGGAAATGATCGGTTCTAAGCGGTTTGGGTACAAAACCTCGCGGCCAGAACCTCGCGGCGACAACCTCGCGGACCAAAACCTCGTCTGGCCACAACCTCGCCTCCCAAAACCTCGCGGCCAAAAATCTCGCCAGGCCGAAACCTCGCCTGGCCAAAACCTCGCCGCCCAAAACCTCGCGGGACAAAATCTCGCCGGGCCGAAACCTCGCCTTGCCAAAACCTCGCCGCCCAAAACGTCGCGGGCCAAAATCTCGCGGGGCCGAAACCTCGCCTGGCCAAAACCTCGCGGGCCAAAATCTCGCGCCCCAAAATATCGCCATACCCAAAATCTCGCCTGACCAATATGTAAATGTTCCAACAGATGATAAGGATGACGGTATAAAAGACGCTGTTTCAGAAGAAGTATCACGGGTATTTGACCAAGTCCCGCGATACCATATGAAAATTCTATTTCTGTATTAGAGGATTTCAATGTGAAGGTAGGGCGACAGGATGTTTTTAAACTGGTTATAGGGAAAGAAAGTCTGCATAAGGAAAGTAATGACAACTAACGAGGCTAGTTTCGTGAACTTTGGAACATCCAAAAACTTAAAATTTTAACAAAAATCTAATAATATTTATGAAAATATGAAATAATATATGAGTTTTTACGACGTCCCTTGATTATGTCCTATACACTGAGAAAAAAAATTGTAGGTGGCGTACTTAAAAAGATAGGTTACATGCGTAATTCCTGTAGTTTTTGGACTTAACGTACAACAGACGTATAACTGAAAACGCATGTTTTATAATACTTTCTGTATAAGTGTTTCATCTATACGTACTTTCCGTATGAAACAATGTAGGCGGTCAGGATCTCACATACAAATGGATGTATATAGCATATAGCTGACGAAGGTAACATAAGTATATGCATGTGATATAAGGAAAACTGTTAGATGTCAGACATCCTACAACGGTATGATGTAACATCTAAGGGCAGTGCCTATGTAGCATACGGATAACGTATGATCCGTACTGATTTCTATACTAAGCAAGAGGATACAGTATATTTGTACAATATACCGCTGTCCGGAGAACGGATTTTTCTCTGTGTAGGTTAAAGGAGAGGTAGATGACCAGGATGAAGGAAATGATCGAATAAAGAAAGTGGGAGGAAACGGGAATAACCCGAGAAATCCCACGCACATGATGTTTTGTTATATTATTATTATTATTATTATTATTATTATTATTATTATTATTATTATTATTATTATTTGTAATGGGGAATTGCATATTAAGAAACACATTGGGTAAATTTTAAAGAAAAGTTTCATTCGCGGCGAGGTTTTGGCCCGGAGAGATTTTGGGCGGCGAGGTTTTGGCCCGCCGAGATTTTGGCCGGCGAGGTTTTGGCCCGGCGAGATTTTGTCCCGCGAGGTTTTGGCCGCGCGAGGTTTTGGGCGGCGAGGTTTTGGCCCGGCGAGATTTCGTCCCGCGAGGTTTTGGGCGGCGAGGTTTTGGCCACGCGAGGTTTTGGGCGGCGAGGTTTTGGCCAAGCGAGGTTTTGGCCCGGCGAGATTTTGTCCCGCGAGGTTTTGGACGGCGAGATTTTGGGCGGCGATGTTTCGGCCGCGATATTTTGTCCGTATCACGTTCTAAGCTATAGCCAGCCGAAAATTTCTGTCAATCATACAAAAAAGTGTTCATAACAGGAGAAAGAATTCCCAAATCGAGGTGAGATCATAGGTAATATTTCATTGTTGGACCTATGGATTCCATTTATATAAAAATGGATAAAGAGTGGGGGCGTCGGAAGGGTGGCCCCAAAGGAAAGTACGATATTCCGCTTGTTATGTATAATTAGACGAGAAAGTATATACTGTAATTATTTCAACAGAAATATTTATATCATTGTGGGCAAAAAATTATGAAAATGTGAGAATGGAAAATATACGCTGAAGGTGACATAACCTTATGTATGACGTTCACGGCCAGTGGACAATGACAAAAGAACCATTTTGAAACAAGAACGAGTGTCCGAAAATGCATCGGATCCAAGGAATAGCCTTGAAAATTTGCTACAATGATACAGAAATTACCATAACTGGAGAATGCATTGTTGGATCAAGGTCCGGTCTAATTAAATATTTTGTTGTTGAATGAAGGCCGGTCTAATTAAATATTTTGTTGTTGAATCTGTAGATTCCATTAATATGAAAATGGATAGATAACAGGCAGACTCTCTTCCAAAAACTGTTCCGGGGGCCAAATCAAAATGTGAGAAGTTGTACTGGGACACTATTTGCTAAAGGACGTAACCTGTACAAAAGTGGCATGTAACCATAATTTCATTTATCTTAGCTCTAGGGACGGTGAATAAACTCCAGGAGTCTGCTGGTCAGGAAGTATACCTGGAAGAATTCTGTGAACAGGGACGTCACAAAGGTATTCTGATAGGAAAGTAAGATATTTCTGGATTTGTAAACCACTATTGCGTTGTTTTGTTTTGTTATCGTTATGAAATGTTATTTGGAGGGAAGAGTTGTTTATCCCATGAATATGTGCACCCAGTAACAAGCTACATGAGCTGAAGGGAAATGTGTATTGCAAATGATGTTGTGTTGCTTTAACCACTGCCGAAGATGTGCACTGTACTAAAGCTGATTTCCTTGAGACTTCTCTGTCTTGGGCACAGATGTTGCTATGTTAACTGCAGCTGCCTTTCTATTTCGCATAGTTTTCTTTCGCGACGCAAATACTATCTCCTCCAAGAATCTAATTTCCCAGGATCACTTTGAAGATTCTACGAGACAGATGTCTTGATACCTGTAGAACAGTTCTGTATAGCACTTCTGAACACTCTAATAGCTTATAACGCTTTACTGGCGTATTTTACGGAAGTGGTTGCTCTTTTGCCATTGCACTAGCTGGTCCAGAAAGATCTTTAGGGGAAAGCAGATCACCTGGACAATGAATGTAATGTACGGAAAACTATTTTTTACATCTAAAGCAGTATAAAATACACACACACACACACACACACATACACACACACACACACATACACACACACACACACACACACACACACATATATATATATATATATATATATATATATATATATATATATATATATATATATAGAGAGAGAGAGAGAGAGAGAGATGTATATAGATACAAGGCTCAAAAAAAAAAGCCCGGGCAATAGGTTACCAACATGACTAGAAGTGTAAGTCTGGCATCTAGACAATTTAAGGCCAAAATACTTAGGTCTATGTATCAAATTGGATTTATGTTATTAAGGTGCCTAGTTAGAAGAAAAGTTTTCAAAGTATTCATATATTCATGGGCAACTCTTGTGAATCCATTCCTGGATGACTCTTTTGGACAACCATCTATCTTGGGCATTTCTTTTCGACATTACTATGCAACGTTTCTTGATTGCGTCACACTGTCTTGTACGAAGACGTTTCGTAGTTTCTGCTTGTTACTGGGTGTCCACATCAACAATTGCTTTTCTTCTTCCATCATAATTTCTTCATGGAATATGTCATATTCATTGCTAACACAATATTTTTATTTTTATGATATCAGTCACACCTATCATAGTTTGATCCATACAGTTCTTTTTATGATTTTTCTTCGTGATTCGAAACATACATTTTTCCATTCTTCGTTTTATGGTCTGGAGGTGATGATGTCTATCTTCGTTAGCATCCACGTCTCTAATTAATATGTCAAATCAAGCAGAATACAGAAGTATATTCATTAAATTATACGCTTTTGATCCACTACTTGATTTCTTTTTTAGTATGAAACTGTTCCTTTCAAATCTGCATCAGCCTACGTCTGTGAATTTCTTCTTGAATGTTACCCCACCTGAGCACTCTTGTCTCAGATAGACTTAAGTATTCAATTCTTCAAATTTCTTAGTTTGAACGTCAATCCTTGATTAGCTTGTGATGTTATTTTGTGAAGCATAATTTTCGCCTTTTCTAAATTCATTATCATCCCGACTTTCTTGTTTCTCAAACTAACATATCTTGCGGATCTCTGTTATTGTTTCCAAAGAGAAATTTGTCATCAGCGTAACGAAGGTGGGACAGATGCTTCTTATTTATATTGCAATATTCTGATGGTAGAGTCTTAAATATCAAAACCGGGATTTAAACCCATCACCTTTTATTATCAAAAAAGACAAAGTCTTATGAAAGTTTTACAAAGTTCTTGTAAAATGTTTTCAGAGTTCAATAAATTCTTTGGCACACACAAGTGGCCTCGGAATAGGGGGTTCAATTGTCCTTAGCTCGTTATGGCCTTAGTAGCTATAATGAATAACTCCTTTGCTCATGGCAGCCTCTGGAGTGGGTGATTAGAGGATGTCTCCTTTTCTCATAGCAATCTTGGAAGACAGTTAAAGGAGTTCTCCGTAATGTATGGCAGCCCCGGGAGAAAGGTGGTAAAGGATACCTCCCTTGCTCATAGCAGCCTCAGGGAATAGTTTTAAAGGAATTCTCCATAGCCCATAGCAGCCCCAGAAGAAAGGTGTTGGTAGGTAGATGATCAGCGATAGACTCATTCTCTTCTTTCTCTTGAGGTCTTCTTTGATAGGCGCCTTATTGAAGGGGAGTCTATGTAGGGGCAATCAGTCTTCTTCGTAGGTTTCTCCGAATTCTACTTCGTGTCTTCTGGATGTATGTTCTTCTTACGACACTTACTATTTTTTATTTATGAACGTAAAACCATGCATTTGTAGTAAAAGCATGTGACTATCGTGTCTGCGGAGATGAAGCCTTACAATATTTATCACTCCTTTCCCCCACTTCAGAGATCGAATAGACGTTCCACAGGTATTTTACATTGTACCGGGACATTCAAGTTCTCAGTAGAAACTTCAAGTTTTACCATGTCACGAAAACGCCCTGCACATGTTTACAAGTATGGTCGCAGCCTCTTTTTAAGATACAAATCATAAATACAGTGTCCGACAAAAGAATCTCCCGCATCTGGAGAAGGAACTGTGGGAGTTATGGTGAGGATACGGCAGCGGAGGGAGTGTTGATCGAACTCTTTGGAGATTGATGGATGGATGCTCTACACGCAACACATTTTCCGACGTTGTTACGGCCTGAGATCGGCCAGGAGATTTTGTCTCAGTACAGAACCTGTTGCTCTAAAGTTTGATCCGGAACAGAATCATGTCGGCCAAGTCCGAACAGAATGCGAAATGTCCGCTGAGTTGAAATCACAGAAATACCATTACGAATATACTCCTCCACAACAAACGCACGATAGTGACCGCGCCACGATATCGAGACAACAGAAAATGAGACGTGAACCGCTATTGATCGATACCCCCCTCTACCGCCGTATCCCCACCACAACTCACACAACGCCCTCTACAAATATAGAGAGACCCTGTATCAATGTTAAACCAAAGATTTTTTAAATCTTATCTATATATATAAAAGAGAACGTACAAATCCTTTGTTAGCTCATCACGCTAATACGGCTGAACCAATTTCTTTCATTTTTGGGGGGTTATTAAGATTTGGACCCTAGATGGTTTTTATCATATCACTTTAATTTTCAATTACCAGTGTCTTGAGATAATTGACCATTCAAGTGTCCATAACGTAGAAATCCTTTGTTAGCTCATCATAGCTAAATCTAACCGTATTTATATGCAACCCACATGACCGTGTCACTCGGCGGGTTAACATAAATGACAGGCGATATAATGTTAACATTTACTGCAATCTTCTATGGTTTTTATCATATCACTTGAAAGCGAAAAAGTAAAAATTATCTAAGTAACAAAGTTTATTGCGTTCCGGGGTGACCCCAGCGAAGCGGGGTGAACGCTGCTAGTTTTCTATAAAGAAACATTTCCAGTATGTCTTCCTAAGTACAAGATACTAAAATTGCAGTAAAATGATTTGATAATAAACTCAATGATTTTTCACAAAATCGAAACCTCAGATTCGCACACGTGAAAAAATAAATCCAGTCCATTTCATAAAAATCATTAGATCAGTTGTCAAACGAAAGACTATCGTCTAACGAAACATCTACAAAATATTCTTGCTTTAGTGTAGTGTTTCTAAAGCTGTTTTCAAGTGAGAAGCTCTTTTATAACTCACTAGTCAATGTTCTCTTGACCATTCTACTCTCGTCATTTTAGAAAACAAGTTTATCATTTTATTTCGTTTTATTTTTAATGTTTTGAACATAGATATATCTACAGAAAAAGGCACGTACAATAAAACCTTATTAATCCGAACTAATTTGGGGCTAAGTTGACAGGACTAACAAAAGTCTAGATTAATTGAAATAATCTAAAAGAATAGTAAAAAGTACATAAAAACATTGTTTATAGCAACAAAACATGTTTATTACGGCGTTTTAAAGGGGATACATAGCGCTATTATACAGTAAAATGTAAAGTAAAACAGTACATGTAATGCAGTGTGTACATAAGCTATACCCTATATGATGATGATGTGTTCAACACACCTGGCTCTGCAGCGAACGTTGGTTTGAAATAGACTCGAAACTCTTGGAGCGGAAGTTGGTTTTAAACACATGTCCACTATTCACACCAGTGACAAATACAATGCAGTATTCTTAACCGTTTCGGAATTATGTGACGAAAGCAACTTCTAGTCCATTTGAAACCTTGCATTCTGCTTCTTTTCCTTTTCTCTTTTTTCTGTCCGGATTAAGTGAAATTCGGCATATCGGGGTTTGGATTAATGATAGTTTACTGTATATTTGTATTTTTAAAATTATATTAATCAAAACCTCTTTATTTTATATTGGTATCATTAAAAGAAAATAGGTACTATTTTTTTAAAAAAAATATTTTATTTCTATGAAGCATATTTTATAATAATACAAGCTCTTAGAATTTGTAAAATCTTTATTCACTTGAATTTTATATTTTCTGTTCAGTCTAAGAGGACTGCAAAGACAGACCTCTAGAACCACAGTTTGAGAAACGCTGTTTAATTTATTGTCTTGAATAAGGTTTGTGAAAAGTAAACGTCTCCGTCACATTTCCTTTATATCGGTTCTTATACCTGGATTTTGTATGATGTTGAAGGTCCTTGCTGTCTTTTCTATTTTCTTAAATTAAATTTATCTATTTATATAATTAAAAATGAAACTAACTATGTTTGTGACTTAAAAAGTCATGAATCTGCCGACCGATCTCAATCAAATTTTCAACATAGATGAGGTTCAGGCGTGGGTGGTTTATCTTTTTACTTTGACGATGGAACTTAGGGGAGGGAGAGGAGGGGACGGGAGATACATAAAAATATCGATATTAGTGCCGAATCTATAGTTTTGGGGTCGCTGAGATGAATAGTGACACTTTTGATGACGTTTAAATCCAAATTCAACCTGGCAACTTGGGGAAGAAGGAGAGAAGAGATATATTTATATATATATAAAAAGATCGAAAATAACCAATATCAGAAAGCACTTTAGTAATAGTAAAAAAGTGACTGACTAACGGAACATATTACTAATTTTTCTTATTTTAAGCCAGTAAAGCGTGCAATAGAAGCTAGTAACTAATATAAATCAACAGAATTAATTTCATTGATTGCATTTGCTCTCATCTGACATGATTTATTTTTGATAAAGTTGAATTCTGGACATCTTTCAATTACCTAATTTTATCGCCTAGAGCAGAAGGAAAGTTTCTCACTATAAATATTGGACAGAGCCTCTTGTAATGTGGGTGTGTAAAAGAATGAAGATAATTATTATCTAGTGGGATGAAATATATTGAAAATACTTTGGGGAAATAGCGGAGAGATCAACAAAAAAAGAATTAAATGAAGAAGAGAAATTAGTTAGTAAGCACATAGTTTGAGGGGGAAAAGTTGCATTTCGAGAGATGAACTTCAAAATTTAGTGGAAGGAAAAGGAGAGAGAAGAACAAAAAGAAAGCAAATGGTGGATATTAAAAATCATTATATGACAAGAGGTCGACAATAGAACATTGTGCGTAGAAGATTTTTCATCATACACTGAAAACTGAACTTACGTCCCATGAAGGCTAAAAGAGACAGATGATTAATAAAAGCGAATAATTAAAAACAATAATTGGTGGAATGTGAATGTAGAAGGAATGGTAGAACCTGAGAAAACCGATGGACATGATGTTGTTCACCACAAATTTATATGTATCGGGATCGAACCAGGACACCCTGGCAACAGAGGTGAAGACTGCATCACTGAGCTACTGTATTTCCATACACAGTAAAAAAAAAGGTTGTGTTAATTTAACTCAATTTTAATACAGGGCTGTGGTTCCAGCGTGACTACCACTATGCGGTGTTAGTTCAACACAGACCCCGCGGGGTTGGCGTTTAACACAGGGGGTGTATTACATCTTTAACACACAACCGGTGTTGAGCGGTGTTAAATTCGGATCTGTGTTAGAATTCTCGGTGTTGATTCGACATCATGTCAGGGTCGGTAGTGTGAAGGAAAGTGTTAAGTGTTACTTATGTCGGTGTTACACCAACACGAAGAAAGTAACACAGTGTATAGTGTGTTAATTATTTAGTGTTAATATTACACCATGTCAAGTATCAATATAACACATTCCCTGTGTTACTTCCACATTATTTTCTTAATATTTCAACACACAATCTGTGCCATAATTCAAGGTCAAATCCGTTTTGGTGTTAATTCAACACTCCCTGTGTTAAAATTCAAGGTCATACCACCAGATTAACACCGTTTTTGGTGTTAGTTCGACTCCACTTCCACTACGACACCTATTTCGGTGTTGAAATAACTCCATTTTTGGTGTTGATGTAACCATTTTTCTGTATTGGAAAACCATGTGGTGTGCATGCTTACACTTACCGAAGATTCTAATTTTAAAATAAGAATAGGAAACTAAAGAACACTTCATATAGAGAATTTTCATAATTTTTTTCTCGTCCTCCCCAACATTTATTAGGAAGTATTTCTTGATGGTGCGAAACACAACCTTCACCATCTTGTTCAAGAATGATAGGAAACTCTTATATGTATCCTTATAATATGTTTGCCCTTTAATCGTAATTCTACTTGTTTTCCGCCATTTTTGAAGCACAGTTCCCGTGTTGACTGGTGAGCTCTAGTGCATTTTCAAATATTGTCGGGGTGAGGACACGCAATCTTAGTTACGCTACTAATAGTAACATTAAAAATAATATAATTTGAATTGTATTTATGCGTGTATTACGTGGAATAATTCATCCTAGGCTAACGTATGGATTACACAGGTTATATGGGTCTTTAATAGGAAGGGGCCCCCGAAGCAAACAGGTCACGGAAAGATGTTAAAATTAATCATTGGCGTACCTTGGAACCCGATTAACCATGAATTTTCTGGTATTTTCTTAACACTTCGCTTAACGGCGATTAGCAATAAAGCATATTCTCACCCTTTGTAATCCCTAGAAAATAAATTTTACAATCATAAAATCACGCCGATTGTTTTCACTACCATCTACATTTTGAAAATTTGAAATCTGAATTGTTGAATTTTGCTAAAAGTTTTGAAAAACTCCAGAAAACTCTGCCAGACTACTGTGATAAAGCAAATAGTAAAGATTGTACTGACATACAACCCGACGCAGATGTTCCAGAATGCGACAGTTCTACTGAGTGTAATGCTCGAAGAGCGAAAGTGAACCTGAGGAATGCACTGCTTCTTTTTCAGAAGGCTAGTCTTATAAGATGTGCAACGAAAATCATCCGTGTAAGCAGTATTACTTGTGTTGCTACTAAGGTATAAAATGCATGTTTCCGCTTTTCAAACACTGTTTACTATATACAAATATTGATAACTCTTTCAGTTACTCAAGTATCATGTGGGCGAGCATTCAGTTATATTCTGGAATCATTTATACTTATGCCCATTGAAACGGATGTTCTACAAAAAATCTCTAATGATGACATTATCGATGAATTTGGGAAATCTTCCCCTGTCTTTAGAAAAATGCTACTGTAAAAGTTGGTTTGATAAATGAACTTCATTACTTACTCATTTTATAAGAATTACAAAACGCATCAAATACATGACTGATAAATGCGTTATCATCTCTGTGTTGTCAATAAATATGTGAATTTTTACATCAAAAGTTCGTGCTGTTCGTTCCGTTTTTCTTTCTTGATTTTTGAGAGGTGGATTTCTGACTGCAGTTAGTAGAAAAAAAAAAAAAATAGGATGTAATGTTAATACATCCAATTTAATTAGTGTTTCAGAAGTCAACCAGAAATTATTTCTTATAAAACTCAGCATGCTTTATCAGAAATGTCTTAAAACTGTTTCTCTAAAGTTTCTGTGTTTTGTTACGTTCTTTTTTTTCACCTCCATAATTGAATGGTTACTCAATGTTATTCATTAAATATGATGTAAACAAATCTACAAAGATAGACTATTATTTTATGAAATAAAATTAAGTTTATTTTAATTTATTCACTCATTTGCATGTACCATTCATAAAAGTTGAATTCCTCATAATTTTAAAATTTGAATCTATCATATTCAGATCTCTTTCAATATGAACAGTCGCTGCTTTGAAGGCACATGTACGATTCATTGCAAAGATTTTCAGGCTGTTAGAAAATAAAGAAAGCAAAATACTTGGCTATAGATACGCTTTCACAACTCTACATTTCGGGCGGGGGTTTATAGATCTAAGTCAAAGTTAAGGGTTCATTCCTGAAAGGGCAGTCCAGACTCCAGACCAACTCGCTATTCATCAAAGCCCTTAAGCATCATTCTCCATGTGCGCCCTTGTACTCCCAGTCCGCCTCTGTTCATGCATATATTTTGTATATTTTAAAGTAGGAAGCAACGATTGAAGTACACTAGGAACCACACAGTGTTGCCAGATGTAACCGAAGGTGTATTTTTTTTTTTTTTTTTTTTTTGCAAAACGTAAATTGACTCATAACTCATACGTATGTGTTCGTTCTGTCGTAAATTTTACTTTGTTTAGTTGGAGTAGCTTGTAAACTATGGAGCAGAAAAAAAGAATTTTTCATTGCCATCGATAACTAATCGGATGAGGCCTATGTAAGGGGGAACTAGGAAAATCGTAATTTTCATAAATTAACACTCTGACTTGGCAACATTGCTGATGTTTCGGTGCATCAAAAGGTTTGTTAAGGATCTGTCTACATTATGCAATTCCTGAAAGAAACTTTGAAATTATCATGATAAAACTTTTCTTTACATGCAACCGGCAACACTGCTATTCATTTCTATGGGGCTATTTAAAGCAAGAGGTATACAAGAACATATTCTCGAATTATACAAGATTTGCGAACGAACATTCGCAGTGTCATTGAGAACATTAGCACTTCTACTCTTCGTAAAGTTGCTGCTAACATGGTGAAACGTGTGAACTAGTATTTGAATCAAAACAGGTTGCATTTCCAACATCGCTGTAGAGCTGACACCTCGTTTCGTGATAGTAGCAGTGTTGCCAGCTTCATATAAATAAAAGATTTAGCATGATAATTTCAAAGCTTCTTTTTCATTGTTTTCAGGAATTGCATAATGTAAACAGATCCTTAACGCACCTTTTGATGCACTGAAACATCAGCATTGTTGCCAATTCAGAGTGTTAATTTATGAAAACTAGATTTTCCTAGTTCTCCCTTATAGAGGCCTCATCCGATTAGTTATCGGTAGCAATGAAAATTTCTTTTTTCTGCTCCATAATTTACAAGCTACTCCAACTAAACAAACTGAAAATTAACGACAGAACACACATATGTATGAGTTATGAGTCAATTTACATGTTTTACAAAAAAAAAAAAAAAAAAAAAAGATTTACACCCTCCGTTACATCTGGCAATTAATGACAGAACATCCATACGTATGAGTTATGAGTCAATTTACACGTTTTACAAAAAAAAAAAAAAAAAAAAAAAAAAAACCTCGGTTACATCTGTCAACACTGTGTGGTTTCTAATGTACTTCAATCGTTGCATCCTACTTTAAAAATATATGCATGAACAAAGCTTCATTTTGGTATAACCATTATTTGTGTATCGCTTCAGGTTCAAAAGTTCTACTATCCGAAACTCCGGGTTGCATTGTATATTGACATCCTGTAGAATCTACGTAGTCTCTTCTATATTTGAGGTTAATTTCAGCCATTTTCCTCTTTTGGTTTTTGAGATAAATAAAGGAATTATTTTCTTTTCATTGATTTTCCAGTAACATTAATGTTAATGTTTCGTCTTGATTTTGAGTATGTTCCATCCATTTTAGGACAATTTGCTTTTCAAATACAGAATCTACATAGTCTCTTCTTCATTTAAGCTGAATTTTAGCCATCTCCCCGAAAGTGGATAGGCCCTTTAGGGGGAACGGTGGCTCAGTGGTAGAGCGCACACATCTAGTTCGTGGGGTTCCTAGTTTGATCCCAACTCGCACCAAGACCAAGATTTAAAACTTTGTGGTGAACAAACACCGTGTGTGTGGGTTTTTCGGAGTTTTCCCGTTTCCTTCCACTTCCTTCATTCCATTATTTTATTTACTTATCATATTCACTTGCTCCTTTAGCCAATACACATAATCGAGAGACGCAAAACTCAAAGAGGTAATTTTTTCAATGAAACTTTGAACAGTGTAGAATTTAAAACTTTTGGCTCCCTACAAGTTTAATATCAACTGATCTTATATGAATGATTTTATGAACAATACTATCAATATTTACATGAAACTACAGTAGGATCATATGGAGAAACTCAATGTTTTACATAACCTTTTTAAAATTAAAATCACCTAAAAGTTTTTCAATATAAACTAACAGACACGGTTATGGTAATATTTGAAAACAGGTAGTGCTATTCAGAAAGATAAAGAAAGAAAAATTATGTCTTATCAAGAAGTTTGTGTGTTTTATAAGTGGATACTGGCTCTATGTGCATACATTCTTGTGTTGAACTAATTGTTATTGAGTATTCGCTCAGTGCATGTGGTCTGAGGTTCGATTTTAGCCACAGAATGTAACAGATCTGGTCTACAGCCCATTAAAAAACAGCTGTAGAAACGATTGTACTTATATCTTGACGTAACATCAATATGATTTTTTAACTTCGCATGGTTATGCGCAGAGGTTAAGGGAGTCAGTGTTGATAAGAATGAAGTGATGGAATGGACAGTCGGAAGAAAAGGAATAAACCTATGTAAAGCAACGCTCAGGATGTTTGCCCATCGCAAAGATCATTTGGCGCGAGCTGGAATCGAACTAGAGACCACTCACATTAGAGGTGGCTGCTCTACTATTGAGTATCCGCAGCTCCCAATATATAATATTTCAGCTATTACATATAATTTGTAGACTTGTACTTTATAACCAAGATCATACATAATGGAAGAGACATTGGGGCCAAGCTATATTTTTTGTATCAAGATCATAATTCTGTGGCACCTTGTATGAAGCCCATAACCCACAAAATTTTGAACATGCAGATAATGGTAGACTAGACTCCCTGCAAGACTAAACCTTTAACACATCATCCCTTCGTCGTTAATGTTGCGTATGCAGTAATATAAGAGCAACCGTGCATTTAGACTTGATTTTCTGTTAACTTTTTTTAAATGTGGATTATGGGTTTCATGCACGAAGATACACAATTATAACTACAAAATTATAAGTTTCTACTAGCTGAACCTTCGCTCTTTACAAAGAGCATCATTCATATGTAAGCATGAATCTCCTTGTCATTCCTCACAACATCTGTACATGTCCCTTTACAGACACAAGTGTAAGATGTCTTCATAAAAATCGGCAAGGGGTACCATAAAGGGGAGATTTTTTCAATATTCTTTTCAATATTTCGCCTAGTTTGCAAGATTTGAGCCTACTTCCGGTTGGAGTTTCTAATTCATGTATGACCAATTTTTCTTCCTTCTCCCATGCACTATGTAATAAGCAAATACATTACACACACAATTAATTATAATGTCATTGATATGTGTTCATTGGGCAAAACACACCAAACAATAAAGATTGATCTTATACAGGAGAAATTGTTATCCTTAGTTTTTCATTATCATTGAGCCATGAAATAAACGCCTGCGAGATATAAACCCCTTTACACAGATATATGGTGTTGGAATATATAACTCGCAGGATATGATGCTTTACTTTTCTAACTTTCAGCACTTCCAGAAAACCCCTAAAAATGCAATAAATAAATAATAGCCATGTTTTTTTAAATATTTAATTAGAACTGGACAATCTACACAAAATTAGGAATCGATCAGTGAGAACGGCACGTTTCCAGAGCTTATGGTTTTCGAGACCTCATTGTCGAAAGAATTGGAGACGAACATATAAACTTTTCTTTGGAGACAAACATATAAACCTAGCATTTTAATATATAGACTAGCTGAACCTGCGCTCTCTACACAGCGCATCATTCGCATATGAGCATAAATATCCTTCTTATTCCTCACATCTGTACATGTCCCTTTACAGACACAAGTGAAAAAAGTCTTGATTTAAAAAAAAAAAAAATCGGCAAGGCGTATCATAAAGGGGACCTCAATATTTCGCACCGTTTGCAAGATTTGAGCCTACTTCCAGTTGGAGTTTCTAATTCATGCATGACCAGTGTTTTCTTTCTTCTTCCAAGCAGTATGTAATAAGCAAATACATTACATACGCAATTAATTATAATCGCAGTTATATATGGTGTTCATTGGGCAAATCACTCCAAAAATAAAGATTCATCTTACTGGTTAAACTGAAGAAATGGTTATCGTTCATTTTTCATTATTATTTGGCCATGAAATAAACGCCTGAGACATATGCAACCCTTGTGTACAACAGCGTGGTGTTGGAATGTATAACGCGTAGGATATGGTAATACGCTTCCACGCGTACCCTAAAAAATGTAATAAAGAAATAACGACCATGTTTTTAAAATATTCAATTAGAACTGGACAATCTACGCAAAATTTCCAATCGATCAGTGAAAACGCCATCTTTCTAGAGCCTGTAGTTTCCGAGATCTCATTGTCGAAAGGATTGGGCACAAACATATAAATTTCCACAACATATAGTTTAAAAGAACTCGGAATATGGAAGCACAATTCATGTGCATTGATTTTAGAGAAGGCGTATTAAAATACAAAGGCTTTGAACAACAATTTTGTATCATAAACTTTATGGAAAAGATCTAGTTAACGGATTTATTTAAAGTACTCATACTTAAAATGTTTGTCTCTGTTAAACGTGAAATCACACATAACCGTAAATGAAAGATTTGAAAGCCATAGTTATACGTTGGAGCTCGGGCGCTTTTAATTGCTATTGTAGCATTTTAATAGATAGATTGTCGATTCTTTGTTAATTTTGAAGATACCGCCTGCAGAGCCTTTCTTGGCTATTGCCTTATTTGTTACTTACTGAAGACTGCACTTCCCTCAACAAAGGTTCAAACTCTGGACCAACATGTAAGAGACATGAATGAAATTTGTAAATTCACGTGTGTGCTGTCATGCAATTCGTGCTCTTATATTTTCACTCTTCTTTTACATATTCTATTTCATGAATAAGTCCTCAAATAATTTCAAGTTTTTTTTAAAGAGATTGAAAATAAAAAGGAACGGAAACTGAGATAAATAGATAACGTTGCTATGTGAACAACACCGGAAGAACTTAATAATTGTATTACTTTATGTATATCAAAAGTTAGTATCGGCGTCATAGCATGACTCGGGAAAAAGTTCAGAGTAAGTTCATTCACGAAGACGAACTCAGTACGTGGAAAATGACCTATATTTTACAGTATATTGTACACAGCACCAACATGCAAAGTGATTCGGCATACAATAAGTCTAAAGATGAACAACAGGTGATTGGACAGCGCTATAAGGCTTCAATTAATTTCTGGAATTGTCCTACAGGTTTTGTTAGTTAAAAAATGTAACTAATTAGCATTATGAACCGAAAAATAAGTACAGTATCGCGTGTACACCACTTGAAGAAGTTTGGTTTGTATGGGGTGATATTTTTCTCAATTAATGTTGAAACCGGACCTCCTAGTAGATTTCTACTATAACGACTCACCAAAGGTAGTCGTCAACCTGGTTCGGCCAATAATATAAGTAAATCTTTAGTGGCAGTAATTGTTTACACATTAAAATATCTTCAGTAATTATATCCACTAGTATTCTCACCTTTTCTATCGAAATTACAAGTCGATGATGAGTATTAAATAATTTATTAGTTGATTCTCTTTTAACGTATTTTCACACAAACTGTCTTGCAAACATACATGTTGATTAGGTATCTATAAACAACTACATAGCAACCAACTATATATTAATGTATATTTCTTACATATATATTAAAAACATTCTTCTTTTGTTATTTTTAAATTAACATTATATCAGGTATAGTGCTTGTGTATGAGCACTTTCTGCCCAAGGCACAGGTAATTATCAACCTATACAAAGTATCTCGTTGTATAAAAATGTCGCCCGATAATGGGACTAGATATAAAAGTTACAAGCGAGCTTGGCTTTTATATTTAAGAACCACTGGTCCGTTTATAATAATGGTATTACATTGATTATGTCCTTTACATTTTGATCGCCCCTCGTATATAACTTCATTAAGTTTCATACATATAGATACATTTATAATAAGTCTTTTATTCCATTAATATTTATCTTTTATTATAAAAACGTCGTCGCTTACTAATATAATCAACAAAGGGTGCGAAGTCAAAATCGTAAGAGGCAATTACATTTTAAAACATAAATCACAATGATCAATAGTTTCAATCATTATTAAAAACGGTGATGTTAACAATGTTTGATCTTTTTAGGGCGCATTATATAATAACTACGTTAGATGATATTTTTAATGTATGCATCGTATCAATAAGGCGTCAGAATACAGAAGAATCATATTCGAGTAACATATAAGGTAGCGCATAAAGACAGTCGTCGGATAATTAGCTTAATAGAATGAACCTTATACTTAACATAATCTTTGACAACAACGTTTCAACATAAATCCATATAATATAAATAACCTTTGCTTTTAATCAATTATGAATTAAATTATAATTCTTCACATTAACAAGAAAGAATTAAAATCATTTGAAAATTATCATTGGTTAATGAGAATTAAAGAAAATTAAATTAAATAAAAATCAAAAATTAAACGTAACCTACGTTCGGACGAACAAAAGGAAGAAAATAAATCTATTTTTACACAAACAGAAGACGCCCTTTTATTTTTTCTTTTAGTCTCCTTCATTCTTATTAATTTGAGCAAGAATGTCAGGTGCAACTAGTCTTTTCACTAAACGCATCCATTTTTCTCTTGTATATTGGGTAGGCCTCCAAACCTTCAATTCATCTATATTACGAAGTCCAATTGATGTACCCGTTTTAGCGTTCAACAATTCAAAAACTTTAGGGTTTATTTCCTTGAAACATAAATAAGGACCTGAGAAAATGTCACAAAATTTGTAAATCTTCTTTAACAACGCATTACTTTGTGGATGTTGTTTAACAAAAACTAAGTCATTGATCTTGATCCGATATTTTCCTTCTTGCAAAGACTCTAATTGAGAATTACGTTTCAAAAATTTGTTGTGTCTTCGGATTTTTACCATATTCACTAAACTTGAAGAATCTACGATTGTCGAATCTTCTAACTTGACATTAAAATGTTGTTCCACAGGGAAAATCAAATCAGAACCGTTATGTACATTAGCAGGAGACACGCCCAAAGTGTCTGATATCGAATGATTCAAAAGATACGTGATTTGATTGACATGCTTAATCCATTCGGCATGTTTATCTTTACAGAAGTGTCGAAACAACATACCAAAATTACGATGCACATTTTCTACGACAGAGCTGCTAGGATGGTACGGAGTTACGAAATGAATTTTAATGTTAGCCTTGTTCATTGCTTTGATAAACACATCACTTTTGAACTGTGAACCATTATCACATAATATGTGTTCAATAGGACCACAATGTGGAATATATACGTTCAAGATTTTATTTATGATAGCAGTGGAAGTTGCTCTACGCAGAGGATAAGCTACTACATAACGCGAAAAGATATCCATAGTAGTAAGTAGATAAGTTTCTCCGGTAGCTGCTCGTGGTAACGGTCCATATAAATCGATAGATAAAAACGAGTGTGGTCTCTCTGGCATTATTGAGAGCATAGGTTTTTGTACAGCCTGGTAGTTATGTTTGATTCGCATACACTCAATACAGTCCTTGATATGATTTTTGAAGGCAAAGATATGTTGGGAATCCACATAACCTAATTAATCGTGACAATCCTTATGTCAGACCATATAACCAAAGTAGATTTAAAAATAGACGAAATACATGGCGAAATTCAAGGAATAGAGTAAACTACATGGATAGACGTAGTCGTAATTCAAGAGATGGCACTTCGCATCAAAATCAAGAGAATGACACAATTCTTGTACAGAATAACAATACGGGACATAATCACGATTGTGCAGTACAATGTACTTTATTAGAACCATATACGAGTATGAATTTAAGCTGACTACAGTTGATGAAGTAAGGGTTAAACCCATATCAGCTATAGATTCTCATAAACATTTATCTTATTTTTATTCAATTTAATTTTCTTTAATTCTCATTAACCAATGATAATTTTCAAATGATTTTAATTCTTTCTTGCTAATGTGAAGAATTATAATTCGATTCATAATTGATTAAAAGCAAAGGTTATTTATATTATATTGATCTGTGTTGAAAATTTGTTGTCAAAGATTATGTTAAGTATAAGGTTCATTTTATTAAGCTAATTATTCGACGACTGTCTTTATGCGCTACCTTATATATTACTCGAATAAGATTCTTCTATATTCTGACGGCTTATTGATACAATGTATATTTTAAAATATCATCTAATGTAGTTATTATATAATGCGCCCTAAAAAGATCAAACATTTTTTTTAACATCACCGTTTTTAATAATGATTGAAACTGTTAATCATTGTGATTTATGTTTTAAAAGGTAATTTGCTTCTTACGATTTTGACTTCGCACCCTTCATTGATTATATTATTAAGCGACGACGTTTTTATAATAAAAGATAAATATTAATGGAATGAAAGATTTATTATAAATGTATCTATATATATGAAACTTAATAAAGTTATATACGAGGGTCGATCAAAATGTAAAGGACATAATTAATGTAATACCATTATTATAAACGGACCAGTGGTTCTTAAATATAAAAGCCAAGCTCCCTTGTAACTTTTATATCTAGTCCCATTATCGGGCGACATTTTTATACAACGAGATACTTTGTATAGGTTGATAATTACCTGTACCTTGGGCAGAAAGTGCTCATACACAAGCACTATACCTGATATAATGTTAATTTAAAAATAACAAAAGAAGAATGTTTTTAATATATGTAAGAAATATACATTATTATATAGTTGGTTGCTATGTAGTTGTTTATAGATACCTAATCAACATGTATGTTTGCAAGACAGTTTGTGTGAAAATACGTTAAAAGAGAATCAACTAATAAATTATTTAATACTCATCATCGACTTGTAATTTCGATAGAAAAGGTGAGAATACTAGTGGATATAATTACTGAAGATATTTTAATGTGTAAACAATTATACTGCCACTAAAGATTTACTTATATTATTAGCCGAACCAGGTTGACGACTACCTTTGGTGAGTCGTTGTAAACGTTTATAATAATGATATTACATTACTTATGTCCTTTACATTTTGATCGCCCCTCGTATGTATCTTCATTAAATTTCCTGCATATAGATACATTTATAATAAATCTTTTATTCCATTAATATTCATCTTTGACAACAAAGTTTCAACACAGATCAATATAATGTAAATAACCTTTGTGTTTAATCAATTATGAATCAAATTATAATTCTTCACATTAACAAGACAGAATTAAAATCATTTGAAAATTATCATTGGTTAATGAGAATTAAAGAAAATTAAATTAAGTAAAAATCAAAAATTAAACGTAACCTACGTTCGGACGAACAAAAGGAAGAAAATAAATCTATTTTTACACAAACAGAAGACGCCCTTTTATTTTTTCTTTTAGTCTCCTTCATTCTTATTAATTTGAGCAAGAATGTCAGGTGCAACTAGTCTTTTCACTAAACGCATCCATGTAGTTCCACCATCTCTTTTCCGCCCATCTGTTTTCCTTGGATGAATTCCTTCCAAAATAATGTCCTCATCGGATGGATTACTTGAAGAAGAGATAACGTAAGGTCCACGTTGATCTGCTGCGGGTGAATGCGAGGTCATCTCTTGTGAACAAGGGAACTCCAAACGATCATTAACCATATTGTTGTAATATGTGTTGTCCTTAATCTGTAACGTCCTAATTTCTTCTTGTAAGGTAGATATCAATTGAGTATTTGCACGTATTTGGTTAGAATTATCTGTGACCTGAATCTTTTGCTGACGAACAGAAGATTCTATTACTTCCAAATCCTTTTTTACCATATTAACTTCTTGGATTACATGATTGTAATTATCCTGGCAATCTTCAGATACTCTTTTTAGCTTTTCATCAAACTGTAATGTGATGCCTCTCACCGCTTGGATAACAGATTGTTTCGTCTCTTCGGATGTCTGCTCCAATCGTCTACTTAATTCCTCATACTGTCTACTGGATTCTTCGGATTTCTGTTCCACCGTCTGTTTTAATTCGTTGGACATCTGAGCCAAATTTTGCTCCAGTCGTTGTTCTTGTCGCTGTAAGGCTAGTAGGATTCTGTCTTCTAATGTCATTCCTGGAGCAAGAGGAGCTGTATTTTGCTCGTTGTTCACACTGTCAACAGTTTCTTTCTCCACTGCCTCACCAAACATGCTTGTTCTTGTGATTACTCTGCCACTTCTAAGTATAGTTGTGTTCGTATTCATAAACCTTCTTTACTGAGGTAAATTCACCCTTACTTAAGACTTCAGGATATGAATTTACAAGAATCCCGGGTGAGGTAAACCAAAAATTTTACAACGACTCACCAAAGGTAGTCGTCAACCTGGTTCGGCTAATAATATAAGTAAATCTTTAGTGGCAGTAATTGTTTACACATTAAAATATCTTCAGTAATTATATCCACTAGTATTCTCACCTTTTCTATCGAAATTACAAGTCGATGATGAGTATTAAATAATTTATTAGTTGATTCTCTTTTAACGTATTTTCACACAAACTGTCTTGCAAACATACATGTTGATTAGGTATCTATAAACAACTACATAGCAACCAACTATATATTAATGTATATTTCTTATATATATATTAAAAACATTCTTCTTTTTAAATTAACATTATATCAGGTATAGTGCTTGTGTATGAGCACTTTCTGCCCAAGGCACAGGTAATTATCAACCTATACAAAGTATCTCGTTGTACTACCATTTCTGTTGATTCCAGAAAATTGCTTCTCCCTATCTATCCCCATTCTGACCTATGGCGATCAGCGTTAAAACTGGATGTGGTTGATTTCTTCCATTCAGCCAACAGAGAAGATGGTACCTATTCTTAGAACGCTAAATTGATTCGAAAAGAAAATTCCTCTTGCTCTCTGTAATCGCTTTTGCTCTATATAGATCAATATTGAAACCGGAACTTATAATGTATTTCTATCACTTCGGGTTTTAGTAGAAATTTGCTTTCTGTGTCCTTTTCCATCCTCCCGGTAATATTTCCGATCCCAACCTGTGCTGTCATACGAGACCCCCTTGCGCCGCTAGTGTTCCTCATCGATTTGTACATGATACGAATCTCCAGGTCAAATAATGCATTATTTTCTTTGATCCGACCTTTCTCCGACAATTCGTTCTCTAGTTCTATCATTTTCCTTCTATTTTGGTACATTTTCGGCGGGCTATAGCTCAGAACTGACGCATTTTCGTATAACAACTTCGTAACTTAAATCACTCTTATGTCATTTTCCATCATTCCTTGAAGTTTGATCCATCATTAAAGACACCCTGTATATATGCGATATAAACGTATATTTGAACTATTTTATTAGCTTTATGTTATATTTGGGCCCTAAGTAATATAAAAGCATATCTTTGATTATTTTAAGACGAGTTTCATTTATTGCTCAGATATATACTTGTCTATAGTCTATACTTGTCTATACTTGTCTATACTTTAGAAGCGAAGAGAACACATTTCAGCTTTTCCCTTTATGGAGTCAGCAATGAATCAGAGCTTAAAGATATTTATTAATGACAAAACAACTTACAGAACTTGAAGTATTATTCTTAAGAACTTTTGTTAAATATTATTTACTTTTTTAAAGATTATTCAGTCATTTTTAGGCAAATTATGCTATTTTCTAGGGTATAAATATATACATAATTATAAAGTTATTAAGCCATAGGAATCCAAGACCTTAATCGTCTCTTTGAGCCCAAAGGGCACAAGCATTACTTCCTTCCTTCCTTTAGACACGTGTCCAATTATTTTTAACTACATTTTTATGTACAGAGTTTCATTTTCTTAACTTGAGGAGCTCCTGAGGTAAGTCATTTTCTGGTATACAATTTGAACTCGTTGACACCCTTAGGATATGAAATATATATGGTATATATGAGTGTTTTAAAAATGACGCAGAACTTTATTCTACAGGTCAAAATAAAGAGAAAATGCTATATATATAGTTATACACTACAGGGGCTACTTCAGCTTCTGTGAGGATTGAAAATTTTCACCATGTGGCAGAGTCATAAATTAACTTGAAATCATTAGCATTGCTCTACGAATCCAAGAAGCAGTTATAACTAGGCTTGCTGTACGTCCCGGTTTGACCGGGACAGTCCCGATTTTGAGAGGTTGTCCCGGCGTCCCGACCGGTTTCATGTTTAGTCCTGGTCAGACGGAGAAATTTAGTTTCTGGTCGCAAAGTTATTTAACAACTTCTAGCGCTTTTTCACACTATAATTTAATGGAAAATTCAATAGTGAATAGAATAGAATAGAATACTTTATTAATCATTGAACAACTACATGTTGTAATAGATTTCGTCAGGAATAAAATTAATACATATAATAATAGAAGATAATATACAAGAAATAAATATAATAATAATAATAATAATGACAATAACAATGAATATTACAATATTCAGTAATATAATATACATATTACTATTACACTAACTTATGCTAGGAGTTAATCATCATGCACTCCTCAAACTCTTTCAAACTATATAGGCAGTGGTCTATAAGCATATTTTTAATATATCTTCTGAAATCTGTCAAATTCATTGCATGCGTAGTTTGAGGGAGCAAATTAAATAATTTTATACCATTATATTTGTAACTTTGTTGTGTCTTACATAATCTAACATGTGGAGTGTCAATGCTAAACTTAGACCTAGTATTATATTCATGTATATTTCCACGTACAGTAAACAAATCAGGGTTCTCTTTTACAAACATTAAACAGTTGTAAACGTATATAGATGGTACAGTCATGATTCGATATTTTTTAAACAGTTCCCTACAGGATACTGTGTCTGGTAAACCTTCAATACACCTAACCGCTCTCTTTTGCCATTTGAAAATAGAATGAGCTCCAGTAGAGTTACCCCACAATAAATTCCCATATAGTAAGTGGGTATGAAAGAAAGCGTAGTATGATGTTATCATTAGTTCATGTCCCACACTTCTTCTAAGCTTCCTCAACAAATACAGAACCCTAGTAAGCTTTTTACATAGTTCTTGTGTGTGTGCTATCCAATTTAGTTTGGCGTCCAAACGTATTCCTAATAGCTTAACTGATTCGGAGCTATTTAAGTTGTAGGTAAGATTGTTCAGATAGAAATAGAATATTTCTGTTTTGGAATTATTTAAAACTAGATCATTGGATTGAAACCATAGAGAAGACATCTTTACAGCTTCCATATTTTTACGCTGCAGGACCTTTAAACTTTTATCATTTGTTATTAGAGTGGTGTCGTCAGCATAAAGGACGGATTTACACGGTAAGTAGTTTGGCAAGTCATTCATATAAATAATAAAGAGAAAAGGCCCCAAAACCGAACCTTGAGGTACACCAGTTAGAATTTTAAGTTCATTAGATCTTGTATTTTTAATTTTAACTATTTGACGACGATTGTTGAGGTATGATTTTAGCAGTCCAAGTTCGATTCCTATTATTCCATAAGACTGTAATTTAGTAACTAAAATATCATGTGGTACCGAATCGAAGGCTTTACTTAAGTCAAGAAGAGCGGCACAAGTATAGGAGCAAGATTCAAATCCATTAATTATTTCTGAGACGACAGACTCTACAGCTTTGATAGTGGAAAGTCCAGATCTAAATCCAAATTGTGCATTGTTAATTAAGAAATTTTGTTCAAAATATAAAGACAGTTGGGCTTTAATGCAATGTTCAATAATTTTAGAAAAAATTGGCACTAGCGAGATCGGTCTATAATTATTAGGGTCTGTTTTGTCACCTTTTTTATATACAGGCACAGTAATATTAATTTTGAGACAATCAGGAAATGTTCCTTCACAAAAAGTCCAATTTACAAGGTACGTTAAAGGATGGAGAATAATGTCAATTATATGCTTCAGTATTACAGTAGATATACCATAGAAATCTTCGGAGTGGGAGTTTTTCATATTCAACACCATTTTTAATATTTCGTTCATACTAACTTGCGTCCAGTTAAATACCACTGACACCGATTGTCTCATATTTAGCATAGCTGGGTCTTTATCACCACTGACATTATTACTTACATGTTTTGCGTTATTTACAAAGAAATTGTTGAATTCGTCAGGCGTAATACCCACGGGTTTATTTACAGTTCCACTACTTATTTCGTTTTTTATTACAGACCAAGCAGCTTTACATTTATTGCTAGCATTTGATATGAAAGCATCATTAGCCTTAATTTTTGCTTGGCGTAATTCTTTCCTGTAGATCCTCTTTTCCCTAAGGTATCTCTCTTTATCTCCCACATCACCATTCTTAGCCCTATAATGTAGATTAATAATGGTTTCCCTTAGTTTAGCTAGGTTTGGAGTGTACCAATTTAGTAGATTCTTATTTTGTTTTTTACAATAATTAACTTTTCTAAATATTCTTGGACAGCAATGGTTAACCCACTTATTAATTATAATTACAAAACTATTCCAGGCAGCTGATACGTCATTACAACCTAGTATCTTTTCGCCTAAGTTAATTTCGCTTAAAGCAGACCTTAACATCGAAATGTTTTTATTGCCTAAAGATCTATAACTTATTTCATTCATAATTGATTCACCCCTATCAATTTTAGACATTACGAGCCAGAGACCACTGTGATCTGACAAAGATGGTTCTATAGTGCCACAGGATATGTTAGTTTTATTTACATTCGTTATGACATTATCAAGACATGCTTCTTTTCTTGTAGGTTGGTCGTTTGCGTGGTAATACCCTAAGGATCTAAGAGTATCACATAATGACCTTGTACTTAAATTGTCAATTTTGACATTAACGTTTATGTCACCCATATACACAACTTTATAACCTTTATACCTTTCGATCGAACTCGTAAGTTTTTCCCACTGCATCAGAAACACATTTAGATCAGAGTCAGGGATGCGGTAAATTGAGATAACTATTAGCTTAATATTGCTGAACATGATACCAGTCAGTTCAATTACCCCTTCTATACAAAACATACTTGTGTCGAGTATTTTATATTCCACTACTGTATCTAGTCTTAGATAGATCGCAACTCCCCCACGAATCATTGTCTTTCTACAATAGATGGCAGCTAATTTATAATTAGTAGGTACATACATACTAGTTTCTTCATTTACTAGCCAGTGTTCATTTATACAGAGTATATGACACGGAAAATCATTTAAAAATATATCTAGTTCTGATAACTTATTTCTTATGGATTGAATATTAATATGAAACAGCAAAAGCTTTGAATTATTGTGTTCTGTACAGGTGCTTTTTACATTATTTGCACAGTCATGCAAATTACATTCAAGAGGTTGTACAAGGGTAGAATGTTTAACCTGGCTCCATAGTGAGACTGACTCTGGCATGACAATGGAGACAGGTTCATCTACAAGTTTCCCTGTTCATGCCACTCCATTACTATTCTACTCTTGCACACATTTGATTGCACTCTACATGCAACATTTACTATTTCATTGCTTACATACATCTTACCTAATGCGTTAAGATGAAATCCATGCGTAGTATGAAACCTTTTGCCAATCTTACTTAGATCAACTACACTGACATTTTTGAAATGTTTGGAAAGCTTATAGATTTCTTCATTCACACGTTTCACTTCTTCGTTAACACATGACCACGTTGAGGACTAATACTCTGCAAAGTGAACTTTGCAATGACTTGCAGTGAATCCTTTGATATCAAAATTTTTCTTTTGAGAAGTTTAATTCAAGTGGAAAGTATAAGCCTGAATAATGTGCAGTAACCCTTTCTTTGTGGATGTTAAATTAGTTAGTTATTAAATTTTGTCTGGCTTTAAAAAAATGCAGAAACAATTTTTGATAGAAATTGAACTACTTGAGAAATTAGAACACCAAATTTGACCTACTGAAAAGCAAATTTTCAGACTAAAATACCTAATTCTGCATTCTTCTTCTTCTTCTTAATATTATTATTATTATTATTATTATTATTATTATTATTATTATTATTATTATTATTATTATTATTATTATTATTATTATTATCATTATTATTATTATTATTATTATTATTATTATTATTATTATTATTTGTACTACAAATCAAAATACTGTCTTTGTGCATGTTAATATTTATGTAGTGTAAATTACTTTGAATTCTAAGTGGTGTGTAAGAATAAATCTTATATTAGAATTTTTTAAAACGTACATTATGAATGTTCAGTGTATATGTGTTTTGCTAAGTTGAGAATTTTTTTTAATAAAATATTGACATTAACAATGTCCCGGGTTTGAAGCTTCAGAAATATGGCAAGTCTAGTTATAACGATTGTTACGCTAATACGTGTAATTGGCGCTAGTGTCAACTTCTGTCAACTTGTTTCCTATCTGAAAAGAATCGATGTAACTATATGATTGATAAATGTACTCTTTGGTTTTATCTGCGATGTTGCCATATAATGCAATTCGCGTCTCCAGACGAGAATCTGGAAGGAATTCGTTTTGTTTTGATTTGTAGCATATTGTGTGTGTGTGTTTTTATGAACAATTTCTTCGGTGTCGTCCATGTCAATTACCGGCACAGGTGACATGTCAGTTCTTGCCTAAACTTGAACATTAATGTCATCGGAATGTTTCAACCAGGCTAGTGACCCGAAAAACTATGGACTAGAGAATAACGTAGGTCATTTTGGACATTTTATTTTTCACTCCTTCTTACTTCCCACGCCGATGGGTACTGAGTGTGGGGTTTAATGGTACCAAGAGTGTGATTCTTCAGCTCACCAACTCCGAAAACTATGGATTCGACATTACCCTGTCAGGATTCTGCTGCCTACAGTCGAAGAATTTGTCCATGCCGACCAGATGCCGCGGTCGGATTGCCGGCGCCGGACACCGACGCCTCATCGCGCGATTTTCGACCGCGACGAATAGTTGCCTTGCCGAGCAAACAGCCGGTAATGAGGATTAAATGTGTCGGCGCCGCCGTCGAAAAGAGGCCGGCATAAGGAGTCGGCAAAGGGTTGGAAAAAGGCCTTTCCGACTGTTCTGCCGACTCTGACGGTCGGCAACAGTCGGAAAAGAGTTGACAAAGGGCATTTTATTTTACGATTTTCGACCGTTTGCCGCCTCGGCAAAAGGTCGGCAACTTTGAACAAGTAGATCGTCGTGCCGCCGTGGACGGGTGTAGGCTGCCTCCGGTGGCAATCCTCCTTTCCGACCGCGACTTCCTGATTGGGTAATATCGGTCGTTTTCGACTATTTTAAAATGTCATCCTTTTCCACCTTTCCTTTACCTCCAGGAGCTCTAGGGATGCTTATCTTCTGAAGAATTTTCGATTCTTGTAGCTCAACGTCATAGAGTATTACTATTCATCTCATCGACCTCAAAAACTATGGATTTGACATTAATAACGGTCTTTCTTGAATACATTTTTATGTAACTGGCCTTTCACTCCGATTACGATTAGTTTTATATTTCACCCTTTCCGTGTCACCTAGGAATGTTAGTGGAGTCCTACCCCCAAGTATTTTTTTCTAGAATTGTAAGTTGTGTCTGTATCAAGTTTGGATGTAATTACTCCAGGCATTTCATAGTTATGCTGTAACACACACACACACACACACTTGGGGCAAAAGTCATGGCAACTATATTTTTTATTGAAGATACCAGTCAGGTTGGAAAATGTTGTATATACTGACGAAAGGTCAAGGTGTTAACTACATGTGTGGACAATGAATAGCACTGAAATATCGTAACACACTAATTTATTACGATGGTGTACATGGCAATATGGCATTCATGGTGCAAAAGAATGACAACACAGTACGCATACAGTTGGAATGACAAACCTGGGCCTAAAGACCCTTGAAGTAGTCCCCTGCTACTTGCACCACACGCTGCCAACGATGTGGGAGGCACTGAATACCATCCGCCTCAGCATTTGCCGCACCATGTGTGAATCGGGTCACCTGTTCGCACACAGCATTTACAATGTCCTCGCGTGTTGCAAACCGCCTACCACGTAGTGGTTCCTTAATCTTTCGAATGAGATCAAAGTCACAGGGCAAAATGTCAGGAGAGTACGGTGGGTGCTCCAATTCTTCCCATCCCCAACGTCGCAGTAGCTGCCCTACGCACTCTGCTTTACGTGGTTTTGCATTGTCGTGCAGGATTATTGCACTATCCACAAAATCCGAACGTTTCTCCCGAACGCCACGTCGTACCTGTCGCACCAGGAAGTCCCTGTAGTACTGTGCAGTTACTGTTCTGTCATGTAGAACAAAGTGGCAAACAATGACACCCCTGACGTCATACGCGACGATCACCATCAATTTGACTGGGGAAGGATTCTGACGGAATTTCTGCCTCCTTGGTGATCCAGCATGTCGCCACTCCGCGGACTGTCGTTTCAGTTCTGGTTCGTATGCCCTGGCCCAAAATTCATCGATGGCGATTTTTCGTGACAATAATTGATAGCCGTCCTGTTGCCAGCGTGCAAGGTGGTCGGAACATATTGCATAGCGCATCCACCTTTGAACTTCCGTCAGTGCATGCGGTACCCACCGCGATGTGATTTTGCGTAGTTGCAGCTCATTACGCAATATCCTGTGGACGGTGCGTTTCTCGATGCCACTTTCCTCCGTCAACGCCAGTAGCGTCCATCGTCTGTCTTCATCCAGGAGCTGCTCGATGACGGCACGTGCCACGTCGGTCCACACACTGACAGGTCGTCCCGAACGTTGCTCATCAGTGGTTAATACACGTCCTTGCTGAAACGTTCCTACTCACCGTGCTACTGTCCGGTATGGTAGGGCATTATTCCCAAGGGCTTCCACTAATTCACTGTGACATTCTATCGCATTTCTCCCTCGGAGAACGGCTATTTTGATGTAAGCGCGCTGCTCAACACGGGTTACTTCCATCTCGCACGACACTCACCAAATGACTTATTTCGCAGCCCTCGCTGTGCTACTACCAGCTATCAGAGAGCCATCTGTTGTTCTGCACATATACTATGCCTGCTGAACTTCCACACGACACATAGAAGTTTGTGATCGGCTCAAATATGTGCAAGAAAAAATAGTTGCCATGACTTTTGCCCTAACCCTCGTGTATATATATATATATATATATATATATATATATATATATATATATATATATATATATATATATATATATATATATATATATATAGATAGATAGATAGATAGATAGATAGATAGATAGATAGATAGATAGATAGATAGTAATTTTGGCTGAAATGAGAGAGTATTTTCTTAAATGAAAAGAAATCTTTAATGTAAAGTCCCCAACTATGCTCTTCAGGGTAATCTATAGGAGACGGATGATTAATGAAAGTGAATGCTTACATGAAATAATTGTCGGATTGAGAATGTGGGAGGAAACGGGAGAATCCCAATGCTGTCCTTTGAGCATGGACGCTTTAGACCAGAAGTGAGCATTGTATCACTGAGCCACAGTTCCTCCTTTAGCACTTTATAATATAAATGTGTTGTATGTAAGATGTTTTCGTGACTATTTTACACATTTCTGGAAGTAATGGTGTACTGTCCTCTGTTTCTGGACTTCTTATATTTGTTGGCTGATGATATGCCAGATCACAAAGTGATTACTTTCATCAGCTGCAAGCATCGGACTGTAGACTGCAAATTCGTTGCACCACGCAGGAAAGCCACACCAGAAGAATTAAACACAAAGCATTATAACATATCAGGAATACTTATGGTTGCAAATCTACTAAAGATGAAAATAAAATACTTCACCAACTTACGACACAACGCATCACTTTTATTTAGCTCCAATTAGGTTAAGGGGCAAGTGCAGTTTCTGATGTGACATATGATTCCATAATAGGTGAGGCATTTAAGATACACTTAGGAAAATGCGTGACGTACAACTCATGTTTACATTAGTCATTAGCTATCAAGCGCCTAAAGAGAATCACCATTTATGTATTCAATATATAATTATCTAACTATATTATTACAAATCTTTATTTATTTGTTTATTTATTTATTCACTTCATCAAATATTTATATCTATTAATCATCTTTGTCACAGGATATATCATAGATGATTTCCTTTAACAGCATGAAGCACACTAGACATGCAATTACATTAATATAAAGCCAACGCATTGTACAACAGAATCAGACCCTGAGTATTAATATTAAAACTGTGACTGCTATCGCCATTTGTTTAACCTAATTTAGGATTAAACAGCAAGTTCCTGATCCATTACAATGGAAAAGACCAAAAAAAAAATTGTAAACGGGGCCAGAAACTTATGGTTTAGCTGTTAAATGACCATACATGTATTCATGTCATCCCTCGAGCTAGACAACACAAATGGTTGTGAGTTCTTGTATCAACCGTTGGTTTCACAAGAACGGTTGATACAAGTCATACAAGAGAAGGAAATTAGTGGAGTGAAATTCCCACTGTGTGAAAAGGCGGGAATATAGAACGTCCAAGTGAAAACAAAATACAAAACATATAGAGACGCATGTTACGTCTCTAGAGTATCTGAACCTTATGATGTCGGGAAGTAACATTAAAGTGTGACATCCTGTAACACTCATACTCGAAATGACCTGGAGCTCTCAGAAGCATGAATTGTAATGAATATGTAGAGAAAAGATGGAAGTCAGTTAGTTAGTTAGATTTAGCTTTGACGTCTTTCTCACCACCGAGACCAGACGAGACGTGAAACTACACATTCTGTACACGCAACTTTACCACATAAACTCAGTAGAAAACGATTTGTTGTTACTTATTTGTCGGACGTATTTAAAGAAATCGATACGTTAAGAATATGTTCATATCAACTCAAAGCAAAAACTAACATATGCATTCCAGTTATTACTGCATTTATTACATGTATTTGTCAGATTTATTTGTTGTTGTTTCAGTACGTAACTGCAAGATAACGGCCTTTGTACACAGTCTTTACACTATTTCGCTTGGTACTGTTCTTATCTAAAATATGAGAACGCATTTTTATCAGTGATGAATGTATCCAGTTTTTCTTGTGTTAAATTTTTGTTCTCTGAATATACGCTTTGTGGCCTGTATAATTGGTCATTTTTATCTGGTAAGCGTTCGTTGCTTTTTTATCGAATCATTCGTACTAATACAGACTGTACAATTATTTAGAAGAAAACACGAAGTTACTTAATGGATCTGAAAAAATTGTGTTTTCCATTGTATTAATAAGGGGAGATTGTCCATTGTTTCAACCAGGGAAGCTCATAGGGAGAGGTAATTACTACATTTATATACTTTCCTCCAGGGGTTAAAGGAGCTCGGAAAGAAATATAGACGAAAAAATGTTATTGAGAGTTTGTGCTTGTAGCCGAACAGTGATTTAAAGAATGATTAAACGTTACCATACATACTCTTACAAGTGTATATGTACAGGATGATTCAAAAATGATGGTGAAACATAAAATCTAATATATATATCTCTATTTGAACTAATAAGCCGCAACTATAATGATTATTTGAGTTATCCAATACTTTTAAATTCATCATTACAAAAGTTTAGTGCGGACCTCATTAGTGGCACGGTAGACATCAAGACGGTAGCCAAGTTCTGTCCAGACACGTTCCAAGATAGCGATACTTTAGCCCCTTAAAGTTTCTGCGCGTATAAGCAATACAGACTCTATGAGATCCACAGTTAGTTAAGTTTGTTCAAAGGTGTTGCTGCATCGGAATAGATCCTGTACGAGCAAGTTTCCACATGCAAAACATCTCTTGATTTGATGTCGCTGTTTTGAAAAGCTGTAACACTGACATCGCTACAGTTGTTTAGCTACACTACCCTCTAGAGTCCTGGCACTAAGTGGTCCACATTTTTTTTTTTTGTAACTATTGCTTGAAATATGACGATTGTTGATGGTATCTAATGAACAAGATTAGTAATAAACACAGGTGGGAGGTACACAAACGTTACAAAGCAGTTTTTATTATGATGCAAACCGAAGAATAGAAGCTAAAAGAATAAAAGACAGATGTACACCTATGGACTGAAGAAGGTACAGGTTCGTGGTTAAGAAGTGGCCAGAAGGAGATTTAGCCTCCCTTATGACCACCATACAAACATCTGAAATGATATGAACTTGGAAGCTTGACTTTCCTTCTCCCTTGAAGAAATTCTGTGTACGCTACTGCCTGGATGTATCTTCTCTACGAGTTTTACCTTCCGATAGTCTAAAGAATCATTCTCGGTAGGGACACTCGGTCGAAAAAGTGTAAAACCTTTTTCAGGTCAGCCATTGTGAGTGAGGTTTCCCTGGACTTACCTTATTCACACCAGGCAAAAGCTGGGATGGTACCTAACAATACAGATCCAGGACGCTTCCTTTTTTTCCTTGTATAGTATGATCGCCGAGGGAGGCCATTCCTCATATGTGACGGGCTAACATGGTCATAGATTCTGAAAGCCCAGAATTTTAAGTCCTGCATAGTAAAAATGATTGTGTTAATTAAACTCAATTTTAACACAAGGCAGTGGTTCTAGCGTGACTAAAATTATACGGTGTTAATTCAGCACAGACCCCGCGGTATTGGCGTTTAACATAGGGTGTGTGTTTCATTTTTAACACACAACCGGTGTTAAATTCGGATCTGTGTTAGTATTAGTTGCTACCTCTTCACTCAGGTACACTGAGAAAATATGTATGTGGTGTAAGTAAAATCGTATGTTACATTTGTAAATCTTTGGACTTAACGTACAGCAAACGTATAACTGAAAACACATGTTTTTTTTAATATTTTCTGTTCCATCTGTACGTACTTTCCGTGTGAAACAATATAGACGATCATAAGCTTCTTTGGGCGTTCTCCACACATAAACACGGCCCGTGGTTGGAAATAGGATGAAGGATGACTCATTCGACCATATCACACGTTTCCAGTCCTCAACGGTCCAAGTTGCATGGTCGCGGCACCATTTGCGGCGTGCGAAAGCGTTATGGTCCCTGATGAGCGGTTTGGCCCGTGCAACACGACCCCGTAAGCTCATGTCATGTAATTCGTGGCGGACTGTGATTGTTGAAACAGGGTGGGGGAGGTGCTGATTGAGTTCCTCCGTCACTTGCTCCACAGTGGCACGACGGTTCTGCGTGACAATGCGTTTTAATACCCAGCGTGACCTGACACTCATGATTTTCTTCCGCCCACTGTTCCGCTTCCCCGATGTGGTTTTCCCGTGTGTTGTGTAGGCCGTCATCACCTTCGACACTGTCCCACGCGACACACCTAACACAGTAGCCACTGCCGTCACACTCACTCCACATAAAAGCGCACCAACAATTTGCCCTCTTTGAAAATCTGAGAGGTCTCCCATTTTACACTACCTCCGTCTGCTGCAGCCACTGGACACTGCTGTTCCACTGCGCCTGACGTAGTATGGAGACCGACCTAACACACCACCACCAGCGGTCCGGCGCTGCGGGCGCCACGACACCACTGCCAACCCATAGATCTGACGTGTTGCCAACTACAGGTGTTTCAATTTTTCTGATCACCATCTGTATAACTGAGGAATGTAATGTATGTATATGTATGTGATATATGGAAAATTGCTAGATGTCAGACATCCTGCAACGGCATGATTTAACATCTAAGGGCAGTGTCTATGTAGCATACCGATAACGTATGCCCCGTACTGATTTCTGTAGTAAGCAAGAGGATTCCGTATATTTGTACAATATACCGCTGTCCGGAGAACGGATTTTTCTCAGTGTACTGAGTGAGCCAACTATTTCATAAACATTCACTTATCTTTATAGTTCCTCCGTTCCATTTAACCTATAGACATCACCGTACGTTCTAAAAGCTAAAGATTTCATTTCATTATTTTTTCCCTAAACGTGGGGGTACAGTGGCTTCGTGGTAGAGCGCTTACCTCTGGTGTTGGTTTGATCCCCGCCAAGTAAGTTTGTGGTGGACAACATCGTGTCCATGGGTTTTCTCGGAGTACTCCGGTTTCCTTCCATTACCAATTCCACCAATTCTTTCTTCATCATTCACTTGCCTTAATCATTATTTTCCTTAGCCTAAAAGGGCATAATCGTAGTACATTAGACTGAAAGACTTTTCTAAACTTTTGATTCTTCGGTAATTATTCCTTATCTCCAACAAAACATGTCTCTGCCTTTTACTTTCGATAGGCTTTTGCAGCTGATCAAGAAGCATCTTGATAATGCCATATTGATCTCAAAGAATGATTTGCAAAGTTCTTTTTTTTTTTAAAAAAAAAAAAGCTGAAAAATATGGAAACATTTTAAGAGACCAAAAGTAAGAAAAAAGCATGGAAATATTTTAAATGACTAAAAATAAAAAAAAATGAATCGAAACACTTTGAGTAACTAAAAGTAAATATATATTCATCTAAAGGTGAATCATAATAAGTGAAGTGATAAATACCAATATCTTGCATAAGGTGGTTTTGAACAACCTAGATTTTGTTTTAACGCCGTTTTTATTCTGATACATATTTACGATATAAACAAGTAATTATCACGTATGTAGTGTAGCTTAGTTGGAAAAACTGTATAAATGGAAACGAGTGATATTAGAATATTAATTATAATTGAAATATGGAGATACAGCGTATCAATGCTCGACTGCTCGCCTCTGGTGCGAGCGGTCCCTAGTTCAATTCCAGATCATGTAAGTGTGTGGTGAACAACAACATGTTCGTGAGTTTTCTGGAGTTTTCCAGATTTCTCCCACATTCTCATTCCATCAAGTCTTTGCATAATTTTTCAATTTTATTTATCATTCGTCTCGCTTTGCTTTCAGTGTATATCCGTTGGTTGAATAATTGAAAGACCTCATTTTTCATTCACCATAGAGATATGTAAGTAGAGTATGTATTTTTTTTGTTTTTCTACACTTTTCTTTGTGTTAAAAAGAATTGTATGTTTTATTCAGTTTATAAAAATATTTTATGTTATTTTCTTAAGCTTGGATGATTCTGTTGCGATGAACAAATTATATATAACCCCATTGTAAATAGACCTCAATCAAAGTAGTTAGAGAGAGACGGATGTTTCTTGCAACTATTAACAGCAATTGTGTAAGGTGTTCCGGTAATAACAAAACTCATAAATTCAAGGATTTAGAATTTTAGATTTCTGAGCTATCGGCCGCTACGGCCATTTAGCCAGTCACGTTTGAGGAATGACGTCCCTCGGCGAGCACACTATCCACTGGGACCTATAAGTTAGGTACCAACCCGGCGTTTGCCTGGTGTGAATGAGAAAAACCCAGGAAAACTTCAATAAGAGTGGTTGGCCTGAAAAAGAGTTTCACACTTTTTCGAGCGAGTGCCCCCCACCGGAAATCGAACTCGGGACCGCTCGCACCGAAGGCTAGAGCGTTAGAGACTACGCTATACTGGGACACGTCATAAATTCAATTAACATCATTGGAGACTTCTATGGTAAGTTGGTTTTTCAGTCCCGAACAAAGATCAGTAGCTTAAAATCATAATGCAAATTACTAATAATGCATACTGAAAGTATATATAATACTAGATGAAGCATCCATCTAGTTGCTGGGTATTAATTCAGCACCTAGATAAAAGAAGAGAAAGATGAATGTTTTTATTTCAATGACCTGTTTTATCCTTTGCTGTTATGTAAATCTGTAAAACATAGAAGAAATGTGGGTGGCCTGCAGATAAGGCGTTCTTGGAAATATCCAGAGAAGAAATCTGCATGGTTTTAAACCTTCCTGTCACGAACAGCCCCGAACCGAAAACTGAAGACATTTTTCCACATACTGTTAGAACTGGTAAATGTCTATCCATGTACTAAATTTCGTGGGTCTTTCCTACGTATAATTCTGCCCACGCTACAGACACACATTATAATCCTAACTATATAGGGTACATGAGGGTAACTACGTAGGGTACATGAGCTGACATAAATTATTGAGCGCTTCTGGAAGGGCTACAATTATTACATTTGTCACAATTGTAGCTTTCCGGAACTAACCCACAGGAAAATTGCCAAAAGTGATTTTTTTTAATTTTTAAGGGGTCTAAAAAGGAGATGAAGATTTTCCCTATGTTATTTAAATAGGTCTTTTTATGGACATATAATCTCATGTTTTGGGACTTAGAATTGGAATAAAAACTTGAAATTCGGTATGCTTGTACGTTTTCGTTAGCGTCACCTAAGTGAATCATCAGAAATAAAAATTTCCAACCGTAGAGTGGTTTTATAGGGAACTGAAAAATCGTTTCCATATTATTTATAAGAGGCGTCTTCTACATCCCAAAATGTTTGGGCACTTCCGGCAGGATTAGAACGATGAAATTTGGCATGATTGTACCATTCAGAACTAATCGACTGGAAATTGCCAAAAGTGAATATTTTTTAAATTTTTGGTTGATCTAAAGGGACATGAAGAAATTCTCATGCTATTTAAATGGGCGTTTTCTTGGGATAAAAAAATCTTATCCTTTAGATAGTTGAAGTAGGAAATGAAGTGATAGAATTGTGGGTTCAAGAGGTGCGATGCCATAGGCCGAGCAAAGGCACTGTGTGGGGGCGAAGCCCCCGGGTAAGCAGATTCAGGAACTATGAAGAGCAAGCTCACGAAATTCACTGTTGATGCAAAGGCTGATAGATAAGAAATGCAAAGACTAGTCTATATCATAGAATTGAAAGTGACTATGTTTGTGACTCTTAATCTCTTGAACCGACCGACCGATCTCGATCAAATTTTCAACATAGATGAGGTTCGGAACTGGAGTGGATTTTATCATCCCACTTTGACGGAAGAACGTAGGGGAGGGGGAGATGTGGATATATATATATATATGTAAAATCAATATAAATAAAAATAAAAGTGACTAGATTTGTCACTTAATAACTCTTGAACCACTCAACCAATCTCAATCAATATTTCAACATAGATGACGTTAAGGCCTGTGATAAATTTTATCATTTAACTTTGACGATGCAACGTAGGGGAGGGGGGAGATATTCGTAAAAAAATGAAAATGAAAGTGACTGTCTTTGTGACTTCGTCACTCTTGAACCACCCGATCGATCTCCATCAAATTTTCCAACGTAGATGAGGTTTGGGCCTTATTTATCTATTCACTTTGACGATAGAACTTAGGGGATGGGGAGGGAGAAGTTCAAAAATAAATAAAATGTAATAACTATTGAACCAAACGATCAGTCTCGATCAAATTTGTAAGATAGATGAGGTTCAAGCCTGAGATATTTTTTATCGTTTCACTTTGACGGTAGGACTTAAGGGTGGGGGATGGAAGGGGGTGATACATAAAAATAAATAAAACTTAATAGCTCTTGAACCACCGGAGCGATTTCAACCTAGATGAAGTTCGAATCTGAGATAGTTTTTGTCACATCACTTTAACAGTGAAACTTAAGAGAGGGGGAGGGGAGAAACATTTAAAAATTATCGAAAATGACCGATATTAGTGTCGAATCAATAGTTTTTGAGGTTGCTGAGATGAACAGTGACACTTCCGATGCTGTTTAAATCCAAATTCAACCCCGTAGCTTGGAAGAGGGGGAGGGGGAATATATATATAAATGGTAGAAAATAACCGATATCAGTGCCGAATCTATATATTTCCAGGTATCTGAGATGAACAGTGACACTTCTGATGCCGTTTAAATCCAAATTCTGCCCCGTAATTTGAGGAGGTATATATATATATATAATCCAAAATGGCCAGTGCCAAAGAACTCTTTAGTAATAGTAAAAAGTGACTGACTAGCGGAACATCTTACTATTTTTTCTTAATTTAACCCAGCAAAACGGGTAATTGATGATAGTATATAAGAAAACAGTATATAAGAAAACGTTATAGAGATTAAAAAGTAATAAAATTAAATTAAATGCATCGGTTGGAGCCTCGAAATTTTGTTTTCAGAAACATGGAATCAATGATTGTTTTAAAACTTATTTCGTTCTTTCATAATGAATAGCGTTACTTAAAAATGCCTTTTTTTAAATACACTTTATTTGTTTTCAAAGTTTTCTCTTATCATTAGAGGTTTGCGTCATTGACAAAACAGGAGAAAAACCTCAATAGACTATATTTACAGATTAGCCTTCTGTGAATAAATACACTACGCATCGAACAATGGCCATATGTAATTGAGTTGTATCAGGTTTTGAGTTGAATGTTATATTGATTGTCAGGAAAGAATTGAACACCCACAATTCTTTTTCTCTTTTACAATATGTATTTGTTTATCCTTACCCATCATTAACATTTGTTTTCTTTTAAAGTGTAACGCCCACTTTAGTACTAATGCTATACAAAACAGAAACCTACAGATTAATGTTAAACCGATTCATATATTATCCGTGGGTTTGTGCTGAAGATTGTCTCTGTGCATGTTTGCTCGCAGCAGGGAGTAGGAAGTAATTACGCATCCTCGAATTTTCGAAAAAGGGTCGGTTCTTCAAATTACATGTCAAAACATGTTGCTTACTCACCCACTATAGTATTTAATAATTATTGTTGTTAATAAAGTTATGCGAAGTGCGTCAATAATAATTGTTTAAATGAAGTATCAGAGTTTGTGAGTTAGTTTGTGAGTTGTTTGCCCCACCTCCGCTCTGGGGAAGAATCCTGGGGCGTTACTGTCTTTGTGAAACCTTTGTTATAAAAAAATATACATAATAAATAATGAAAGTTACGTTTTAGAGTTAATTGTTTTCAAAGGAAAGTGAAATTTTAATTTTTGTTTGAAAATACGAAATAAATCATGTTCTTATTTTACAATCATGTATGTGCATATTCGATCGGATTTAAAAATTAATTTCTTCTGAAAAGTTCTATTTGATTTTCCTCGAATATTTTTTCTTTGTTAGAATACATAACAGATTTTTTGCTTTAAATTAACTCGTCTAGTGGTTCTCAACCGATGCATCGCAACACATTGGTGTATCACGCAGTCTCCTAAAGTGTGTCGCGAAATTTTAGAATTTAAAAATCATGAAGAATTTAATAATAATTAGTTAACATCAAGACAGACTGTACCAGTCAAATCCCAGCTCGAGCCACGTGAACTTTGTGGTAGATAAACACTGCGTGAGTGAATTTTCTCGAGATTCTCCCGTTTCCTCCCAGTTTCTTCATTTCACCGTTTCCTTCATTTCTCATCATCACCGTATCCTTTAGTGTAGCCTGCATAACTGTTGGATGTAAAACTGAAAGATTTCATCTTTTTCACTGGTCAATACCTCCAGCGGTAGGAATAATCCTCAATTAGATTTTAATAAAACCTAATTGGTTAATAATTCAGAATGAAACATGGGTCAATCACTATGACTCACAGACTAAAGATGAATCGAAGCAATGGAAGCGTACTTACTTACTAGCTTCAAAGAAGTCCTTTGTGCAACCTTCAACGGGCGACGTCATACTGACACCTGTTTGGGACCAGCATTAAGTTATGTTGATGGATTTCTTAGCGAAGGGTACTACAATTACAGGGACAAACCATGCTACAATGTTGCAGGAATTACTGGATTACATCAAATCTGAGAAGAATGGGGTGCTGACCAAAACGTCAATATCCTTCTGGACGGCGCTGTATTTCAAAGCTCGCATGTTGTCGATAAAGAAGCACGATTTTGCATGTATGAATTCCGTCACACCGTTCGTATTCTCCTGACTTTGCACCATCTGTCTTTCATCTTCCTAACCATGAAGATACTTTTGAAGGGAAAAAATTTGAAAGACGATGGAACGTTGATTTTTGAGGTCAAGTCATGACTACTGGAACAATCTGCGGACTTCTATCAACAAGGTCTCCACAAGTTCATAAAACGATGGGAAAAATGTGTGGCCATTGACGGTTCCTAGGTAGAGAAGGAATAATGTCTGTACCAAAATTTCTCTCAGTCATTCTTTGTCAACGGTAAGTGGGTGACGGGGATGAATACTCCATGTATTTTGTATGCACTACATATAAAATGGATTATATCTTATTAATCTTTTAAAATTAAAGTTAAGGAAAAAAAGGAGTATGTGCATTTCACACTGGTCTTGTTTCTTGTTCCTTCCTAACTTCCGTTCTGTAAATGAAAAAAAAAGAATGGGACAAGCATCCAACAGTTCAACTGCATACACGGACAGACGCGCACCCAGAAACTTTTGTTGGGAGAGATCCAAAGTTTGGCGGGTTCAATACTACAAGACAGTACATCTATACTCCCATACTATTGAACTGTTTACTCTATATCCGAGAAGACGATAAGTAATTGATAAGTACCGCCACTTATATTCTCATAAAATCTGATAGAACTAGATTGTTTCTTCAAGAAAGAAGGGGGCGCGGTGGCTCAGTGGTAGAGCGTTCACCTCCGGTGCTTGGGGTCCCTGGTTCGATCCCAGCTCGCGCCGAGTGAACTTTGTGGTGGACAAACACTGTGATCGTGGGTTTTCTCGGGGTTCTCCCGTTTCCTCCCACTCTCTTCATTCCACCATTTCACTCATCTCTCATTATCACCGTCTCCTTTAGCCTAACCGGCATAACCGTGGGACGTAAAACTTAAAGATTTCATTTCATTTCAAGAAAGAATATAGATTAAATGTAAGATCAAATTTTTACACTACATCAATCAATTCTCTGCTGAAGTGTACATATATATTTCTAGTTATGAAGTTTTGGCTGGGTTCGGACCCAGTGGACACCCACGTGGTTGCCCCTTGTACACGAAGCATTTTTGACCCTGCTGAAAAAGGAGTAGCGCCAGGAATAATTTCCAAAGATTAACTAGAGAAAAATGCACTTTTCTGAACATACTGTATTACAATTTCCATTCTCCATCTTGAATAAAACTTCTTTACGCAATTTCAATTTGAAGTTGCTTGCTTTTGTTTTGTAATTAAATCTAGTAGTTTAGAAAGTATTGATCGCTTTGTCCACGAGATTGCATCTTGTGCCCCAAATCTCAGGGTATGTGAATCGCAGCTGAACAAACCTTACGGCATTTGACAGCTGACAATTTAAGCTAATAGAGGTGCAAATAGTGATGGAATTTTATAATCAGAGATAAGATATTGCGTGCACTTTCCGCACAGATAAGTGCACTTTCCGCAAAACTGCGCTACATATTATAATTTTATTCCGAGAAAGGAGCAACTGTTATCAGTTTATTCGTTTATTAGAAGAGCAGTTTATTAGTCTATAATAAAAGAAGATGAAATGAAATCTTTAAGTTTTACGTCCCACGTTTATGCCAGCTAGGTTAAAGGAGACGGTCATGATGAGAAATCAATGCAATGGTGGAGTGAATAAAGTAGGAGGAAATGGTAGAACACCATAAAACACACGAACACGGCGTTAGTCCATCACAAAGCCCACTTGGCGCGAACTGAAATCGAACCAGGGACGCCACTAATCAGAGGCAAACGCTCTACCACCTAGCTACCGTTCCCTCTAGCCTATAATATTTACAGAAGTTATGCTCTTGTTTGCTAGTCTCTTTGAAATAAAAAGAGTTGTAGTTTTCTTTTAGTTGAAGTACATGTCCCCAGGGGTCCCTTTTGTATAAGCTACTGTCCTCAAGGCGACGGATAAACGTATGATTAAAACGATATAGTATTATTTGTGTTCACGCCGTGTGTTCAGTTATTACTATCCGAAGTTAACTATATAAAAAGAAGTTATATTTTCGGAACAGAACACCAAAGATTAAAAGAAACACGCATCTTCATTGAGAAAAGAAATATATCTATACATCTCTGGAATATGTTTTCTTCTAATACAATTTTCAAACATGGATTAAAGCTACTTATCATTTGAGAAGTCGCTGGTGATCCATTTATCTGTTTACTAGCCTGGCTATAGAGGCAGGCCCGCAACCAGAGGGGGGCTTGGTGGGGCATGGCCCCTGGCCATTCCAGACCTCAACACAAAAAAAAACACAATTTAGATATGTGTAAGAGAATTTTTAATGACTTGTCCCCCCTAACATATCCATGGCCCCCACAAACCTCTGTGGCTGGTTGCGGGCCTGTATGGCGGGAATCATAAATAATTACAATGATCGATACAAACAGAGAATGACAGTCTACCGTGGGCTACATAGCACCACTCGTCGGTCGACATGTTAATCACACCTGACCTACAGCCACAAATTATTATTTCTTCGTTTGGTTATACATTTTATATTGCTAACAGAGCTACCGCTTTTCACTAAATGTACTGTATCTCTCATCTGCCTATAAAGCAAAAATGGATAAAGATAGGAGGATCTGATTTTAAGAAAAATCACTTATGTTCATTAAGATCTTACCTTTAAGATACAATTCCAGCACCCATTTTACTAACTAGATAATATTCCAGGGAAATAATGAGGAGATTGATTCTCCTCGTGTCAGACATACATCATTTCTCGGTTTGAAGTAAAATTGAAGTCTAAATGATTATATATACACCACAAACGAACATTTATCATTATATGGCTCACTCATTGCATAACAGAATCAAGTCTTTTTGACAATTCGTAAATATTTCATTTTTGAGATATCTATCGAAAGCTCCTTTTTAGAGCTTTAAAGATTCATGTTCAGAATATTGTAAATAACTCTGTTAATATATATAAAAAACAATGTTAACTTTCTTATGTACTAAAGGGTACCGTACAAGCTTTATATTTCTTTTTCTCATAGTTCTGCTACTTGGACTTCATTCTCTTTTGTACTGAATGCTGGATAAATGATTTTTTTAAAATCTTTGACAAATTGAAGCTTTTTTCTTCTCCGAGACAGATACATAATGACAAATTTATATATATATATATATATATATATATATATATATATATATATATATATATATATATATATATATATATATATATATTGTTGCCTAAGACAACTTTTTAAAGCTGGTTGATGTGTTACCAACACACCGTCTCCAATAACCCATGTTTCCTTGCTTTCTGGATAAAGTTTCTACCTCTTAACTTTAGTAGCTTTCCAATTGCTTCACGTGCAGAGTATTCAACAAGAGAAATTTATGTATCTACCGCGAATTAAACCTAACACCCGCTCCAACGCAAAACACATTCTAGTTATTCAAGATACTGATGAACACGTAATAATACATTTTACGATCATTAAGCTTAATCTATTACCTTTGAAATATGAGGTTCCAAATAACAGAAAACTCGAAGAATACCTAATTTTGGTGTAGTGTTAATTTTAGTTGAGAAGGTTTTAGGTGAGAGATAATTCAATAGGTTATTTTGTGGGAGAGAATCGAATTCACAACAATGATTCCGATTCCATTACAAACTATCTCTCTCTTCCTATATAATCTTCCTGCTGAGAAAGCACGTAACTATAAAATCACTTGGTTATCGGATCATTACTGGCGTAACATAATTAATAAGACAAGAACAACATCCCAGGTGGAGATCTCAGTTCTGGTGCGAGGGATCCTTGGTTCCATTCCCTGCCACGCGAGTTCGTTGTGAATACCCATCGTACCCGTAAGTTTTCTTCAAATTTTCTAGTTCTTCTCAAATTCACATTTCATTAATTATTACAATGTTATTCACTTTATTAATCCGTTCATTTTAGCTTAAAAGCCAAATCGTGGGATGTAATCTATTACTGCAAATTTTATTTTATTTGAAGAACAACAGTGTCAAAGCACGTTTCGTAGTAAAAGAGTTATTTTCGATTTTGAGAAGGATTGATAAGAATACGAAATGTTTCCAAAGTGGATTCTCTGGGAACAATAAATTTACAATTAGATTTTTTAAAAATAGGGAGCATGGAGACTCAGTGGTAGAGCTCTTACCTCTGGAGTGTGGGGTCCCTGGTCCGATCTTTGGCGAAGTAAGTTTCTGGTGGATAACATCGTATCCGTGAGTTTTCTCGGCATACTCCAGTTCCCTCCTTCATTCTCATTCCACCATCATGCACTTGGCTCAATTATCCTTTTCCTTTAGCCTAAAGGACATAATCGTGCAACGTTAAGTTGAAAGATTTTTTTTTTGATTCTTCATTTGCTCTTTCGTTATCTAGTGCTTACACACTTATAGAGAAACAGCGGTCAGACATATTAAATTTGATTTTCTGTAATACGGAATCAGAAAACATATAAATATGTGCAAAATTGTCTCTCTTTTTGTTCTTGTATCTTTTTCTTTCTCTCTTTCTCTCTTTCACTCACATTCTTTTGTCATTGCACGAGTTTCTTTGCTCCTATAAAATAATAACTTAAATTAAGACAAGCAAAAGACAAATTCTGACCAAAGCATATATTAACTAATAAATAATAGCGTTACAGTTTTGGCAAAGTATTTTTGCCTTCATCAGACACATTACCTGATGAAGGCAAAGAAACTTTGCCGAAACTGTAATGCTATTATTTATTAGATAATATGCGCTTTGGACAGAATTTGTCTTTTATTTGATACAATAAAGTTCCAAATCTAGAATCTGTGCTATTCAAAGACAAGTAAATTTGGTAAGTTTTTGACTCATACGTACTATTTGTATCAAACAGAGGACTCAGAAAATAGAAATCACCCGATAAAGCCCACAGACTCAATGTTAGAGGCCACAAGGTTACTTGATCTAGAATCAAACCCGAAATCTCCTGCACTAGAAGTGTGCCCTTCATCACTAACCCATTATACTACTGACAATTTATAGTACGAAGTGTTGGAAACTTATATCGTTGGTTGGTTGGAGCTTGCCAGCCCTTTTCAACATCGAGACTACAGTTTAGGGTGGAATCTGAGTGTTGAGCATCGGGAATTGAACACGAAACCCCTGTAAACACAAAGGACGGGAGGGGCAAACTAATTTCGCAGTATAAATATCATTGCATCCATAAAATTTTATAAACACAGTCATTATAAAAAATAGTTGAAGTTCAGAAATGATTGTTCTTTATTGTTTAGTGTAAATGGACAGTGAAGTAAAATATAGACTTACCCTTTCGTCGACCATCGTAATTTCATTGTTTTCGTAGTCACTTGAGTAGCGTCCGCTGGCGGGGACGAGAAAGAAGGCGAGCGTTAGGACGCATGTGTGAGCCAACATCTTCCTCTCGTGGCGGGTTAGCAGGTGGTTGTTGCTTGCTATGTGCGTCGTTCCCTGTCGGATAGAAAAAGTTTTTCTCTCCTCCGCACACGCCGTACTTAATTTCTCCAAAAAGGGGGTCTTGTCTTGCTTCCAAGCGTCAGTCGGGGTCGTTCGGTACCTGTCGATCGGTTCTCTGCACCGCACAAAACTAAGCCCGCGACATGCTTCAACCTTTCGTTTTATATCGGATATTAGCCACGCCTACCAAGGGCGCCCCCACAGCACCTGGTTGGTCGAAACTTTCTTCTTTCCTTCCTCGTTATAACCATAATTCCTTTCTTCTTTTAGGTATAAACGCATTAAATATCGTCACATCCCCTTCGCTTACGTCAAGCTCATTCATACTTTATCAGAAAAAAAAATTAAAAAATGAACAAGTATAGGTTTCATTCATCAGAACTCACATTTTCAATCGTAAAAAGCTGGTTTTATAGAAACAAAAAGTCTGCATCATTTATGATACTCAATCATTTTTAGACTTCCCAATTACAGTTATGTATTAAAAGGGGAAGTTTTATAAAACTGCTTTGACTTTCGTTCGTGTTTCTTTCTGTGGATAGACATTAGAGCAAAAATGCGAAAGAGATAGCAAGAAATTCCTTCTTGATGTGAATTCAGCTTCACAAGAATGTGTTCTATCTTCGTTCTTATTCATCTATTATAATCGAAAGTAACAAATGTATAATTTCCAGTTCCAATATAGATATCTACAGAGAAAGAGCGACAAGAGACAATGTTTTGTTTACAATGTATTAAGTCCAAGAAAAAGAATCCTTTAATGAATCCAAACTCGTAAAAGTTTACTACAACTTCTGGTTTCAACATTGATCTCTGCAGAGACAGAAAAAAAGCAATGTTTTTTTCAACACAGAGACACTATAGTAGATATTGAGATATTAGTCAGCGGCATTGCGAAAGAGGTTTAGTAGCTTCCCTTCAGAAATATATAATGATAAAACAATCTCTGAGAGATAGTGAAACGGATCGCACACTAGAAGTTTTCGACTTCGTGCAGTAGAAGTCAACGAAAGTTGTTTGGTGCCATCTAATGGCGAAATATGTAACTTCTATTATCTATGCAAAACATTAGAATTCAAAAATTCACATTCGTTAAAAAGTTATCGTGTGGAATAATGGACAAATGTAAGTCGCCGTTATCCGTTAAATTTTTAACGGATTGGCTTCATTACGTAGTTAGTTAAGATAATTGCTGTCAATTGCAGGAAACAGAATTCGAAACAATCACCTTCGTCCAAGAGTTTTATGCTATAGTGGAATAACGGATTGACCCAAGTTGTCGTTATCCGTTACGATATTAATGAATTGACTTCATTAACTAACTGGACAATGATAATTGCTTTACCTATCTATTGCATAAAAACAGAATTTTTAAAAATTGCTTCCATCCATGTGTGGGATATGAACAAGAAATAACCACCGTTAAAGCCGCCATTACCCATTAAGATGTTAATGAATTGACTCCATTAACCGTCTCAGGCGAGACAATTGTTCTATCTATCTATTGCGAAGAACGGAATTAGAAGGTTCACACCTGTTCAAGAGTTATTGTTCAGAGTAACGGACGGACGGACATACGAGTACGTACTAACATTATCTTATATATCTCATTGCGTGATAATAATAAATTCTGGTAAAGACAATAAAGGGGATCACGCAAAAATTATTTATATGAATGAATTTATACTAGTAGTTGAAGTGGTCGATTTTATATACCATCTCTTACCTCAAATATGTGATATTTTAAATTTACCAACATTTTTTATATATATTCAAAAAAATCATTTAATCTCAAAAACACTTTTAACTTAGAAATTTTTACCTTTTAACTTCAAAACATTCAAACTTAAGCACAAATTTTCATGTATGGAATATGTGTAACGATCGTTAAAATCACCGTCACCCTGAAGATGTTAATGGATTGGCTCCATTAATGAACTCTCGAGATAATCGCTCTATTGCAATAAGCAGGATGAATTCAAAACAATCACTTACATTCAAGGTTTATCGTATGTAGTAATGGAGTTAGGTATTAACATCATAACATTATAACACCCACTAGCGTGATCCTAATCAATATTTACCGTACTACATTTATTAGGTAAATAAAGATCCTGTAGCGATACGAACTTGGGATATTGAATCCCCTTGAAATTATGCGTACGCAAATGTAGTGTCACAAGCAATGATGGAAAGAGTCACGAACGTGGTGTCCCGTAACGTAGTAATCCTAGAGATAATCAGACCCATAACCCACCAGACCTGGTGTCACCCGGATAGATTCTGATCCAGTGACCTGAATGTACCTGGTGTCACCCGAATAGACCCTGATCCAGTGACCTGAATGTACCTGGTATCACCCGAATAGACTCTGACCCGGAGTGACCCGATGATCTGAATGTACCTGATCTCACCCAGATAGACCCTGACCCAAGGTGACTCCGTGACCTGATGTACCTCATGTCACCCGTATAGACACCTGACCCACAGATGAAACTTCGTCGTACAAATGAGAAGTATGTCTGAGCCTAATAATGCAACTCGCAATTTTTAAAAAAATCATTCTTTCTCATTGCCTTTTCACGAAATACAATGTTCTTTCTGGCTTGTTGTTTGGGTTTGTGACTTTGAAGGTTTATCAGATTACAAACCCTCCCAAATCACCAAAAAGATAAGCTACATGTTTCCTTTATGAGGGATCGTCATAGTTTAATCAACCTGTAAAACTTATCGTTTAGAATATAAAAGATACCGCTGATTCCCAACAGTATTTTGTTAACTCTTTTTGTGTAGACTATGTTTAAAAAACCATATACGGGACAACGAATAAAGATGAAGTATTCCAAATATGGTATCTTGACTAAGAAATGTCCCACCGAGAATCAAATAAATGAATGTTCGAGAAAACTATCACTTGTCTTTATTATATCCCACCATATAGTTTGAAAGTCTTCGTATATTCGACCATATAGTGTTACAATGTCATTACCAAAACACGAACTACAGTGTGTCCGTAAAGTTGCGCAACCCAAAGTTTGATTGCGTATATCTTTTGAACTAAGAACGATAAAGACTTGAGACTTAAAGCAAATATAAGCGTGTTCTACATAGATATTTTCGAGATCATGAACGAAGTTGGAATTTGTAACATTTTTGTGTAGTAACAAAAGTGTAAAATAAAAAAAATGTACAAAATGAAGAAAATCAATATTGAGTTGCAGAAAGCTGATTTCCTGTGAGTGAATCTCTGTGTATATATGCATTATGCATCAATATTTATCCATTGGTACAAAAATATGACAAAGTTGATGCAGTTTTGCCATGTAAAAGGGCTATTTAATTCAAGTCCGTAAAATGGGTGTTTTTTTTTTTACAAAAACGCGGCCTCTGCAAACACTGTTCACGTAAAATTACTGCAACAGATGTTTGTTTTAGGTTAATTAATGATAAGCAATGAAAATTTGCTCATAATTGAAAACCTGAGTTTTTATGCAAGAAAGTTTGATAAAAAAATACTCATCTACAGCTGGCAACCCTGGAATCCTCGTGGAAAGAGAAGGACACTTTACAACAAATGCTCGAAGTGGCTGCCGCGTTCTTGTAGACACAAATTTACACGCTTCATGTTTCTTGACATCTTTTTGAGAGTGTTTCTGGTGATTGATTGAATTTCTGTTTCAATGTTCGTCTTCAGTTCCTCAATGACCCTGGGATTATTCTTGTACTCCACAGTTTTCAGGTAACCCGATAAGTAAAAATCAGGTGATGTTAAGTTCGGAGAACGGGAGGACCACAACTTTTCGGAGATGATGTGGTCACTAAAAATTCGGCTATTGTTTAGCTTTGGTTTCATACGTTAAGTTCGGATCGATAGTATAAGTAGTAGTTGTTGTAGTAGTAGTAGGAGGAGTAGGAATAGGAGTAGTAGTAGTAGTAGTAGTAGTAATAGTAGGAACGGGTTAGAAGCCCAGTAGAGGGTCGTTGAGTTCTGATCTCGACATAAAATGGGCAATCACTTCTGCTTATCTTTACCTACTGCCTTTTAAAAAATTGTGCACGATATTTTCTCATCACTATCAACTCATTTCTTCTGTAAATCAACCTGTTTTTCACTAATTTTGGCCACCTATTTCTGAACAATTACCAAAAATTCCCCTAGCATTTGCTATAAAGCGCCCTTCTCTTTCTACGATGATTCCAGGGTTGCCAGCTGTAGGTGAGTAATTGTTATATCGCAATTTTTTCATAAAAACTCAGGTTACCAATTATGTACAAATTGTCATTGCCTATCATTAATTAACCTAAAACACATCTGTTCCAGTAATTTGAAAGTGTGGTTGCAGGGGTCTCGTTTCTGTCAACAGAACACCCATTTTACGGACTAGCATTAAACAGCCTTTTTTATGACAACACTGCATCAAGTCATATTTTCGCTCTGATTAATAAGTGTTAATTCATACTGCTATACACAGAGATTGATCAACAGAAAATCAACTTTCTGCAACTCAATATTGATTTTCTTCATTGTGTACATTTCTTATTTTACACTCTTCGGTACTTTCTTTCGTTACTACACAAAAACGTTAGAAATTCCAACTTCAGTCATGATCTCAAAAATATCTACATAGCAAATGCTTATATTTGTTTAAAGTCTTATGTCTTTATCGTTCTTGGTTCAAAAGATATAGGCAATCAAACTTTGAGTTGCGCAACTTTGTGGACACTCTGTATTTGAAAGTTTTAAGCATTTTCATCTAGGCACAGCAATCTATTCCTTATTATAGAGCATAATAGATGTCCTAGCAAACTTTATCTATGAGATTCTAGTCTAAATTACTGACAAATAAAACACAAGGTCACGCATTTGCAAATAATTTACAAAAAATAATACCCTCTTGAAATTCAGTAGTTTCCAATCTGAAAGGCATGGAAAGCGAGACAGAGGAATGCATCTTATTCAATGATCGTGGAAGATACGATAAAAATCGATGTCATAATAACGTCACGTGTTTAGATTTCAATAATTACAGTATAGATTCATATTAAGCAAGAAATAAATTTAATGATAATATAATTCACTTATCGCATCTTTCATTCATTGATTCTTTTAAGATTTTAGAAAATCAACAATGAACAAAATAAAAATGTAACTTTAGAAACACAACATATTTTAACAAATAAAATGCAAATTTCAAAAAAAAAAAAAAAAATAAAATAAAAGGAGCTCCCGTGTCTATAGTAATCTTCGTCGACGGGGACACAGGTTCGGTTCACGGCGAAAACTCATGTGCTTCGGACCTCACATTAAGAAGTAATTTCACGTTTTATGTAGTATAAGTACTAAATGGGATGATAAGCTTTAAATCAATCCAAAATGTATATATACTGTATGGGGAAATAATCTTTTCATTTTTATCCGTGAATTGTTGAAATTAGTTTAATTAATAAAGAAGTTTAGTTTATCAAAACTTCCTCATATACGAATATACTTTTCCTGTCTGTCCGGGTGTCCGTTCGGAAGACACAACATCTCAAAAGAACTGCCATCAATTTTGGCAAGGAGGTAGAGATACAAAAGTTAGCGGATCGAATTCGTTAGTGAAGGTGATATATCCACCTTAAAAAGAAATTCACTTCTAGTTTCAACGCTGATCCCTATAGAGAAAGAAAGGGTAATAGAGCGCGAGAAGAGTTTCTTATAATCGATTAACCGTTCCAAGAATAAGTTTCATCTTCATCTTTATCTCTAGTAAATCCGGAAGTGGGAGCACGGTGGCTCAGTGGTAGAGCGCTCCCCTCTGGATTGTGGGGTCGCTGGTTCGATCCCCGCCCAAGTAACTTTGTGGTGATAACATCGTGTTCGTGGGTTTCTCTGGAGGTACTCCCGTCCCTCCCACTTTTCATTCCACCAATTCTTTCTATTCTATATCAACACTTATTCTGATTTTTTAGTCACCCTGTACTATACATTTTAATCCTCCCCGGATTTGGCATGATCTCTCATATTGTGACCCAAAAAAAAGTGGTAAAAAGGAAACTTTTGGTGTAGTAGGCATAATTTATGCAATATTACCCAGACAACACGTACGTGTACGACACATGTGCACTATCCATGCATAAGCCGTACATTTGCACATGTGCATTTGTGTGGATAATGAACACATACATAACCCGTACATAAGCCGTACACGTGAATTTGCGTGGATGAAGCACACATACATAACCCGTGTATGTGCACATATGCATTTACGTGGGTTATGCACACGTACATAACCAGTGATTAAGTCGTGCATGTGCACGTGTGCATTTGCATGGATAAAGTACACATTTACATAACCCGTGTATAAGCCGTTACATACACATGTGCATTTGCGTGGATGAAGCACAAGTACAGAACCCGTGCTTAAAGCCGCTATGTGCACATGTGAATTTACATGGATGAAGTACACATTTATATAACCCGTGCTGTAGCCGTTATATACACATGTGCATTTGTGTGGATGCAGCGCACGCACGTAACCCGTGCATAAGCCGTTATGTACACATGTGCATTTGCGTGGATGCAGCGCACGTACGGAACCCGTACTTAAGCCGTTATGTGCACATGTGTATTTGCATGGATGAAGCACATATTTATATAGCCCGTGCTTAAGCCGTTATGTACGCATGTGCATTTGCATGGATGCAGCGCACGTACGTAACCCGTGCTTAAGCCGTTATGTGCACCTGTACATTTGCATGGATGAAGCACACATTTATATAACCCGTGCTTAAGCCGTTATGTACGCATGTGCATTTGCATGGATGCAGCGCACGTACGTAACCCGTGGTTAAGCCGTTATGTGCACATGTGCATTTGCATGGATGAAGCACACATTTATATAAACCGTGCTGTAGCCGTTATATACACATGTGCTTTTGTGTGGATGCAGCGCATGTGCATAACCCATGCTTGAGCAGTGGATGTGCACATGTGCATTTGCGTGGATGAAGCACATTTAAATTACCGGTTCTTAAGCCGTTGTGTGCACATGGGTATTTGCACGGCTACTGCACGTGTGTATAAGACGTCCATAATACCGTGCAAGTGTATACTTTTACTTTCATTCTTTTACTCTCATTCTCATCAACAGAAAGCAACCTCCATTTTTGGTAGGTGTCGTTTTTCCTCCAGGCGGTGTTATAGAGACTTTTCGACGAATAACAGCTGAATGATTGTAAAAACTCCATAACGTCCACTGAGCTAGGATACAATATCAACAGGTGGCAGCATTGTACTGATGTAACTACTGTCAGACAGTTCATAGGTTTACAAAATTATTTTCGTGACCGATTACAGTAGAATATGTTGCGTTATTTATTACTTGGCAAACATGTCAAAGATACTACCTAAAGCTTTGCTCGTTGCAAATAATAAACTCCAAAACTAAAATTCTCACTGACAATTTTTGAAGGTGATGTCTTTGCAGTTATAGATTGTGTTACTGCGTAAGACATCAAATATATAAACTTCTTTTTTTCGTTGCATCTCGAATTTGCTTTTACATCACCTCTGTACTACGAGGAAATCACCTGTGCACTACATGTAAGTCATCTAGATACTGCTTCAAATCACCTCTATCGTACATGTAAATCATCTGGGTACTGCGTGTAAATCCCCTCTGTCCTACATGTAAATCACCTGTATGTTACGTGTAAATCATCTCTGTCCTACATGTAAATCATCTGGGTACTGCGTGTAAATCACCTATGTGCTACGTGTAAGTCACCTCTGTCCTACATGTAAATCACCTCTGTCCTACATGTAAATGACCTGGGTACTGCGTGTAAATCACCTGTGTGTTACATGTAAATCATCTCTGTCCTACATGTAAATCACCTGGGAACTGCGTGTAAATCACCTGTGTGTTACGTGTAAATCATATCTGTCCTACATGTAAATCACCTGTGTGCAACGTGTAAATCACCGCTGTCCTACATGTAAATCACCTGTGAACTACATGTAAATCGAATACGTGCTACTTGTAAATCACCTGCGCGGTAGGTGTAAATCACTTGTGCAGGACGTGTACGTTGCACATGTTCTGTGCACGTGAAGATGTTGAATAGGACCTGGCATGTATATGCGCATCACATGTACAGGCGTGCATTTATACAGATGATGCACATGTTGCATCCGTGCAATTGTACATGTACTATACGGATACTGTGCGTGCATTGTGCTGTCTGGGTAGTAACTGGATTTCAAGCATTCATTGTATGGACTCACTACATATTCACTGTACATCATCATTCACTCGCTTTAATCATCAACTACCTTAGCCGAAAGGGCATAATCGTGGGACATTAAACTGAAATATTTCATTTAATTTCATTTAAATCCGGAAGTGATAGAAATTAATTCAACTTCCGGTTTAAATATTGTTCAACATACAGCAAAAACAATAAGTTATAGTGAGAAGCAGTTTCTTCTGGAATCGATTTTAGTTCTAAGAATAGGTACCATTTCCTCCCTTAACCTTCTATTCAAACTGGCATTGACAGAAATCAACTGTTTCCGGCTTTAACGCTGTCGATATAAAGTGGAAACGGTAATAGATAGTTATAACCAGTTTTCTGAAGTCAATTCCACTGTAATATGTTCTAGAAATATATTCGACACCACTGTAATCTCTATACTTAAGCATCGGAAATGGTAGAAACCTACTAAAACTTCCGGTTTCAATATTAGAAAATAGCACGGCATTAAAATCAAAGTTATTCTTGTCACTGCTGTTTGTTTCATACACGTACAACTCTTACATATGCTTCACACATTTCTCGTTTTTAATCATTTTGTAAAAACTTTTTATAAAGTTACTAATGAGCAAAGATAATTATGACAGTTCACATTTTAAACTATAAACAATGGAAACTTCGATGTTAAGGTTTCATAGATGTTGGATCGAAATGAAATCCCTCGAATGTTAATATTTCTCAATATTTTGATAAAATATTCATATTTAGTAAAACTCTTGATATTTCTTCATATTTTACATGTGTCATATGCCTAAACTGATATGTAACTTAGGTGAATCCAGAGATTTTGTACCATTTTCAAAATTTCCCTCTCTGCGTTATGCCTACTGTTGGATGGAACTCCCCTACTGAGTGAGAGCCTTCCACGTTCTACAATTTTGTCACAGGGGTGTTTTCTTGCAAGATCGCATCCACCTTTTGTTGCCATAGGTACGTATCTGACATCGCAAGATAGCGAATACCACGTTATTCCCACAACCTTCGAGTCCAACTCATGATCTGGAAACTGGATGAAAAATAAGGAGGTGGAAGCAGTACAACTCACTGAGATAAGGATTGAAGTAATGTCTATACTATCAGAACTAATTGTTCGTGCAATTATCCCATTAAGGCGTAGGATGAACCTCTTTTTTCCCGGAAAGTGTTCTCTTCATATTTGGCTCGCCTTACTTTATGAGAAAAAAGACTATGCCGTATCCTTAATATATTTAAGTTAAAAGAATTCAACTGCACTATATCCCACAGTGGATAGAACTATATTTGACGCTAAAGCAATATTGTTAGAAACGAGAGTTGAGCATTCATAAGTTTTTATTCCATTATTTTATTATTAATGTGTGTGTGTGTGTGTGTGTGAGTGTGTGTGTGTGTGTGTGTGTGTGTGTGTGTAACTGTGTCTTTTAACATATAGTATATATTAACCATGCCAACTATTAATAGTAAGCTTGGATTATTAAAGTAACGGCGAAGGTCACCTGGTGTGCTTTATAAAGATTAATGAGGGCGTGATGAATATGTAGGGTGACATATGCATATATTCATAGTTCATATTTTAGAAAGTGTATTACTACAATTTCAATTTTCTTTTTCATATTTTTGATTTTTGATTTTCATGTTTTCTCATCGTTTTCTTCATACATTTAATCTCTTTACAAATGTGATTACTGAAGGTTAACATTTTTTTTTAAAAAAAAGTGTTTTTGAGAATAAAGCTGTTATTAGCAGAATGATTGAAAATATGATTGAACCTCAAAATATATGGAAGCAAATATTAAACTTTAATTTGATGTTAAATGTTAATCAGTTAAAAGAATCTAAACTGTGTCTATGATAAGGATTTCCAATCGTCAATTGAGACAGTTTTGTACAAAAACAGGTTTATGCAAAAATTAAAACCGTTTTTTGAAACTTTTCAAAAGTGCATTTTTAAAAACAACTTGCTTTTGCTATCAAAAACCAGTTTCGATTTCAAAACTTTGATTGATTATCTATTAAACTAGTTTCGGTTTTAAACACAAGATCAGTTTCCTAACAGAAGTATTTGGTTCTTCGTTAACTTGTTTGAAAATTAGTATTACAACAACAAGAAAAGATACCGGTTTGGTCAAAAATCACACTGGTTTCAGTAAAAACAAAAAACTACTGAAGAAAAGTGAAAACGTTTTCAGTTAAAAACCGAACTGACTTTTTAAAACCAAAATCGGTTTTAAATCGGACAAAAGTCAAAGCGTCGGTTTTCAGATTATCTGCAAATAGGTTTACGAATTTGTTAAATCCGGTATTGCCCATCCATAGCTGCAAGTTTCTGTAATTAGATGCAACCCTAACAACATCTTTAGTATCCAGGTTGCATATACGCTCAGGCAAAATTCCCTAACATTGATCGTTCCTTGTCTCTAGTTTATCGTTTAGATGCTTACGATTGAACAACTACGAGTATAGTCGATTGTAGTCCACCAGTTTTGTAGGCATACTTTATTGTGCAAGAGTGTAAGAGTGAGCAAGAGTATATTTATAGCCACATCTGGAGCACACTGCCTTGTCTGAATTGCTCTGACAATATCCAAGAGATACTGTTGGTCTTTACTAAGGTAACTTTTATTTACATTGATTTCGTCTAACTCATTTACTTTAAAATTTGTAAAGTGTAATATTTCACAATCAGTCAGTTGTTTGCCGATTTTCTCAGAAACAACATTAAAAGAATCATCAATCCTGTGAATGAGAGAAACGCGTTCTTTTGTCATCCAGAGAACATATTGTTGGTTATGGCAGTGGATGGGAGACAATATGTACGAGAGCTGGGTTACAGAAGTGTGCTAGAGGCAAGAAATCAAGATCCGAAGGGGAAATCTGTTAGAACTTTTATGGCATCTTCAATAAATTTTGATGCCACGGACTACAGTGAGCTGATAGATTAAAGAAAATGTAAGCTTTAGCCCCCTCCAATGCTCGAAAGCTTGACAACAGATTACTTATGCATGGCAAATCTGCTCATGAGTTTGACTTCTTAAATTTTCCATGCCATACTGAGGAAGTTGAAAGATGTGTTAAACTTGTCACAGAGTCTAAAGGAAAAATGTGCGGACAAGAAAACAGAGTTGGCTACATTAGAGCAACTTTGCTCTCGAAACTCACAATGCCAAAATTTGATAAAAATCTGAATTTAAAACAACGTCCTTGACTAAATCAACATAATTTATCACACCGTAATTGTTAGGATGGTTGGGTAGGGAGTGGGTGGAACTCGACTTGCAGCTACCTCCTTGCGGTGAGTTCTGGGCCATTTCATAAAAAAAAATAGTTGAGAAATGGGAGAAGAGCTCCAAAATCATTATGAAAATAAAATGTATAAAATCACTCACATTAACGAGTTATTAACAAACATGACCTCAAACAACTAAAATAAAGTACTTAAACGCTATAGAAAATAAAAATGTAATCTGTACATTTCTTGCGTAAGAGTAAAACTTTTTTTCTTTTTTCTTTTCTTTTTTTTTTTTTTTTTTTTTGCATTTTTTAAAAACTAGGACAATTGCACGAACTGAAGATCCAAAGTGTGATTTTTCCTTATTCTTCCATTGATTAGCCCGCGAATACGCAACTTTTGAGCCCTATTAGAGCTCGGTACTCAAAAATCTGAGTTTTTCGCTCCAACCTAATAGACGTGATGCGGTAACGAAGAAGAAACAGTCTTCATAGTGTGTGGAGCAAACGTCTCTTCGACCCAAAGGAGCGAGAACGAGTCTATCAAACATGAAGAAGACGATCACTGTGTTTTTCCAACTGAAATTGCATTGTACACCTTGAATTTATACCAAAAATTCAGAAGAAGTTGCACCAGGAATATTTAAACTCGTTTGAGAGATGCTGTGCATAGGAATATACTTAAATTGTAGGAGAATCAGCTACTGTTGTTGCACCAGCATAATGCGCTAGCTCTTACAAGTGTCTTGCAAAACGTTGCAATTCATTGTGTCCCATTGGAAATGTATCAGAAAATTTTAAATAACCTACGACTCTTTCAGACTATACCTTAAAGTTACTTAGAAGTATTGCAAGCAAACGACTTGAATTTATATAACACGCAAACAATCAAACAAATGCTCATTTTTATATATAAGATAATAGTAGTGTGTGCAATTTCTGTTAGACATAATTCAGTCTGTATTTTTGAAACAATTGATTCTATGAAAAAAAATCTTTTTGTGTAGAATGTCACAAGCTACAATTTTTCTCATAACTATTTTCTTCGAAAAAGTTGTAATTTTCGACATAATTACAAAAAAGTAGAATGCTCCCTTTCCCCTAAAAATATACGACTCAAATCAAAGGCAGTTTTCACGATATGCTAGGGGCATCCAAAAGAGGTCTCCACAAAAATTCAACTTTTTTCGAAATATTTTCGAAGTTTTGCCCTTTTTGTCTGATTTTCAAGGACAAATACAGCAGAAGTCCTTAGCTATTTTAAACAGACCTCGAATATTATTTTGAAGTTCAATTTGTTCTAGTCTACGTTAACTTACCTTTCTAGTATTAAAATTAGTAAGGATCAATGTTGCATTCTTTCCTTGTTTATTACACAGTAGGTAATTATTCATCTTGTGAGCAAAAATACTTTCAAAATCTTCGTTCATTCGTAGTAGATAGATCGTAATCACTTATACAAATGTTTCTCATCTTCATCAACCAGTGGGCGTTATCTTGGAGCATTTACCTAGAACTTCGTTTAGTAAAAAATGTTTGAAACATGAAATATAGGGTAAATACAGGGTTTGTATGATAAGTAATGAGACCAGGTCTGGAAACATTGTTTTATTGATCTGATCTGTACAGGGACTTAAAAGCTTTCGAAGTACTCTCCTCTTGCGTCGATGCACTTCTGCAATCGATGTTTCCACGCTGCAAACGCCCCCTGGAAGTCAGCAGCCGGCATGTCCTTTAGAAATGTGGTCACGGCTGCTTGGATGGCTGTGACGTCTGCAAAACGGGTTCCTTTCAAGCGTGGCTTCAGCTTCGGGAAGAGGAAGAAGTCGGCCGGGCTCACATCTGGGCTGTAGGGTGGTTGTGGAAGGACTTCCACCCCAATCCGGGTCAAAAAGGAGGTCACTAAGAAGGCGGTGTGGGCAGGGGCATTGTCGTGATGCAACTTCCACCGGCTAGCGATCGCCGGTCTTTTCCGCTTGACGCTCCTGTGCAGTCTCTCAAGGACTTGTTTGTAGAAGGCGGCGTTGACGGCTTGTCCTTGGGGTACAAACTCCTTGTGGACCACCCCCACATTGTCAAAAAAAACAATCAACATTGTTTTCACCTTTGACTTCGACATTCTGGCCTTCTTGGGGCGCGGGGACGCAGGAGTGTGCCACTCCGCGCTTTGACGTTTCGTTTCAGGGTCGTACTGGAACACCCACGACTCGTCACCTGTTATGACGTCATCTTCAAAGTTAGGGTCACTGTTCATCAGGTTCAACAGTTCCTGACAACAATCAACACGTCGTTGCTTTTGTTCGTCAGTCAACACTCGCGGCACCAGTTTCGCACAGATTTTTCTCATTCCCAATTGTTCCGTCACAATCTTGTGCACTGTTGTGTGGTTCATATCGAGTTCATCAGCAATCAATCTCAACGATAATCGACGGTCTGAGTTCAGGAGATCCCTCACTTTTGCCACAGTTTCGTCCGTAGTCACTGTTGTCGGGCGTCCAGCCCTCTCCAGATCCTCAACGCTTTCCCGGCCGTTCCGGAACGCACTGTGCCAACGAAACACCTGGGCTTTGGATAGGGCTTCCTCTTTGTAGGCCTCCGTGATGAGAGAAAGCGTCTGAGTAGCCGTTTTCCCCAGGCGAACGCAAAATTTGATCGCATAACGCTGTTCGATGGAACCCTCCATGTTTGTTGATTTTCCGCCGTGACAAGAATGTTCACAAGGGCTTTGTCCAAGGCTTGTCCGCGCTCCACTAAGGCTCGGAGCCAACTGACGCGCGGTGCGTTGCTTTGCTCGGACCCCCCCCTACATCCTCCATCACCGACAAACCCGCTCCAGCGACACGCGCGCCGCGGCGCGGCGAGTCTCATTACTTATCATACAGACCTTGTATTTAAATATGTTTCGTGCACATAATACTCCTTCAGGGAAGACAAGATATCGTAGATACAGAATTGACAAACATGACATAATAGGATCTCTGATGCTTATCTTCATTATAGCTTCAGAAGATGACCACGCATTGTTTGTAAGCCATTTCCTGATAGGGTCCTAGGTTATGTTCGTGGAACTGATTAATCAGAGATTGGTTACACTTTTTCCCGTGAAAAAGAACTTTGTGTTTGCATTGTCCATGACATCACGTACACGCCTTCAGAAGGCTCAAGGGACAGATCAAGTGCGCAGTTAACAAGCTTCTGCTTCTCGCTTTTATCGTTGCTTATCCCTAAATTTTCTCTCACACTTAAGAAGGAAAAATAGAACAAATTCTCTAGTCTCTGTACATTTATCACTCACACTATTACAGTACTAATGCTTGGTATAAGATTATAACAAGGAACAATTCTCTCTCTGTCTCTCTCTCTCTCTCTCTCTCTCTCTCTCTCTATATATATATATATATATATATATATATATATATATGATCAAGCGACCCACTGACCCAGTCTGCTCAGTGCATTGTAGACAGCATTTTCTGAACAATGGTGAATTTGTATACGTTTTACTTGCAAGGACTAAATTTTTCTTCCTTTTTCATTTGAGACTTTCAAATTTCATTGCATTTTCCAAAGGTCCCATCCATCAATATTGTAACAGAGCGGTGCTTGAGGGATTGATCATAGAAATTCAAACTCCGATTAGTGATAATTTCACAGCCTTATTTTATTACAAGTGTAAACTCTTTATTCAGCGGAGTGGAATGCATGGATCATGGGTCAGAGTTGGTGACGATGGGTTTTGGAGGGATGTGGGTCAGAGTGGGTGGTGAATCAGAGTGAATTACAGTCCCTCGTGGGTCATGGGTCAAGTTTTCATCGATCCATACCATGTCTGACCGCGACATGGCACGTCCTCAGGTTGCGGATCAAGGAGAAGGCGTCTAGATGTGGAGCTTAGCTGTTAGTTGCGAATATACTGAATAAGCAGTCGCGGACGGACGACAAGGGTGTTCCTCCAGCTTGATAATTTAATGTGAGGTGAATAACTTCATTTTGTATTTTAAAAAATCTGTTCAGAAATGTTCACAGAAGCCCCGGATCACAATTGATAGCTTGGCACAATCTCGAAAAAGTAAAATGGACAAGTAGATTTGGAACATGTAATAAGTATATAAGAAGTTTTTATAGGACAGGCACAATAAAAACAATAACGACTGATTTAGAGAAATATATGATGGATCTGTAAGAGCTCAGAAAGTTAGATAGAAAGGAAAGAGAACTTTACAGATTGGAACATAGTATCTATCTTAAGATGGGTTTTATCATGCCAAGTTCGTAGTTTAAGGGTAAGGTGTTTCAAAATTTATGCCAAAAGTAGAGTATATTATCCTAATTGGAAAAAGGATATATTTAAATTTGCATTTCGTGCTAGAGACTTGGGTTCGATTCTATTGGGAATGTGTGAGCTTCTTATCCCACATTAAACTCGGTCACTCAGTAGTAAAAGTCTTTCATTTGATCGCAAAACAAGTGCGAGATGATACGACACATCGATCAGCGCGCTGCTGAAAGTTTCTGAAATTACAAGAAAACAGATGAAACAGGTGACCATGTTGAGAGATTTTACACATTGATAGTACTGCTTACAAAACAAGGGCTGATCCTGTCTCTTTTCTAAAAGATGTCGGGAATGTGTTGTAACGGAATATGTTCCTTTTGTAAGAGCTCAGTCTCTTTAGAAGGATTCTGTCTCATCTCGGCTCATGTATAACCTTACTTGTGGTTCATAGAATAAGTTACAAGTTATAGTAACAAAAATTATCAGTGACTGATATAAAAGCAAGGAAACACTGAAAAAGAAATTGCAAGCGTAAAAGTTTTTAAGTGAATGTAGTGAATGAGTGTCTTTCATGAAAGCAAACTATCAAATCGCAGAGTAAAGTTTTAGTGAGTGAATGAATCGTGTATATGTGTTTGGTCCTGGGAGTGGCAGAATGACGTCAGAACCTGTGTGAAGAATGAGTTGTTGTAACTCTGATGGAAAATAAGGTAATAAACGCGCATTAAACCGTAAGTTCTTGATAAAAATCCTTCTACACCTGCTGGATATGCAACCCATATAATTGATTCGAGCAGCGGGTTGCATAGACCACTAGGGAAAGTGCGTAACGACGATGAATTAAGGAGCTCTATAGATATGCTACATTGACTTGATCCCTAGTCTTCCGTTGCAAGCGCTGCTATCGGCTGAAGAAATTCCACTCGCTTTCTCTCGCTTAGCAACATCTGAACCCTTATTGGCTCAACGCGTGGGTGTGTGAGGGTGTGAGCGTTAGTTCGCATTTTTGCCACGGCTCAAGACATTTTGGCAGCACAATAGCTGCATTGTTGAAAAGGAAAATTTTAGCTTTGTATACTGATTATACACCAATCAGCAAAATGCTGTTTGGTCGCTTTCATGTTATTAAATCACTGATTTTAAAGAATAATTCAGTGCTTACCTTTAAAAAAGCTCTCTGGTGTATTTCACAAAAACTATGATCTGGTATATGATGTTTTGTTCATCACACAGCTTCGCCATATTCCAAGATGATAATGAGCCCATTCTCACAGCTGGAACTGTTGTCGCGTTCTTTGATGAACATTGTGATTAGGTTAAAAATCTGCCCTGGACCAATTAATCTCTGACCTGAACATAAATTGAACATCTGTGGCCAGTTTCAGAGACACGAATCTGAAGGACAGTTAAAACCCGGAATCCCGTCTTTGAATATTTCAATTACTGTTATAATGAGTTTACATACGAAAATAGTTATGTTATACTTACAAGTAAGTTATCAGTCCAAAGATATGAACAATGAAAAATGAGTTTGGAAACAATCAGGCTTTCTTCCAGAAAATTTTGTCCGGGATGGTAAAGTAAATTTTGTTCGGCTTAGAGATCGACAATCATGGTTCATTGACATCCTATGACGTCTCAAAATATAAAGCCAGTTTCTTTTTTTTCTTTCCTTCTTCATTTGGAAAGTGTTGTGTTTTCTGTATTAGCTTGAAGGTACGAAGTATTCACCTGTAATCTTTGCATTCTATACATTTGCAACTGCTAAGAGGAAGTGAAATATTTTGTTCACTTTGTAAATTAGGTATTATGATTTATTTTGTTATTTTATGAGAATTATCAAATAGATGTTCCAAAGCACTCTTTGGGTTTTCTAATGCTAACCGCCGAGGGGCAGATACACATTTCAATTTGCTGTCTTTGTGAAATAAGTGCGTATTTCCTTCTTTCTTTCTTCATGGTAAAAACAAGGAAAACTTCAATCGCCGTAGTTCGCCTGGAGGGAAAACGTTATACTGTAATCAACTGCTTTCGACACGAGGTTTGAACGTGTTTGTCTTCTTTCTTTTGACAGATGAAAGAATATTTTTGCTATCTGTTCAATCAGTATTTTACAGTGGGTAAAGATGTTAATATAATTAAAATTTGTGTTTGTTAAACTATGGAAAAGATGTAGTCAAATTGATCAATCATACATGTAGACTAAATGATAATTTATTTGTGAAAATGCATTCGTCTAATATCCATCTGCGAGATTTTAACTTTGCAAATCTTACAAATAATTTAGAAATCTACAACCAGGCACGTAGCCAGGATTTCGTGAAGGCAAGGGGGGGGGGTCCGTGACATGAAATACTGTGGTCATCACACCAGGGGCTCGATCATTCTAAACAATTTTACTGGAACATATATTGGTTCGTTTAGCCAGGATTTCGTAACGAGGGGGGAAGGAGGCGTGACGTGAAATTCTGAAGGCCCAGGAGCTCGATCAATTTAAACTAATTTACTATCAACATATATTGGTTTGTGAGGATTTGTTGGTAAGTATTTTAATAAACTATGAAGAAACCTCGAGCAAAATAAAACAAACGTATTGAAAAAGATTATACAATATTTACATCCTTCCTCTGTTTATTCAAATATAACAATTTTCCTTTCATTATGACCTCAACTATTATAAAAAGTACATGTCTTGTAAAATATTTTGCAATATCTGCGTTCCTTTTTCTGTTGAATCAAATGTTAACAGAGCTTTCTTTCCACATATAGGCTATTTTTGTTTTTATTATTTCGTCAACTACTGTCTGTTTCAAATGACAGGTTAAACGAGCAATAGAAAATTGTTTTTGGAATAACATGTTTGATATTGCAAGGATGCGATGACGAAAAATTATAAAAAATATCCACGCTGTTATACAACGGCACTATGCTTTCGGAAGCTTGAAATCTCCCTGACTAGTAGCAGAAATTCTGAGAATTCCGCAACTTTTCTAGAAATTTCAAATTCCCTGACTCCTCCAGGATATATCGCTCACCTCGCAACCATGTATTGCAAGTAATACATATTTCCTCATAAGAAAGAGTAACCAAAAGCTTCCTGTAGTTTATTTTTAACGCTGATCCTTCTTTTCTCATTTCGTTTCATCCTTCCCTAATTGTTTTCATTTCTGGTCTCGAAGGGGGGGGGTCCGGACCCCCCGGACTCCCACCCCTTGGCTACGTGCCTGCTACAACATTGAATATATTCTCAAATCTTAATTTACATATATGGCGTGGGAGACCAGGGTGCGATTCCCGGCGGGAGCTCATGTGGTTCAGATTCTACGTTAATCAGTAGGTTCGGTCTCATATAGCCTCGCTGCTGAAAGGGACGTTAAAGTCAAAATCAATTCAATTTTAATTTACATGTACTTGATAGTACTCTTATTTTTATGATGAACTGTAGCGTATTTCTGACTGTGTTAGATTGATTAAGTAATTAGAATTTAATACTTCATTCCAGTACCATTTTAATATAAAAGATAACTTACATTAAAGTGCAATGCTCAACAGTACTTGAGTTTTAATCCGAATTAATTATCTTCCCTTCTCACGGGGAAAATCGGTATCATTTACAGTAACTAAAATAGGAACAACGTAAAATGTCTTGATTTATTTCCACTAAAGTTATGATCTTACAATTTCAAAATATATAACAAGAAATAAATGAAATGTTCTTTTTGCTAAGAAAACCTTGGAGAATAATAGTTAATTAGATTTTAGAGTAATATTCAGCAGCATCGTGCCTATATGAGACATGGACCCAAACTTCAACGTGGGATCTGAACTACATGACTTCCTTCCGAACCCTGATTTCTCATGCCTGAAAGATAATAATAGAATAGTGAACATACTTAATACCTTGTTTACAGCTATGGTATTTTACATTTACAATTCTTATAATATTGTTTTCTAATCGAATTTGAAAGCAAAGGAGTTAACAGAAGATTATGCAGAGAAATGTTCTCAGCTTCCGAGTTAAGTTAGGAGCACGCAATAGAAAACGAAAAGACTTAATCTTTTCCAGGGTTTGAACACACGGACACATCATTAATAAAATATTCATTAAAAACGCTCGATTACTTTCTACGCTGTCTCAAATCTCCTTTGGGGGGCGCGGTGGCTCAGTGGTAGAGCGTTCACCTCTGGTGCTTGTGGTCCCGGGTTCGATCCCAGCCCCCGCCAAGTGAACTTTGTGGTGGACAAACACCGTGCTCGTGGGTTTTCTCGGGGTTCTCCCATTTCCTCCCACTTTCTTCATTCCACCATTTCACTCATCTCTCATCATCACCGTCTCCTTTAGCCTAACCGGCATAACCGTGGGACGTAAAACTCACAGATTTCATTTCATTTTCAAATCTCCTTTTGACTCTGTGTAAAGTGCTTCCTATTGCACACTAAGTTCTGTTTACAGTCAGATACGACTGAGTGAATAATTGGAAGTTATATTTTTTCTGTAATGTATAAACGTATTTTCCGCAATAACTGATTTAAGAATGGTAGATCCTTGAAATAATGCGTAATGAAATAAGAATACAAGTGTAGAATTGCAATAACCATTATCCAAACTATATCAATTGCAATAACCATTATCTCCCTTCAGGCCTTAGTATCTTGTTTAGTCTTACAAGAAGTGTTTTAAACTAAATAACAGTTATTGTGCAACATCTAGTAAATGTCGGCGTACATAAGTGATTAGCGTTTTGCATTTCCACGAAGAAGATCTGGGTTCGAATCCTGTAGCTTTTTCAAGCTTTTCAACATGCATTAATTTCAATTTTAATCCATACTAAGGTAATAAGCAAGTTGATCTCCTATGAAGAAGGTAAGATATGTTGGAATTACGAGAAGGACGAAAAACTGGAGTAGGCATATAAATGTAGACAAATATTTACAAAATTCATTTTCCTTCAATTGTTCCAGATTTGATATTTTCAATTAATTTCAAACATTTTACTACACATTTGTGATCAGTGTTTTCTCTTTCTCGTCCTATGCAGTATTTAGTGAAATAATACACTGTACACAAAACAAATTATAATGTCTTTGAAATGTGGTACTTATTGGATAACACACTCCAAACAATAAAGATTAACTTTAAAGTGGAGAATTTTCTTCTTTCATCAATTGTATAGTTAAGGCCTGTTTTAGTGCTCCACAGCTTTACCAACGCTTAGAAAGTTACGTGAAAGTTGGGTTTCATCTGTCCAGGTGTTTGTGATACCAACAAAAGTACTGAATTCGACCAAACGAAGTTAAAGCAGTCAGGAGGTCAGTAGGGTATTACTTTTGCTGTTGATTGTACAATATATTGGAACTTTAAATTAAACGTTTTCTAATATAGTCCAAATTACAATCCTTATAGCATTCTAGATTTTTAATGGCCTTACTCAAACCTTCAAAGCTAAGTCTGGATAGGCTTGCACAAGTTTGCATTTATATGGTAGCAGACTTAACCAAGGTTATAGTTCCTCGATTGCCAGCTTATATCAGACTTGACAGTAATACATAATGTATAGCTACTCTTCAAATTTCTTTAAATTGATACACCTGTCAAGCGTGACTTATAATTTACAATTGGCAAAGCCATACACACAGAGAACTTCTATGCCTAAGTCTAACACGCAAGCATTCTTGCGCAGCCTTCATTCTTATATCTAATCTAAGCATACACAGATGTATACGTGACAGCTAATTGTACTCCAAGTATGACTTGAAATTTACACTTGGAGAAACTATACACATAGAGAATTTCTAAGGTTAAGTCTATCAAAGCAAATTTAAGAGCAAAATTAGACTTACAGTAGACGTACTTGCTTACTGGGGACAGTTAACAAATATTTTTCCATAAAATTTGAATCTACCAATTTTCTCCTGTATTCTAATGGTTTATATATATATATTTATATATATATATATATATATATATATATATATATATATATATATATATATATATATATATATATATATATATATATATATATATATAATACAAAAGCTAAACCTATTTTTCAATATAAAACAAAATGATGATTTTAAAGTTAGACAAAAGAACAGACTATACTAATACTATTACGAATAAATTGATGAAACTAAGTAACACCCAAAATAAGGAAGAATATAACGCAAAAGAGTTAGAAAAAACAAAATTGAAAAGAAAAATGTAGAAAATATGAATAAGGAGGGGAAAGAGAAGATAATAGTCCAAATCTGAATGAACAAGAATTTCATTTAAACTCAGAAGACAATATAAAACAGGCAAAATTAGAGGAACTCAAACTTCTAACAATATTATTAAGAAAGCAAGTAAGGCATTTGACCGAGAAAAGAAATACTATTGTATTGCTTCAGCTAAAAGATGCTGATAAGATAGAAGCACATTCAAATAGGCTACAGTTTGATCTCTCATCTTATCTTATTGAAGAAAAGTATATAAAAGAAGGAATAAAAAGTTAAACATGCATCAAATATACGCGGAATTGGCAGTGATGTACAGTCGTATTTTAATTTGAACTTTAATCGGAACGGGTTTAAGTTTCATAGTTAAGATGTTATTAACCATGCAAGACTTTCACCAATAGTCAAATTCTTACATCGTTAATAACACCTGAAGCAATAACTATTTTACAGATAAGTACCATGTGATCTATAGCTGGTATTGATAAAATAACAATTTTAGCAGAACAAGGTAGACAAATTCAAAATCATTACACAAAACATGTTTGAAAAAAAATCGTTTTGTCTAAAACCCAACCCACCTGGGTCCATATAGTTTTTCTCGGGCTTTATCGAGTTTAATAGTTTATTCGGGTGTATTTTTTTATTATTATCTTCAGTTTGTGATAAAAATGAAATGAAATGAAATGAAATCTTTGAGTTTTACGTCCCACGGTTATGCCGGTTAGGCTAAAGGAGACATTAATGATGAGTAATGAATGAAATGGTGGATGATGAAAGTGGAAGGAAACGGGAGAACCCCGAGAAAACCCACGAGCACGGTGTTTGTCCAGCACAAAGTTCACTTAGCGGGAGCTGGAATCAAACCCGGGACCCCAAGCACCAGAGGTGAACGCTCTACCACTGAGCCACCGCGGCCCCATTGTGATAAAAATGTTAAAAGCGATTTATATATGAGAATACGATCATTGTCATTCTGCTTTCTGATAGGCAAATATTTCAAGATTTTTGTGTTATTTTTCTATTATAGTGATTGAATTTCATGTTCCTAAGTTTAGCTTTTTTTATAGCCCTTAAGCTATATAAGACGTGGTCCTAGAGTTTAAAATGGAATTCAAACTATTATAATGCATTCCTACCGGAAATTGAACCTGTGATCACGTGCACAGGACGCCTACTAACCACTACACCAGTGGGAAGAATTGTTCAGTGTATGATTTTTGTACATAATTAGACCATGGCTTGACTTAAGTGTCTGCCTATTTTGGGAAGCGAGAGAGAAGGGTAAGAGTGGGTGGCTTGTAAAAATGATTGAAAACGCCCTAAATTAGTGTTCAATCCATAGTTTTCGGTGCCGCTGAGATGAATAGGGACTCATCCGATGCTGTTTAAGTCCACGTGCACCCTTTATGTATAGCCTAAGGGAAAGAGGTTTAAATACTTTCCATAAACCTAATTTCTCCGTGCGAAGAACGGTAATTCCAACATCTATATTTTGCATCTTGTCTCCCTGAGCCGAACTCAATATTGAAATTTCTATGACTAAAGACCAAACTGTGTTTAGAAACAAAAATAGCAGTCAAGATGTTTACAAATAGTAAGATCCATTAAAGCTGGTTATCATCAGCTTCATTAAAAAGTGACCCTGTATATTGAAGCAATAATTGATATAAATCATAAAATAGTATTTATAATACTAATTGCTTATTACCTGTATATCATTTTGTATCTATAAATACAATAAATACACTGTAAAAAATCGTTGTGTTATTTCAACGACATGCCTCTGTGTTAACACGATTGTGTTAAAATAAAGACAAACAGGTATTTAGAACAACTCACTCTCCATTTGGAGTTGTGTGTCAAATGCCGGTGGTTGAAATGACACACAGCCTGTGTACTGAATTAACACAAGTGTAGAATTTTCGGTGTTGTTTTCTGCGTGATTGCCAAATATGTTGGACATCTAATTATAAAGGCTTATGTACTTAAGCTACAGACAGACACAGTAGAAAGAAATACTTAAGCAAATCTGGTATTCACAAAATTTCAACATATAAACCGCGCGATATGTTCTCAATTGTTTTACATGTTTCTGAATAAATACTTCAACAGCAAGAAACAACACCGTATTACTGTGTCATTTCTATACTATACTAGAGGTCACCAATCAACACCGAAGACTGTTTCTCAAAAATAGCGGAAAACAAGTAGAAACACGATTAAGAAGCAAACATATTATAAGGATTTGGGTAAGAGCTTCTTATCATTCTTGAACGAGATGTTGGTGAAGGTTGAGTTTCACACAATCAAGAAATACATCACAATAAATTATAGGGGCAGGACGACAAAAACGTTTATGAAGATTTTCTAAATGAAGTGTTCTGTTGTTTTGACAACGTGCACAAATTAATCTGTTATATTTTTGTTCGTTAAGTTCGTTCGTTTCGTTATTTCCGAACGCTATGAATTGGTTGTTATCTTAACTAGCTAGTATTCCGTAAGTGTAATCATGCACACCACAAGCTTTTAAAAACACAGAAAAAGCTTTATATCAACACCGCACAGGGAGTTATTTCAACACCGAAGTAAGTGTCGTAGTAACACACAAGTGGAGTCGAACTAACACAAGAAACGGTGTTAGTGTAGTGGTCTTACCTTGAATTTTAACACAGGGGGTGTTGAGTTAACACCAAAACGTTGTTACTTATATGGCTTTGACATTGAATTATGACACAGATGGTGTGTTGAAATAACACAGAGACTGTGTTATATTGATACTTGACATGGTTTAATATTAACACAATACACATTGTGTTACTTTCTTCGTGTTAGTGCAACACCGCCACAAAGTATCACTCAATACTTCCCCACACTACCGACCCTGACATCGTGTCGAATCAACACCGAAAATACTAACACAGATCCGAATTTAAAACCACTCAACGCCTGTTGGTGTTAGAAATGTAACGCACCCCCTGTGTTAAAGGCTATCACCGCTGGATCTGTGTTAAATTAACACTGCCCATTGGTAGTCACGCTGGAACCAGGTTCTTTATGGGATATTATGCTTCGTAGTAACCAACCAACCAAACAACTCATAGTTAGAAGTGAACGTTAGAAAGTTATCTAATTTAGTACGCAGAAAGTTAGACGTAGAAAGTTATCCTTGATACGTTAAATCCATATCAAAAAGCCAATTATCGCAATCTATAATCATTTTTTGCTTTATAGAGACTAATATTGAAACCGAAATGATAGTAGATTTTTAATGCTTCCGGTTTCAGTAGAAAGAGATAATGATGGAGATGAACTATATACTCTAGAGACACTCAATCGATTCCAGAATATATGGGGCCGCGGTGGCTCACTGGTAGAGCGTTCACCACTAGTTCGATATCAGTTCACACCAGTGAACTTGTGGTGGACAAATACCGTGTGCTTGGGGCTCTCCCGTTTCCCCCCACTTTCTTCATTCCACCATTTCATTCATTTCTCATCATCGCCATCTTCTTAAGCCTAACAGGCATAATCGTGGGACGTTAAACTCAGAGATTTCGATTCCAAAACATTATTTTTCGCTTTCTATTACTGTTTTCGTTCTCTGGTGATAAACGGTGGAAGCGGAAATGGCTAATTTCTACCACTTTCAGTTTGAAATGAAATGAAATGAAATCTTAGGGTTTTACGTCCAACGGTTATGCTGGCTACGCTAAAGGAGACAGTGATGTTGAGAATGAATGAAATGGTGGAATAAAGAAAGTAAGAGGAAATGCGAGAACCCCGTGGAAACTCATGTACACGGTGTTTGCCCACACAAAATCCACTTGGCGCGAGCTGGGATCGAATCTGGAACCCCATGCAGAAGACGTGAACGCCACGACTGAGCCACCGCGGCCCACATACTTTCAGTTTAAATATAGGGTTAACGGGAGAAGATGAAGCTCATCGATGGGTAAAGTAGTTTTGTTACTTGCACTGTCAACCTTGGTGCAAAGTTCTAAAAGTCACATTTTCGGTTTCAAACAAAACATAAGCCGATGTGGGAGAGGAAACGCGGTGACTCAGTGGTAGAGCGTTCACCTACGCTGCTTGGGGTCCCTGGTTCGATCCCACCTCGTGCCGTGTGGACTTTGTGAGTGGACAAATACCGCGCTCGTGGGTTTTCTCGGGTTTCTCCCGTTTCCTCCCACTTTCTTCATTCTACAATTTCATTCATCAATCATCATCGCCGTCTCCTTTAGCCTAACCGGCATAACCGTGGGACGTAAAACTTAAAGATTTCATTTCATTTCATAAGACGATGTGTGTTTCACTTTTTTCGTTGTAAATACATTTTCTTATCATCATTATGTTTTACTTTTACTCTTCGAATCACTTTCTTTCACAAATTTAAGTAAAACATGGAATTCTCTCTTTCATTATAATACCGGTATTAATTGGCCAATGCAAAACATAACAATTGTAAAGTGTATATATCATAGCTTTGAAACCCAACGGAAACAAATTAACACTGGCGGAAGGACTGGCGGAAGGACTGGCGGAAATACATCATGCTTAACTCATCGATTGTTTGGACGCGGAATTGATTTTTAAAAATCCGCTTCTCAAAATCTTTCGGAAATTCTCTGGGATCATAATAGTGCAAATTATGAATGCATCAAAATATTAAATAATACTTTCGGCAAAGTGAATAGTTTCAAATATCTAGGATCAATATTAATAGACCAAAATGATATTCACGAAGAATTTAATTGTCGACTGGAAGTAGGAAATCCGTTTTATTATTCAGTTCAAAATCTTTTGTCCGTCGCAAACTCTGTCGCTGAATTATTCCTTAGAATAAAATCCTGAGACGAATATTCGGATTCAAGAGGAATGTGAATGGAGAATGGCGGAAACTTCATAAAAAGGAACTGCTTAATTTATACCTTTTAACAAACATTGTTAGGGTCATCAACTGTAGGAGGCTCAGGTAGGTAGGTCATATAGCCAGAATGGAAGAACGCTTTCGAAATTTTGACTTGAAATCTTATGGGAAAACTACCATTGGGAAAACTTAGGCGTAGATGGGAGGACAATATTAAGATGAATCTAGAAATAAGAATACAAAGTAGAAACTGGGTCTAGTTGGCTAAAGATGGGAAGCTTTTGTAAACGCGGCATTGAACTCTTGGTTCCATAGGCCATAGAGTTAGTCAAATCTCGAAATCCCTTATCATTTCTGCTTGACAGACGGATGTAGCTATTCTACGATACTTCCTATGCATATACGTATCAGAGTTTGGAAGTCTCAAAAGTGTGTGTGATATGTTTAGACTTGCAAATAAACTCTTCTATTTTTGTCCTCATTAACGAATCGTTACATGAGTGGCAAATAACAGTAACAGAGAAATGAAAGTTGTATTCGTAATATAAATGTTATTTACTGTTTATTTTTGTTTCAGATCCTGTCTAAAAATAAAATTTCAGTTTTCATAACTTGAAGTAATACTATAATATTACTAAGCACTGTTTTCGAATTTCCTGTAGTCTAAAAGTATCTTTTCCTAATAAAATGATCGCAAGTATACAGGAAACTTGAATATAATAAAATCCTATATTCATTACGTATTTCAGGTTTTAAAATAGTTTACCTGGCTTGAGTTTCATATGGGATTCAAATTAAGGGCGTACACCCACTCATGCGTTCTTATCATCATATGCAGCACAAATACCACTAACAAGATATTTTGACTACTGTAGTTTATTAATTAATGTAATTACTGAAGCGAACTTCCGCTTTCCTCTCTAAGTAATTAAAAAAATGGTGTATTCTGAATTTAAAAAAAGTGTTTCTGGTTAAATCTATTGCTTCCTACAACCTATTAACAACTTAATAAAACTAAATTCTCCCTGTGGGTTTAGAAGTTAAATTAACGTTTTACGTACGTAGCTACATGCTTCAGAAAAGGCTAGGCTGAAGCTCAAGTGACCAACTTCTTCTGTTGTTTTGAAGCTGTAAACAAATGTTTCCACTTTTTTCTCTAAAACTTCCAATTATCCGACTATTATACTGCAATAGAACTAAATGGAAATAGAATCATTCTACAGCACAAGCAAGAAGTGACTAATAGCCTGATAATAGTTGAATAGTTTGACGACATTTGTTTTGATTTAGCACTTTCTTTAGTGCATGTTCTTCTAGCTATTTTTCTTTTCGTTTTGGAGGACTCGGTGGCTCAGTGGTAGAGTGCTTACCTCTGGTTTAAGTCTCGGCCAAGTAAATTTGTGGTGTACAATCTCGTGTCCGTAGGTTTTCTCGAGGTACTTCCCTCCCAGTTCCTCATTCCACCAACTCTTCCATCATCATTTGCTTTAATTATCATCTCCCTTAACCTAAAGGGTATACACGTGAGTCGTTACACTGAAAGGTTTCATTTCATTTTTCTTTTCGCTTTCTTTCTGTTCTTTCTCTTCTTTCTCTGCTTGTTTCCTCTTTTTCTTTTTTTTTCTGGATATCATTGATATCTACTCCAGAAAATAACACAAGCAGTACGTATTTTTAAAAAATCATTTATTGCTGGATCAACTTCTATGCTCCTACTACATCACTTGGTCACAATAATGGCTACCAGAAAATCCTTTTCTCATCACATCGGACAATTTTCTTATAAAGACGTTTTAGCTGAATCATTGCTCTCTATACAGCGCTTCATTCACATATGAACATGTATCTCCTTGCCATTTCTCACAACATCTGTACATGACGCTTTACGAGATACATAGACGTCCTCGGCAAGGGTACCATAAAGGTTTTTTTCAATAATTTCTTCAATATCTCGCACCGTTTGAAGATTTGAGCCTGCTTTCGGTTGGAGTTTCTAATTCATGTATGACCAGTGTTTTATTTCTTCTTGCATGCAGTATGTAATAAGCAAATACATTACACACACAATGAATTATAATGTCAATGATATATGGTGTTCATTGGGCAAAACACTTCAAACAATAAAGATTCATCTTAGACTGGAGAAATGGTTATCCTTCGTTTTTAATTATCATTTCGTTATGAAACAGACGCCGGAGAGATATACAAGTGTGTGGTGTTAGGATGTATAACTCGTAGGATATGATGCTTTTACATTTAAAAAGATTAACACTTGCAGTGTACCCCTAAAGATGTAATAAAAAATAACGGCCATTTTTTTAAATATTCAATTAAAACTGAACAATCTACACAAAATTTGCAATTGATCAGTAAAAACAGTATCTTTCTAGAGCTTATGGTTCCCGAGAATTCACCGTCGAAAGGATTGGCTACAGACATATATAACTTTCTTGACCACAAACTTATAAATCTAGGATTTTAATATATAGACAATATATATATATATATATATATATATATATATATATATATATATATATATATATATATATATATATATACGTATGATGTGGTCGTTACAGCAAGAACTGAAGCAGAAACTAACAGAAAGCTTAAATTCTTAAATTAACAAAAATTTTCAATTCAAAACAGAATCTTCTGGAAGTAGATCGGAACTAAAAATAAATTATTTTCTCTCCGCGGCAATCAACCTTGAAGTTTCATAGGCCATAGAGTAATTAACTGTTCGAATAGAAACACATATGGACATCACATCACACTAACTTAATCACAATTTCAGTAGAAACAAAATGATTTCCTAATCATGTGTTCTGTATCTCTTCCATCTTTTCTGTTTTAAAGATAAGCTTATCTTCACGGATGATTAAAGTTGCCGAGCGTTTCAGTTTTCCCCCCATAATCTCTTCTTAATACGAATAATCTGCTTTAGCACATGAAGTACTTCTGATGCAACTTAGAGATGTTGCATCCGGTGTCAATGCAGGAAATAGGAGGATGATGCAATTACAGGACTGTCGACAGCTCTCCCTAGATAACAATGATTGATTCACTCCCGGCTAACAGGTGTCACCATCTGTTATTCCGAGTCACTGACTCAACAATGTCAAGTGGGTTAATCTCTATAAATACACTTTTGAATATTCAGAGCTTTCGCGATTTTTTTACTGTTTCTAACAGGTGACATTTTCCTTTTCATAAACAGTCAAAACGGATTTCATGAAAATTTTTCTCACTCGCATAATCATGAAATCAATACACATATACTGCATTTCCATAATGATATTCTGTGTTGGATGCAGGAAAGATTTTTTTTTACTTCTGTAAGTATGGAAAATCTTTGCACGCGCGCACCCAGAAATATTTGTTAGGAGGGGTCCTAGCTTTGGAGGGGGAGTCACTATGTCTATGTAGCATTGAGAGGGTATTATTCTGCACCTGAAAGAATGGTAAGTAATTGTAAAATGCTTCCACCTATATTTTCAGAAATGAGAATGAATAGATTGTTTTTTTTAAAAAAAAAAAGAGTATAGATTAAGTTTCAGATCAAAGTTTCATGCTACATCAATCATTTCCTTGTTAAACAAGTATACTTTTATTGAGAAAGTGTACTGTGGAACATAAATTCTTGAGGTACAAAATCCGTGAGTTAGGCAACAAAACTAACGCCCTCTGCTTAGGGCACAGGGCAATCAAGCAATAAAGTTGTGAGAAAAATAGACATAAAATTTTTAAATATACGCTTAATTACACGGAAATTTTAAGTTTGGACTGTACGTTGGTCTACTTATCTTGATTTGGGACTTTCAAATTTCATGCGTTTTTCCACTGAAAAGTATCGATATTTCAACAAAGAAATAATTATACCATGATAATTTAATTGAAATTCATATTAATTTGGCCCATGACAATCACTTTACCATTTTATATCGTAAAGGTTAGATCCACCGTTATTGTAACAGAGCAGTGCTTGTGCGATTGACCGATTAGTCAAACTCCGATTAGTTAGAATTTCACAACCTGGTTTTAGTACAAGTATAAACTCTTTAGTCTGTAAAGAAGAGGCCGTGAATCATGTGTCAATTGATGATGATGTGTTTTGCTGGGTGGTGGGTCGGAGCGGGTCGGTGGGTGATGGGTCAGAGTGGGTCGTGGTGGGTCATGGGTTACGATGGATGGTGGGTCAAGTTTTCATTGACCCACACCGTCACTGCCTCATATAGTTTAGTGCTCGGGATGTTCGATTTTCCATTGCTGGACGGTACAGGGGGTATCACGTATCGTGCGACACACGGAAAATCGAGTCCTTGCTATCCGGAGGCCGTGGAAAAAGGCGATTTTTCAGCTACCGGGTGTCAAGTGCCTCCCATCTACTGCAGTAATACCGTAATTAGAAATGAGTTTCCTTGATATGAATTTAGTGTTCCAAGACTACGTTACATTTCTGGTTTAACCCCTCCTTAAAACCAGACATTGTAGAAGTTTCGGTTTTAGGATCGGATTTTTTAGACTACAAAAACTAAGATACATATATATGCAGGGCCGGATCCAGGATTCTCTTAGGGGGTGCACCAATAACTACCAGGACATTTGAATTAAAATTGAGTTTATTAAATGCTTTTAGGCATCTGTGAAGTGAATGAGGAATTTCTTTGGAAATACTGTGTGTCTCCTCTCGATGAATAATTTTCCTTCAACCTTCAGAAAATTGGCTTCAACTATTGATTTTTCAAACCTCACTGCTAGCTTCTCACTTTAGGTAGTGTATATTTACAACTAAGGTGGGTGCACGTGCACCTTTGCACCCTCTAAATCCGGCCCTATATATATATATATTAGGGTGGATCGATAAAAACTGTTTTTTTTAAATCGATGACGGCTCACACGGAAAACGTTGCCCACCCATAATAGTACTTCACTGATTTTTTTTCACATTTTTTGGACGATGTCTTCCGGTGCCGCAATCGGCCTAAAGTTTTGGAAAAGTCAGCATAGGCAACATGCATTACACAGTATGTAGACAGTCTGTTTTATCTTCCAATACGATTCGGAAGTAGCATATTTCTCTACGTGATCGTTCTTCAACTTTATGTTCTGTACTGGCATCACCAATATGTGTAGTTGTTTGCTTATTTTAACCATAAAATGGCTTCAAAGAACTCAGAGCTCACCACGAGAAGGTGACTGCACGTCGCACCTTGCCCACCCATCCACCCAGTAGACAATAGACATGTTGTTAAGGCCTAAACTTTAGATGATGAAGTCTTGTTTCAACTCAAAACTGGGAATATTTTTTCTGGACAGCAGTCTTGCTCAAATCAAGCCGTCTCTTTCTTCAAACCACATTTCTTCTCAGACGCTACAGTAACTTCTCGTACCATCCTTTCCACGGCCTGAATATAACATGGAAATTCCGTTATCAACTTAGCTGCGACTGCTGCACTTTTGATGTTTTCTTCTATTTCTTTCGATGCAAGTGCTTTAGTCAAGGGCGGTTCGGTGAATTTGACGGAAGACCAGCTTATCATATAATAGTTTTCAGTTTCAAAGTTGATGACAGGCACGAGAAACTGTCGAATGGATTTCTTGGGGGCCATGGCGCAGGCCTTTTTCATTCGTCTCCATACAATAATTCAAATAACTGGAGAAGAGTTTTTGATCATCGCCAGCAACATATTTTTCAGGATGTGCGATAACGCCATTTGTTTGGAGCACCGAAAAGACTATTTTCTTCAGGTTATCCGATAAAATTGCTGACGAAAGTTGGCCCACAGGTGTCGCGCCCCGTCACTGCAAGAAGGATTGCGTCGAATCGCTAACCACATCGTGCGTAGACCTTCACAACGAACTTGACAAGCCGAACTAAAGAAGGACTAGGTGACTCTTCGTTTACGTAAAGGCGCAGGATGCGGCATGCCGTTGTCAGTCACCGGGAACGATTCACGGGGCCGGACTTCAGGTCACGTATACTTGGTGAGCAAATTTCTGTCGACACAGCTCTGTACAGTTTCATCAAGTAATTTTGGTCAATACTAAGATCATCTTTTACTTTGTCATAATCATCCAGCCAATCAAGTGGTACTGCCTGGTAAGATCTTATTGGCTTTCTCTCGCACAAGTTGAGTTTATGTCCTATTGGGTCTGAGTAAGCCCTTGGACCAGTGGTGTCTCCATCCAAATGTTGAAACAAGTGGCACAGTGGAAGCTTGTTACAATGAAGAAGACATACTGAATTTCATTTCGAAGCCATTTTTTCATACTGATAAGGCTACCAATGTGCTTACCGGTGTTTCTTGCATTTCCATCGCAGCCCACTGCAACCATTGTTGACAAGTTCGCTTGTTTCGCCTCTACAAAGTCGATTATAGAATACTAACTGCACACACTCGAATCACACACTTTTAACCTCAAAGAATGCCCGCCCCGTCAACACTAAACAGTCAATACGTTATTCGTATCGCAGACAACACTGCACTAAAGCAAAGCACAGGCCCTCCCAGCTACCCAACCTTCCTTCGGCCATGTCATTCATTCAACATGAACTCGCCCGCTACTAAAAACAAACACTAACTGTATCGCTTTGTGCTGATGCGCGCAATAATGGAATCGGGCTTCCATTCATCATTCCTATTCTTTCTGCAGCTTCAGGCTAATAATGCAATTTTATTGTTAAAACAAGCAAGGAACTGTACATATTAGTAACGTTAGTACAGCACATAAAGTTGAAGAACGGTCACGTAGAGAAATATGCTACTTCCGAACCGTATTGGAAGATAAAACAAACTGTCTACATACGGTGTAATACGTGTTGCCTATGTTGACTTTCCCAAAACTTTAGGTCGATTGCGGCACCGGAAGACATCGTCCAAAAAATGTAAAAAAAAATCAGTGAACTACCGTTATGGGTGGGCAAATTTTCCGGTGTGAGTCGTTATCGATTTGGATTTTTTTTCTATCCAACCTAATATATATATCCCAGGTCACGTAGGGTGGGCCATTTTAATCAATCCACGGAAATATCTGAAAAATGATAAAACATAAAAAAAGTTTGAAGTACACGTTATATATTGCTAAGGGGGGAAATCAATTCCGCCAAAAGTACCCCTCCCCGCCTCCCGTAAATGGGGATAACGAGGGGTAACTTTCAAATGTCAAATGGGAACATGGGTCGAGTAATACCTCTTTCGAAAGGTCTTGGAAAACTAAGTAACGCTGTACCAAAAGATGTTTCATATGGAGCACCAGTTTTAAAATGGCCGCCATGATATAGTTTGGAAACTCCAGTACCCGTAATATGAAAACCATGGAAGGTAAATTAATGGAACAAAATTGAAATACGTAAATATCATAAGGCATATCGAATGGTGTGGTCCCTGTGATCCTGGTGGCATCCCTGAAGTGGTCTTGGAGGCTAACTTCAAGATTTCAAATAGTAACATGAGTCGAGTGGAACCTCGTTCGATAAATCTTGCAAAATCAAACATCTTGCAGGAGAAAACGATTGAGGTGAAATGGCAGTGATCTCAAAAGGCCGCCGAAACATAGTATCCGTGTCAGGGGAAAGATTTAGTACCCGTAGCATGAAAGCAATTGGAGATAAATCAACAGAAGAAAAACTGGAGTAGGTAACTGACGTAAGGCTCATCGAGAGGTTTTATCGGGGTGACTCCACCGAAAGGTATCCGGGGCCAACTTGAAAATTTCAAATAACAACTTGAAGCGAGTAACATCACGTTACATAAACAAATGAATATCAAACAGCTTCTGTAAGAATATTTTCGACATGAGACACTGTTTTCAAAATGATCGCCAAAACATGGTGAATGTGTCTAAGAAAACGTCTAGTGCCCATAGTATGAATACGGTTAGAGATAAATGAAAATAACAAAAATTAAATAGGAAAACCACGGAGGCGTTCCAAGGCTCGAGAATGATACAACAGTGATAAAATGTTAGACTAAAATTGCCATAATGTATAGAGAGAAATCCAAGTCCTGCAGAATAATCTCTTCCTGCGCTCTGTATGTGAGTGGGGTGGAAAGTAACTGTGAAAATTCAAATAAGAACTCTATTTTAATTCGCAAATTAAGGCTACGCTACAAATAGGTATGATGTGGTTGAAACATTTGTTTGTAAGGATGACGCTGTAGTGACTAAAAAAGGTGAAATTTTATTTGAATGGTAACGCATATCTGTATGGCTGAGTATGATTTGATGCGAAAACAGAAGCAACGTTATACGAAAGAAGCTGTCGAATAATGCAGTTGCTGGAACTTACAAACGTGTGAATTTGCTAATCTCCGTCGCCACAGAAACTTTTATGCAATGCGTGCTGTTTATTCAGAAAGCATTTCGGGGATATACGTACACACCGTATCGTCCCTCAAGCTCACAATATAACATGAGTGCTAATAGTTAATCAAAATGTAACTGTGGCCATCCGCATTAACTCAGTGCACCAATTCTCTATCAATGAAGTCTGCCTTCCAAACAGCATTGGGTAGGTCAAGCGTACGCCCGAACCGTTGTCCGGTCGGATATTGAAATTTTGAAGTTAGCCCACAAGACCCCTTCAGGGAAGCCGCTGGGATCACAGGGATCACATCATTCGATATGCCCTATGATATTTACGTATTTCAACTTTGTTCCATTCATTTACCTTAGATGGTTTTCATACTACGGGTACTGGAGTTTCCGAACTATATCATGGCGGCCATTTTGAAACTGGTGCTCCACATGAAACATCTTTTGGTACAGCGTTACTTAGCTTTCCAAGACCTTTCAAAAGAGGTATTACTCGACCCATGTTTCCATTTGACATTTCAAAGTTACCCCCCGTTACCCCCATTTAACGGGGGGACGGGTACTTTTGGCAAAATTGGTTTTCCCCCTTAGCAATATATAACGTGTACTTCAAACATTTCTTCATGTTTTATCATTTTTCAGATATTTCCGTGGATTGATTAAAATGGCCCACCCTATATATATATATATATATATATATATATATATATATATATATATATATATATATATATATATATAATGTATAGAAAGAGAGAGAAGTTATCTTGAGATGACATTTAGAATCCTAAGAATAGGGTTCTATCCGGAAACAACGCCAGAAGTTTCAAGGTGTTGACATTGTACGTTCCTCTTCCCAACTTTTTCTCAACGTTTCTGCTCCTCTGATTGTTCCCTCCCTCAATAAACTCAAGCTGGCGTCGTCACGGTTACATCTTTCCTGTTACCCATCTACTGAAACCGAAATGATAAATCTGTCACTTCTGGTTAAAATATTGGATACTTTGGAAATCTACTGAAGTTTCATAACAATGAAACGAAACACATTTGTCTTTAAATCGAACCACTTTCACCTTCAGATCAGTCCTAATTTCAAAAACGCTCTTTCTCTCTTTATTTTAAATTCACCCGTTCTTGGTCTTGTTCGTCACCTCTAGTTAGCTCGGCAGCCAGGGCAATCCAGAAAACAATGCCCCCTACCTTTTCAAATCACTGTAAATAATGCCGAACAATGGTACAAACGACACGTGTTTATCTATTTTATACTCGCTCTGTTAAAGTTTCCTATTATCTGTACGAAATCAATTTCTAGTATCAGGAATTAGCTAGTAATACCGTTTTAAATTACATTGATTTGCAAACCTTAAGGACGAAAGTAAGTTTCGCATGTTGTGTTATTCCCAAGAAGCATATCGGTAAAACTTGAACCATACCCAAATATTAATGTTACAATATTGCATAGAAAATAACAGGAATAAACACGTGATTATAAGGACAAAAACGGCATTTTATACAGAAACAATAGCGTGCATTGAAGTCACTGCAACTCATAATGGCACCCTTGACATTACAGAAGTAGTGAAATGATTCTTAGAAACTCACGGACAGTGATGCCCGGTCTGAAAAGTGCTTCAATGCTGCTCAAAGGTAGTAATGAGTGGTTGTGGTATGGAGTTTCATTCGTCCATCTGCACTGATCATAGCTACTGGGTGATCCTTGGTGCATCTGGACGTGTTACAAGAAGTCTCCCTGTAGCAGCCCATAAGAGCTCGATGGAATTCAAGTTATGGGAACGAGTAGGCCAGTCCACTCGCCTAATATCCACTTATTCTAAGAGTTCCACCACCAACGCTGTTCGATTCGGTCGCGCATTATCACCCATAAATACGATGTTGAGGCCGACTTCCCCTCTCAAAAGACGAACGTAAAGAACAATGTTTTGTTTCTCAATTATGTTAATTGGTGAATAATACCGCGTTCAAAAATTTGGAGGTCGGTATGCACATGTAACATTATGTGTCTCTACACAAGGACACTTAAACCACTAAAAGATCGTGTTTGACAATGTTACTTTGTTCATTCCATGTTTTTACATCTCCCCGGATGAGTGAACGTCTAGAATCACTATTTAGACTGATTCTGCTCTCATCTGACAAGGGAACCTTCCGAAAATGATAGTTGCAGTGAAAGATGTGGCCTATGCCAATTGAAAGAGCTGTAACAGAGATGAGCATTCCCAAAAAATTAGCTGCCCATTGCAATAGGCTCAAGAAATATAAGGGGTGGAAGTTCGAGAAACAGCAAGGTTGGACAAAGGGGAAAAGTGCAAATTCCGCAAAAAAAAAAAAAAAAAAAAAAAAAAGGGGGGGCACGACAAAATAAAATGCTGACAAGTGATGTATAGAAAGAGACTTCCCACAATAGGGAACAAATGAAGGCCACCAGTGGGGTTAACAGTGTTGCCAACTCCAATGAAAAGTACATGTTTTGCAAAGAGCACTATATGAAATGAGTGCAATATTCAGTGTCAATCTGTCATGTAGAACATAAGATATGACGTGTATAATCAGTGGTACAATCTAACAAAAGAAAATAGAAAAAATCAGAAGTACGAAAAATACGGAAAAGACGGAGTTGGCCATAATGCGCCACATTTGATCACGGGCTGTGCATATTAGAATGAACAAAGCAAGAAGCACCGAATATGCAGGAAACCGACGTACCTAGAGTCGAAAAGAAAAACGAGTTCCAAAGTTGGCAACACTGGCCATGAACATCCAGACAATTCTAATATAGTTAGGCCACTCGCTTCACAAAAAGAAAATTCCGGCAACAGGCATCACTCGGAATGCATCAATGCTAGAGTGATTGAGGCAATGTCAAGTCGGGGAACATGAAATAGTTTGGTTGAGAAAACAACTGATAATAGAAGTAGTGAACATTATGTCATGGTTGGGTCGTATGTGGGAATATGCAGGGTGTCCCACCAAACTTTGTAACCTGAAAGATTTGTGAAACGAACAAAAATGTGACGGATCCAGTTGTGCAGGAATTGTCCCAATGTCAGGGGGTGATAAAAGTCTGTGAGAAGCAAGTGCCCCCAGGATCCCCATCATAGGACCCCAGGAACCAACTTCAAATTTTCAAATGGCAACAGGGACCGAGTAGTACCTCTCTCGATAGATCATAGAATGTGCAACAACATCTATAGGAAACATTTGCTATATGAAGCATGTTTTTCAAAATGGCCGCCACAAATATATATTGTGTCTTAACATGGCATCGAACATTGTGATCTCAAATTGCTGCGAAGCGAAAAGAGATGTTGCAAATCCAATTGCACAGGAATTTACTCATGTCGAGGGCCAAGAGAACTTTGTAATGAGCAAGTCCCCCAGGGCCCCCATCATAAGTCTCAAGGGGTCAACCGCAACATTTCAAATGGGAATAGGGGGCGGATGGTATTTCTCTGGATAGATACAACACCGCCTATAAAAAAAATTGCTATATAAAGCATGGTTTCAAAATGGCCGCCAAAAATGCACGTTGTTCTTGTCCCGAGCAGTTATTTTTGGCTGCCATTTTGAAATCCCATATAGTAAATATTTCTGATATGCGTTGTTGCATGTTCCAAGATTTATCAAAAGAAATATAACTCGACCGATGGTGCTATTTGAAATTTTGAAGTTGGCCCCTGGGACCCTATGATGGGGGACTTGGGGGCACTTGCGTCTCACAGAAGTTTGTCGCCCGCTGACATGGGTACATTCCTGCAAAACTGGATGTGTCACATTTTTTTCGCTTTGAAACTATTTCAGTCGCAGAGGTAGGTGGGATACTCTGGATATATCATATAGGCGGTGGATATATCATACTGCTGACAGCAACACACAGCAGATCAAGCATTTGATTATGTTTGCTTTCTACAGTTGTGGATATGTGATCCGACAAAGGTTCCGACACCTCTAGGGTACTGTTTCGAGACATTCACAGGCGATCATTGTACCATGTGTGACGGATTGGCAGTATTCCGCTGTGCTCACTGCAAATGTATCTTCTGTTTGGACCATTGTCTCATCGAACAATTTCATGTACAATGTGGACGAGTATGTACAAATGATGTCGGAGTACCTGTTGCCGGAATTTTCTTTTTGTGAAGCGAGTGGCCTAACTATATTAGAATTGTCTGGATTTTCATGGCCAGTGCTGCCAACTTTGGAACTCGTTTATCTTTTCGACTCTAGGTACGTCGGTTTCCTGCATAGTTGGTTCTTTCTTGTTTTGTTCATTCTAATATGCACAGCTCGTTATCAAATGTGGCGCATTATGGCCAACTTCGTCTTTTCCGTATTTTTCGTACTTCTGTTTTATCTATTCTCTTTTGTTAGATTGTACCACTGATTATACACGTCATATCTTACGTTCTACATGACAGATTGACACTGAATATTGCACTCACTTCATATAGTGCTCTTTGCAAAACATGTACTTTTCATTGGAGTTGGCAACACTGTTAACCCCACTGGTGGCCTTCATTTGTTCCCTATTGTGGGAAGTCTCTTTCTATACATCACTTGTCAGCATTTTATTTTGTCGTCCCCCCCCCCTTTTGTTTGCGGAATTTGCACTTTTCCTCCCTTTTCCAACCTTGCTGTTTCCCGAACTTCCACCCGTTATATTTCTTGAGCCTATTGCAATGGGCAGCTAATTTTTTGGGAATGCTCATCTCTGTTACAGCTCTTTCAATTCGCATAGGTCACATCTTTCACTGCAACTATCATTTTCGGAAGGTTCCCTTGTGAGATGGGATTGCGATCTCATTCCTCGTTGGTCTAATCTTGATGTTCTTGGTACTATTACAAGCGGCGCTGCTGATGTGGAAGTGTCAACGAAACACAAAGTAATGACCGTCGGGCAAAGTGGCATGTCGATTGTGTACGGCAGCCACTCCCACTCTGTCGAGGTGCCACTGTAAATCATGAGATAGGGGGCCTTGCAGTCGTGTTAAATTCGCTTGCAATTACACTACTATTTGATTTCGGTCCCTTCTTGCCTCTTGCACAATGCACCGATCGTCCGCTGCTGTGATTGACCAGTACATATTCTTGTCACAGCATTGCCTGTGACTAGACGTTTCTCGTGCACGTGAAATAATGCTGCGGGCAATACCAAACTCCCGAACGACACTCGTCACACTTCATCCTTCTTTCAGTTTAACGATTACTCTTTACTGTGTGAGGTCATCCAAATATTGTCTCCAAGCCATCTTGTTGTGAGTAGGACCAACACAATACACCTAAACAGCTCTCTGCTTGACACACTTTTTTTTACCCCTTTCCTTGAACTGCTTCGTGTTGGGGTAGCGTACACAATTGGCACTACGGTCACGCTGACGTCAACTATGCAACGTCTTGTTCCATGTGTACTTGTAGGAGACCTCTGGAAACATACTGTCGGGCTTTCATTTTGGTTTCTATCGACTATGCAATATGTTATGTTATATATCTAGACACTATCTCATCTCTAAGCTTTGCACACCAATGTAAATCATTATGCACAAATAAACACGATTATATATATCTATAACGTATTGTCTGGTAGCGTCGTCATGGGCGGCTAGGCGTAATAGACTAAGACAATGTTTTATTCGAGACGAAAAGTTATTATTATTATTATTATTATTATTATTATTATTATTATTATTATTATTATTATTATTATTATGAAAGCAGGGGTAAAAGAGTATCTGAAAAAGTAGGGGAACGGTATATAGCGGCATGACGTCATGCCGCCCCTCTCCCTATCTTTGCTCGTTGTAAATTTTTAGGAACTGGGGGACGCTGTACATATTTTTTTAGAATGGGGGAAGGTGTTCCTCCGCGTTCTCCCTCGCTTTTACCCCTGAATGAAAGTGATTAGACAAGCTTTAATTAAATTTCATACATATATCTGCACATAAGTATAGATATGTCTTTCGCAGGGATATGTTCTCAAAGAAGCTTCATGACATGGCAATATTGCGCTAGTAGATTTTAAAGGCCAGTTGTTATTGGTGGAAGACTTGCTCAGTTCGTCTTTTTTAAATTTGCGCCTCCGAATAACTTATTTCGTATAATGATTTTGCAAATCAAATGCCCAACTCTACAGTATTGTTTGCGCCTTATGTTGTGTTTCTGAGGAACAGAACGAAATATCAGATTATATGCATGATTTGTGAGTGAGGTGCGAGTCTTTTACAAAACGGACATGGGAGGGCGTTATGGAATACTTCTATTGTTGGTATTCCATAACCCCCTCCCAGCTGTATGAAAACAATCAGCATAATGATAGACCTCCAGCACAGGTTTGTGTGAAGTACGGTATTGTAAAGAAATTAAGATTATGAATAATCCAATAATATATATGAATAGATCTATTACAGCTAAATCAGTTTAATGTTTATTGGAATTTACGCCCAAACGAAAATACGTACCGCTGATTACATATCTGCAGATCACGAAGTCACATCCACGTCCATTGGACGAAAGTCTCCTCTGCAAGATACTTCGGAGCACAATGACAATGAACCTGATGTGGCAGAACCGATGCCAGGTTAGTAGATTAGGAAGAGTAGTCTAGGTCAAGTTTGCAAAGACTAGATAGAATAGGGGTCTATACTAGGCTAGACGTAGATCGCCTTCAGCCATTTCATAGAAACCTACAGTTGTAATGGATTAGTATAGACGTTGTTTTTCTTCATGCCCAACATCTTTTTGCATCATAAAACTGTGGCGATTGTCATGGACGAAATCGGTTCGCACTTTAACTTAAATTTCAACAAAAATGTGAAGTATACAGTAGGTAGCTAGTCTTCATATTTCTGGATGAATAGAATAGATTATAGACTAGCCTATTAGAAGTGGTAGACTAGACTGGATTCTTTTGGCCGTTAAAACTGCTCATGAACAGTTCTCGCAACAATGCATCACTTCGCTGAAAGCGTTTCTCTCTTATTTTCAGGACCGTCGACAAGCTCATCTATAACTCTCTATGACATTTCATCACTACCATCACAGAAACGCAAACTATCTACACGCGGGCTTCCAACGGGATCAGGCGCATTTTCTGACTTCTTTGCCATACAAAGAACACGAGCAGGTTCGCGTGGGAGACGAGAATCCAGGCATGGCGCTAAATATCTTTCTAAAAAGCGTGCTCCTCCTAAGAAGGCGTAGAATCTGATGAACTGCATCTTTAAGATTCTAGTGATAAAGAGGTCGTGGCTCCGTGCATGCAACCAGAAGATGGAGATGTTACGTGCATCTTTTGTGACATTAAGTTTTCGGACGATATTCGTGGAGAAGTATGAGTTAAGTGTGTGATTTGCACAATATGGGCTCATGAAGAGTGTTTTAGGTCCGACAAGGGCATCTATATATAAGGTTTCTGCAAATGACAATGTGAAGAGTATGCGAGTTGCGAAAAGCTGCACAATGTATATGTACTTTTCCTAGAAAGACATCAATTTCTAATGTAATTCGCTACTATTCCATATCCTCTACGTTTTTTTCTAAATTTAGAATTTTTACTTTTATGTTCTTCCTATTCTGCTAGGAACTTCTAGTTATCATAGTATAGTTCTCATTAAGTATCCTTCAAGTCTGTACACTAACTATTTAACATGTATCCTCGGACAGTTATTTTCACATATGTAAATGGTATTCCATAACCCCCTGTTTTCCTCTATTCTCAATGTTTGTGACAAAAATGCTGTTGACAAGTGGAATACAACAATCTGAACAAACATACTTAAATAATATTGTCTACCAAATGTGCTTTTAAAGTGTTTTCTTGTTGTCAAACTAATAAATATTGTAGCTCAAATAATTTGAACAGTACCTTCAATTTTTTGTATGTATCCCATGTATTTTGCGTCAGTAACTCTGAAAATAAATAAAAGAAAAATAATGAGAAATATCGAAGTTCAAAATATTGCTTTTCAAGCATATATTACATTCATGTTGAGTATAATGAAAACTACTTATATCGAAAACAAGAACAAAAGTTAATTAATACTGGCTTTGCTATATTGTTTACAGATAATATTTCGTTTTTAAACGTTGTTCTTGTGATAAAACGTAATACTTGTATTGTTTCTGAGATAAAAGAGAATACTTAAAAGTAATGATTTTGTAAACTTTATCATGGTAATGGATGTACTTATAAGACCAACATGCTTTTAACTTTTTAATAAATGGCTTGATTGTTGACGAACAATTTTAACCTAATGAACACATATCGCTAATAAATATGGAACTACGACACAGTCAAAGGCCCTTATCAGCGGAGATTATATTCTATATGAACGCCACGGATAAGGAAACTTTGAATAGGAATAAGGAAATGTGGTGATAACAAGGCATTTCCTCCCACTTTCTTCATTCTACCATTTCGTTCATTTCTCATCACCGTCTTCTTTAGTCTAGCTGGCATAATCGTGGGACGTAAGACTTAAAGATTTTTTAAAATTCTTTTGTTGTCAGTGTTACGTTTTCCGTATTGGTTGAAATTTCTTCTTCACTAAAATCAATGTTAAGTATTTCTTTCAATTCCACTTCAGTTAAGTGTTAATCTTGGGATTCAAGCGACGTCATTTGATTCCAACTATTCGAAACCATCTTGTGCTAAGTTATTTGAATAGCGTTTTCAGCCAATGTTAGTATAACTTATACGTAACATTATTATTATTCATATTCAAAGTGAGCCCCAATTTTTTCTAGTATACCGTCAATGTCAATTTCTTCAACTCTTGCAATGACTCTTTTATGCAAACAATAGTGTTTGATCTATCAAATAGTTTTCAGCATCTCATACTATCCATATTCCGATCACTTCCCGAAATGTCAAGTATAATTTTAAAGATTCTCATGTAATTGATTTTAAAGGCCAGAAATATTCCTTTGGTCCATAGGATGTAATAAGAACGTGGTGTTTTCCTGGCAAAAAGACTATCTTTATATTAGGATACAGTATTTCATCTCAGACATTATAACGATTATATAAATATACGAACTGAGGGCTATAACGACATATAAAATATGCAAAAAACAAGCATTAAACTAATTACAAACTGGTGTTTTTCATAGTAATACACATTTAGTGGTCGTTATAAATTGATGGTTTGCCGCCTCAGGAATTCAGGAGATTTGTGAGAAGATAAGTAAACAATCACCTAAATAAATAACTGCAGATTGATTTTAAAGTTACATAGTAATTTTATTAAATATATCAAACGGAATATACCTTATTAAGGAGTGGAAGAAAAATTTTCAGAAATACTAAAATGAGTGTTCCTGGTAGTGAACATACACCTGAAGAAACTGGTAATAGGGAAATGTACATTTCCTCTGACCTAGCTGATCTTATTAAACAGCAGATAGGACAATTGAAGCACGATTTTGGTCAGCAGATAGGACAATTGAAACAACAACTCGACAATAATAGTCAACATTTATCACAACAAATTGAGAATACAAATCAGCGAATTGAACGGAGTGATCACAGAATGGAACAAATACTACTTAGATTCACCGAAGTGCAAAATTCAGTTGAAGTTGTAGAAACTATAATTAATGAACATACAGAGCAGATTGCAATGGATCAAGACAACGAGAATGCTGAGAACGATGGTTGTTCCCAAGACAATCAGCACGACTTTGGAATTTGTCTAAATTTTCCATCCAGTGATAGTTCACAGACAAACAGTGACTCTCATGATAGTTCACAAACAAACAGTGATTCACAATGCTTTGATTCTGTTCCTGTTTTGCGCATCTTTGAAGCAAATGGAAGCAAAGAACCTACTTCAGATAATGCGAGGCTGCCTTCTAGGGTTGCGAGGCTAACCCTAGAAGGCAGCGATGATGAACATGATCGCAACCGAAGATATAAGTTCCGAGGAAAGAGAACGAGGTATAGAAATGGAAGCCAAAACGATCGGCGAAGAGAAGAATTAATTGGCAGAAAGAGAAATAAGTCAGATAAAAATGATCCGCCTGACAGCGATGAGGCTACTTCTAAGAAGCAGGACTGAGACACATCAGATGACCAGAGGACGTCTTCCAGAAAGGATGACCAGAGGAAGTCTTCATGGAACAGAAATCGTGGTAGAATAGATTATCGTGAATATTGTGAAAAGAAAATTACAGCTCTGTTAGGAAATACGACTTTTCGCCATTCGTACAACGAATGAGAACTGAACCTAATTTTACCGGTAATGTAACTGAACCTAACCTTAGTACCAACAATAATAGTAATCGTGTAACCGAACCTAATCTCAGTAGCAACAGCAATAGTAATCGTACTATACTTAAGAAGCATGTAAACATTAGATCTAATTTAACTCGAGTTTGATTTCGTAGAAATTTCATACATGGCAAAAATTCTCAAAATAGGAAACAAAGAAATGTGGAAGTAAGTAGCGCGCAATATTGTATTCCGATTTATGATTTTCAATGCAATTTGAATGAAATCGTAGGTCATGTAACTTAAGCTAAAGTTACGGAGCCCGAGAAAACCGTATTCCATTGATTCTTCTTTTATTTCACTGTAAATACCGTTATGATTTCGTTTATTGTTTGTACTTTATTTGAATTCTATGAAGATAATATGAATAATCGTAACACATTTAGGTATCAAATAAGTTAATCCTAAAGTTTTCGAATTTTGGACTTACGCAATATTGATAAGCTTAAGTTATTGCGTCCTTCGAAGTATACTAAAAGCAAATGGATGCAATTAGTTAATACATTAGTTCCTTTGGAAGTTGTAACTAAAGTTAACTTGAATGACATTTAATCTTTGAACTAATTCTTAATATGATAATTTCTTTATTTATATTACTTCATGTTATGATGCTGATTATCGTGTTTTGTTCCAGGTATTGTCGATATTTCATTTATAAATTGCATTTTGTTTAAATATACCTGGTATAATATATTTGATCCTTTCTCATTTAAGAAACCAATCACACAAACATCATAATAATAGCCTTTTCGCAATCTTCTTAGTTTTGCCCAAGAAAATGACATAGATTTTGTTGACTACCAACTTGTAACACCTATCGATGGCTTCGAAAGGACTTTAAATTACACAACTTTTATAACGTTATTTGAATGTACCTTTTATTGTCAATGTTGAATTGTATAAAATGAAATTAATTATAAGAATTAAGATAAATGTGAATATAATATTGACATAAAAGTAAAATATGATATATGATTATATGAATTGTAATTATTGCATATACGAGGGTCATTCAAAAACTTAAACAACTAATATGTGATATCCAACGGTCCAGGATCTCCTTTTTTTATTTTTAAACAAAAAGATTCCATTTTCGGGTGACATTATGTAACGGTATTGTGTAATTTTTATATAATAATTTGTATTTACGGGCAAAATATGCTTTTAAAATATGCATAAGCTGTTCAAAAGGAAGAAGAAGAAAATATAAAGAGAAATAGATGTAATTTCTTTTCTGGTATTATGATTGATGTTCTGTTGTGATAGTGATATGATATGTTTTGTAAGTCGTTATAGCAACGAAAAAAATATATAATTGTAGAGAATCCATCTTGTGATATATACATGTACAATATTTTAAAGTGTGTAAATGTTTAATTTATTACGTGCTACAATAAAAAAGTAATATCTAAATGAAGTGTTTAGATGAATTTTGATAAAACAGTAACATAGATTATATAAATATACGGACTGAGGGTTATAACGACATATATAAAATATGCAAAACAAGCATTAAGCTAATTACAAACTGGTGTTTTTCATAGTGCACATTTAGTGGTCGTTATAATATATATATATATATATATATATATATATATATATATATATATATATATATATATATATATATATATATATATATATATATAATTTTCGGATTTTTTTAAAAATTTTCAAAAAAAAAAGACATGTATCCATACAATATAGGTTTGGTGGATTTCTTCTGTAAAATAAACATTATTGCTCCTATAACGATATTAACACATATCGTCCTGTTTCCAGTGAGATAAATTTATTGAGTATGTTTGCGTTCAATAAAATGCAGACCCTTAGCCTTGGTAAAAATGTACAAATTCTAGGCATGATTAATTTATGCAACTTTTGCGAAACTGTGTGACTCCAGTAGCTATGAAAGTACTTCCAAAGATCTTGAATACTCATTATTGAGGACTGTCTATTTGAAGACTGTCCCTTCATCTTACAAGAGCTCGATTGATAAGGCATCCGATGACTGTAGCGACTATTCCATTTGTTTGTGATGTAAGAGTCTTCTTTGCATTGCAGCTAAGTGTTGCATAGTTTAAAAGAATGTTTGGGATAGCAATCCTGTTGTAGTACAAAATTACCGCCCAAAATCCCCGTTTCTGATAGAATTCCGTGCCTCAGTTAAACGTTGTAAAGCACGTTTTTGCCCGTTATTCCATTAATTCGAATTAAATTATCAAAACTGGTGGTCTGTAAAGCATCCCGTAATAGTGACGCTACCTTCTCCGTGAATTGCTGTGGGTTTTATACGGTAGGGATAAAAACGTTCTTCGAGACAATGACACACAAACTTCTACCATTAGAAAGTGAAAAATTTCAATTTTGGTTCGTCAGTCCAAAGTTCTTACTTCCATTGTTTATCGTTTGAGTCTTTATTTTGCTGATCCAGAAGTATCTTTTCGTAACGTTTCTACTTGAAGGGATGCTTTCTTTACCGCAATCTTACTCTCAATACCACAGATCTGAAGGCACTGAGCCACTTCCTATTTGATAGTGATAGTGGTTCTTCCATAATTCTATTGGTGCTTCCGGAAGAGTTAAAGTCTATTCCATTTGCTGGGTTTTCTGGTGAACTTGTGTTTAAGACAAATTGTTACCTTTTGAAAATCAGTGCGTGCCCGTGTAATATTTACACCACTTTGTGACTATCTTTCAAGGGTTCGACAAACTGCTCCACCCGATCACTGATAAATTTTTCGCAAGGAATGAATATCTTCTCTCAAAGTAACCACTTGGATAACTGCTTCGACTCTTAGTTAATAGTTTCTCTTCCGCATTTGCATGTTCTTCATGCTATTCGACTGATTCATGTGAAAGAAAAGAGTAAGATTGCACATCGTAGATTTACATCCATTTTTGCTCATATTACGAACACGATTGAATAGTGCATACAACTGTTCGTCGAAGTAAAGACACAACTACTGAAGGGGTTCATTGACACACCACTAGGTCTCGTTGAAGCAATGCATCATCAAACAAGGCGTGACGTCAGTTGTCTGTTCATGAGTTATCTATTTATTGCCAAGCAACCTTCCTCAATAAATTTGTCTTGATGTCAGCAAGACCATGAATTTTCGTATCCCCAAATGATAAACGTTTTTTAATTTTCAATCATGAGTCCAATAAACATGATTTGTACGGATACAGTATCTTTCATTTGAAAAATTATGAGAAATTAATAGTGTGCTCATATTTTTGATAATGAGAGTACACACACACACACACACACACACACACACACAAATATATATCTAAATCCTCTCGAAAGGTGGACACCCTGCCGGTTGTCATGATTTTTCAGTATTAATATTATTATTTAGAGCGTTCTCGTGGCTATAGTACTATGGTTAGCGTACGCGCATTCATTGCGAGGGAGGCGGATTCGATTCCCGTGGGAACTCATGTAGTTTGAATCCCGTGTTAAACTGTAGATTCATGTCTTATATAGCCTCGGTGTTACACGGGACGCTAATCGCCAATTCAACTATGCAACCAATATTAATATTAAGAATTGAATGGCGCTCGAGCGTCCTGAAGATCACTTTGGTTATGTCTGTGTCAACTGGCACATTAACATTTGAAACAATTAATATATACAATGAAATAATGATGCATATTGGTGTTCCAAACTTTCATTCCGCTTACTTTTTGTTCTGTTCGTTGAGTTCTACAGAATAACAATGAAAAGAAGTGAAAGAGTCTCTAAAATTGATTTCAAACTAGAGATGAATAAAACAGGTTACCAATTCAAGAGTTTACAAACTTCCTTTTAAAAAGTCTTTCCAAAAGAAAAAGATATAAATAAAAGAAAATGATGTTTCGGACATCTTACAATACCATGAATGACACTTCGATTTCTCGTGCTTCCTGTCTGTCTCTAGAGTTCTGCTGTTTCTTTATTAACCTGTTGCTATAGGCAATATCTGTTAGTGACGTCACTCAACCGGAAGTTTCCCCCCACTACATCATTTCTCGCAACAGAACTATCTCAACTTCTCCGTTTTGCTCTTCTTTTAGTTATCGCCATAGTGTGTTTGCTTTCATTAGAAATAAAATGAAATAAATAAAAACGTTTTTCATAGACGTAAGTTTCCCCAATTAAATAAGTTACTAGTGTATATTAAATGATCAAACTTTTCTCTACTCTCTGTTAGCTCTTACTTCTGAACATCAATGACAAAAGTAACTACTTGTATCTTTCTGCTATTCAGAAATCTGATTGGCTACAAGAGTTACACAAGTTATAGTAGCATTTCAAAAAATGGGGAGGAAGCTAAAAATTCTGAAATATGCAAATAGAAGATTAGTACATCAATAACTGTTGCATGTAGGAAGTTGTATGAACCCACATATGCCCATCAGCAATTAATATAACGAATCGTTCGTGAAAAATGAAAAAAATGAAATGATTTTTTTTAGTTTTACGTCTCACGGTTATGCCGGCTTGGATAAAGGAAACGGTGATGATGAGAAATGAATGAAATGGTTTCATGAAGAAAGTGGGAAGAAACAGGAGAACCCCGAGGGAACCCACGTACACGGTGTTTGAACACGGGAACGCATGCACCAGAGGTGAACGCTCTGTAGGGATGCGCACGAGACGAGCGAGACAGGATTTTCCTGACAAAATTCGAGTCGAGACACGGCTCTTCCAATAGAGAAATATACATTTTTCGAGTCGAGACATCCTTTTACAGCAAATTTTCGAGACGAGGCAGCCACAAATCTTGTCTCGTGCGCATCCCAAACGCTCTGCCACTGAGCCACCGCGGCCCCGAATCGTTCGTATCAAACGTGATTTCCTTGTACGTGTATTACAACATTACAAACCATTACAAATACATACAATTATGCGTAAAGTCCAGAATCACATACCAGTGGTGTCTAGAGTCCTTCGAAGTAGTCACTCCAAGAATTCACCACACACTGCCAATGATGTGGAAGGCGGCGATGCTCATCTCCCCATGGCCCACGACGTGCCCCCATTTTTCTGATATGCTCTTCTCAAAAAAAGAAGTAATGACTAAAATTAATTAATTCTTTTCTTTTTTTTAGTGTTAATATCTTCTCTTTCCCTTAACCCACAATGAAGAAAAGGGAATCTTATATTTAGATAATTATTGATCAAGTCCTCTCCAATCCTGAATTCAGTACGGGAGGATGCTTGGAAGCTTTTAGCAGAACTCACTAGACCTTAGTGGTGTTTTGGAATAAAAACTGAAAGCAATAAGAGATGAACATTGCCAACCATGTCCCCTATATCACTATTTCCATAATAATAGCTTACAGGGAGGAGAAAATATGAACTATTTTCAGTGAATTACTCAGTTTGAAATAAATCAGTTTTAGATGAAAAAGTAAGTTAGTTGGATAATTTTTGTCTTCTTCCCTCCCTGAATTATACATGACCCTGGGCATAAAATATTGAAAGATTATGGAGGCATCCAGTAACATGGGTTCTCCTTGACCCTCGGTAATTCGCATACCGCCTGTAGATAGTTTCTACCATTCACAGAGGGAGATACGAAATACTCTACGAGATCACCTCCTTTAGCAATCATGTTATTTTTCTTAAAGGGCTGAGACACATCCATAAGGTGTTTGGACCACAACAACCGATTTTGATGAAACTTGGTAGACTAATAGGACACCTGGCAAAACTAATGTAACTAGCAGGAATTTGTCGAAAACGTTGTAGTTTCTGAGATACAGTTAATTCATTAAAGATGACATTTGTCGTGATATCTCAAGAACGGCTCCACCGAGATCAAGCAAAGCTTTAAAACGAAATTAAAACGAATTGTCTTTATTTGCACAGAACTGCGCATAATGCGCAAATAATTGTGCGCATGCACATATCTCGAAAACGTGAAGACTAGACTGCGATATATTTTTCTCTAAGTTTGAACTACATGACGAGTATAACATAATGCAGGAAAAAAACTAAACTCAAAGGTGAGCGTTTTCAAGTAACTGAGGTGAGAAGATGTTGGGGGTGGTCTGCCCCCGGATATCACCCTCTAGTTACGGCACTCTGTCTGGCTTCTCAGTTATACATTTCAATTACACCTCCGTAAAAGTCATATAGTTAACGTTAATAGTCGCCATATTCGGGTCGTAGTGATATCAAGTACTGTAAGTCATCAATGTTGCACAACAGTACACAGTGTTAACAGAGCGTAAACATAAACTATCAGGCCTATGGTCGCGGTATATATGAACATATCAGTGTGATGCAGGCATCTATGCTTCAAAGGCATCTATGCTTCAAAATCATAGGCCATAGGGTTACCTATATATAGTTAGTTTGGCCATGAGATGGGACCTTTGGGGTTGTCTCAACTCGTCTCGTGGAAACCTCGTCGCAAAAAGTATAGCCTGGTTCCAATTAGGGATGGGGAAAACCGGTTTTTATAATAACCAGAAACCGGTTTCTAGAAAATCCCAAATTCGAAAAACCGACAGTTCGGTTTTCTTCAAAAACCGGTCCGGTTTTTCACCAAAACCTGTTCGGTTTTTCACCGAAAGCGGGTTCGTTTTCTCCAAAATCGGTTCGTTTTTTTAGTGAAATCGGTTTCGGTTTTCTCTAAAATCCGGTTCGGTTTTTCACCAAAACTGGTTTCTGTGAAAACTTTTGGAAAACATAAAACTATTTCTGTGGAAACAGAATCGATTTCCAGAGAACAACTGAACACCAGTTTGGTCAGAAATAGAACAAATTTTGAGAGAAAACCGAAACCGAATCCGGTGAAAACCCGAATCTGCTTTGGAGAAAACTGATAACTGGTTTCGGTGAAAACCGGTTTTGGTGAAAAATCGTTTCTTTGAAATTTTTCAAAACCCGGTTTTGGTTTTGCTAAAAATCGAAAACAAAAAAACCGGTTTTTGTGCCTACCACTAGTTCCAATAGATCGCGACTATAGGCCTGATAGTTTATCCTTACGCTCTCTTAATACTGTGTTACTGTTCTGCAACATTGATCACTTACAGTACTTGATATCACTATGACCCGAATATGACGACTATTAACGTTAACTATATGACTTTTACGGAGGTGTAATTGAAATGTGTAACTGAGAAGCCAGACACAGTGCCGTAACTAGAGGGTGGTATCCGGGGGCAAACCACCCCCAACATCTTCTCACCTCAGTTACTTGAAAACGCTCACCTTTGAGTTTAGTTTTTTCCTGCATTATGTTATACGCGTCATGTAGTTCAAACTAAGAGAAAAATATGTCGCAGTATCCACGTTTTAAGATATGTGTATGCGTACAATTATTTGCGCATTATCCGCAGTTCTGTGCAAGTAAAGACAATTTGTTTTAATTTCGTTTTAAAGCTATCATGTATCTACCATGGCTCGCAAAGTTTGCTTGATCTCGGTGGAGCCGTTCTTGAGATATCACGACAAATGTCATCTTTAATGAATTGACTGTATCTCAGAAACTACAACTTTTTCGACAAATTCCTGCTAATTACATTAGTTTTGCAGGGTGTCCTATTAGTCTACCAAGTTTCATCAAAATCTGTTGTTATAGCCCAGACACCTTATGGATGTGTCACAGGCCATTTTCAGTGAATGTTTGTGTCCCCCATCCACCAGATTAACGGAAGTTTGAAGGTAAATGGTTCACAGTGAATGGTTTACTATTTTTAGTAAAATTTACCACAACTTGACAGCGCTTCGGAATTCCGAATTATAGAAAATGTTCGAAGTGATGAACTTACCTCCCCTCTAAATTAAACACTATCATAATTATATTACAATCACGTCCATTAGAGAATATACGAGTTAACTCTAATGTATTATTCTTAATTTGAGGTGGAATTGTAATATAATTTTGGGTGGAAAGGCAAATTAGTTGAAATATTTCTGTCCTCTACCCAAAACTAAATGCTCATGATGCTCTGTGTTATGGTACCTCTTCTGGGCACCCATAGTGGAAGGCACCAAACATCCATGGCCTCACCATGAATGACTCTTCTGATTTCACGGCTCACTGCTGTGGAATGTCATTACGAGTTCGAAAGTGGGTTCCACTCAATGGCCCCTTCAGTTTTGTTATATCAACATTGTAATGGGTTAAATCTTACGAGTATGGTGGATGCTCGAGTACTTCCCACCCCCATAATTATAACTTTACTTTTAATGATCTGTAACGTTGCAATTTTAAGTAAAACTTACGAACTGAGTGATTCGTTGTACTCATCTTCCCGTGCTATATCCTGATGTTGATATGTATATTCATCCAACTCCCTACATGTAACATTTACATATGTAAAGTCTGAATACTCTGGTCATTCTAGACATCCAGTGGAACAGAACAGTACGGACATGATACGGGCGGTTAGCGCCATGCATTAAATGCGGATGAGTGAAGTGAAAGTGTCTGATACTCAAGCATATAAGTGTCACTTTTCGGTGACTAGTACGTGTCAGGGTATATTAATTATCCAAAATATGATGAATTTTACTGTGTGAAGTTTATTTTCGATGACCTTAACCATGTTTAGTGATAAGAAGTTTAGCTTCATTGTCAAATTCCATATTGCTTTTTTTTCCTTTCATACAATTTTATTTAAGATGTAAACTATTTATTTTGGGCTTCTTATTTTATACATATATTCTTATATATTGGGTTTTCATCATCACCCAATTTAATAATTTCATTGTGATTTTAGTTGTTAGTTGCAATCATATTCTGGTGCCCGTTAGTACGTCGTCAGAGGTAAATTTGGATTATGACATTATACTAATTCGTATAAGGAAATCATCGTGAGTTTGCAAACGTCTTACATTTTACATATAGCGTACAACTTATGATACTTTCAATACTACACTCAAACACGTTCGGAATGTGGGTTTCGCACGCAATACGTAGTTAATTTAATTATTTTACTAAGTTTTTTTATTTAATAAATGCTATGTTGTTGGTGTTGTCAGAAAATTATATGAGTATTTATAAATGAAGGAGATTAGGGCATTGACTCCTTTTGAATTATTGCAGCTTCAAACTCTCTGTCCTCGTTGAATCCCATTTTATCCCCCAAACCTAATTCGAACACTGACCATATCTACACTTTCAAGATAAATTTTTTCACTCCAAACACAAGAGTTTTCGTCGAGAATCAAACCCTCGCTTTATCTATTAGTGAGGAAGTTCAATTTGTTGCAGGTTTATTGGAGTTTAATGTGCATTCTATCACCGAAAGAATATAAAAACGTAATCTAATTCTCAAAGTATAGTCGGTTCTAATACTTGATTTTATGTGAGACTTAGTATCCTCCCCTTCCCACCAAAGATCAGGATCACTAAAAGCACAATCACCAGTCAATTTACCAATGAAGCCTTGTTTATTGAGTAGCGAAAATTATTGACACAAAAATGAAAATGAAATTAGAAGTATATAAAATTCCATTCATTTTGAACTAAACCATTTCTTTGAGATATCTGAGTATAGTAGAGATGAACATTATTATTAGATCGTTTCATTTAATTTCGTTAAAATGATTTATTGATTTTCAGTATAGTGACAGTAGCAATCTAAATACAATGTGGAATAGTAGTTCTTTTTTTAGAGAAAAATTTTCACTCATACTGAAATTGGTTTTCTTTCCTTCCCTACCCTACTTTATTATTTAACCAACTACGGAAACAAAATGTTATTTGTCGCTTAAAGCTAAGATTATGGTTTCTCAGAAATCACCAGTGGGATGCTAAGAGTAGGCGAATCTTATTACTTAGAAATCACTACCTTGAAAAGTGCTCTTTTATTTCCCAAGGGATAAGCTTCCTACTTAAGAATTTCCGGAAACATTAGCGTAGAGTTTTAATTATTCATCTGTTTATCTTGACATTTTCTGTGACACTGCGAAAGTAGATAATGATTTTTACGAGAGTATGATGTATGCTAACATACCTTTGGAACATGTACACATTATGCACAAAAGAATTTACGTTAAGTCACGCAAAACGTTCGATTAATATCTATGCAACTTGTAAAGAAATTACCCAGTGCCAGCTGATTTATAATGCTTTGCATACCAAGACAAAATAAGACCAACACTTGTGGGTTCTTTTCCTCTTCCTCCCCCTCACCCTAAAACGATGATTCACAGAATCACATACGTATGCCACACGTTCCCAGAATCTATGTTTTATTCTGCGTATATGATTCTTGTTTCGATTACCTCGGCTAATCAGGATCTAAGCTACAAACTTTTGAAAGTAACTATATGAAATATGCATTCTCCTAAAACAATCGGCACGTTACTACCAGCCTTACAGTACAAAATGGAATTGATAACTAAAAAGTTAAAAAAAAAAACATTCTCATAGTAAAAAGCCTTGATTCAGGTATATAATGATTGTAGTTACTCTCTTCTTGTTACACTGAGAAAAGTCCATTCTCCGGACAGCGATATATTGTACAAATATACGGAATCCTCTTGCTTACTACAGAAATCAGTACGGAACATACGTTATTCGCATGCTTATTAAGCACTGCCCTTAGATGTTACATCATGCCGTTGCAGGATGTCTGATATCTAACAGTCTTCGGGGCCGCGGTGGCTCAGTGTTAGAGCGTTCACCTCTGGTGCTTGGGGTTCCGGGTTCGATCCCAGCCCCCGCCAAGTGAACTTTGTGGTGGACAAACACCGTGTGCGTGGGTTTTCTCGGGGTTCTCCCGTTTCCTCCCACTTTCTTCACTCCACCATTTTATTCATTTCTGATAATCACTGTCTCCTTTAGCCTAACCGGCATAAAGGTGGGACGTAAAACTCAAAGACTTTTAACAGTCTTCCTTGTATTACATACATATATGTATGTTACCTTCGTTATGTGAGATCCTGATCGCCTATATTGTTTCATACGGAAAGTACGTATAGATGGAACACTTATACAGAAAGTATTATAAGACATGCATTTTCAGTTATATCTGTTTTCTGTACATTAAGTCCAAAAACTACAGGATTTACAAATGTAACATATGATTTTACGTACGCTACATACGATTTTTTAAATCAGTGTGCATATGAAGTTAAAAAAGGGTACAATCCAAACCTTTTTATTTTTATTCGTAGGCAGGATGAAACAAACTTGCGGGCAGATGCGGCCTGGCGGATGTCATTCAGCCATCACTGCTTCAAACTACACATAAAGTTCCCATCAATTGACCACATAACTACAGCTGTGGTCCATTGATGTGCACCCATGTGCCTTATTTCAGATTTTACTCGCATATTGTCAAAAATGTAGCTAAAATTTCATGTTTCATGTTAGTTGATTATAGAGAGTATTATGTAAATGATGTACAAGTACAAGCTATGTTCGTGGAGGTAAGTGGCCATGAATAGACCAAATGGTTTTCATCAATGAACCATAGATTTGCTAATTACGTTCCATTCAATAGATGTGATGGACTGTTCAAGATTTTCACGTCTAATCTACTATATGGACATAGTGGTTGTTAATGAGTCTAGACAGAGGATCTAATAAAATAGATACATAGCAAAATACATAACTGAAAAAAAAAAGTTCTCGTTACAAAGATTTTCGATACATTTTCGATACTACTCGCTAGCTACCTGTACTTTTACTTGGAGAAAAGTTTGATTTTCTTTATTAATGATGTTTTGCTGATAGCTTAGTTTTACCCTCTATCTTCCTCATAAACAATAGTGCACATATGTGTTTGTATTTCGTACAGTCCTTCTCTATACCAGTGTACAAAGTGGGCAAACAAAAAGAATCAAATTTGCAATCTTTTTACATTTTTAAATTATGGAAAGCACAATATTACATGTAGTGGGTTTTCTAGTGATATCCCGTGTACAATTTAATGATAGAGTATTGTGGATGGTATCATTTTGTTCCTTATAAGGTAGAGAGTGAGAAAAGTGATGGTGGACATGTCAGACCTGCGACTGGGATGGGATGGGGAAATATGATGAGTCATCGCTCACTTAACTCCTTATAACTTTGCTCCTAATCATTCGATTTTAATTTTCTTTTTTTAAAAGAAATGTCTAAGTACGTTCTACACATTAGCACCTTTTACGTAAATGTAGCCGTTTTGGTTAAAATTTCAAAAAAAGAATTTTTCCTAACAAAAAATATTTCATTTGACAAAATTATCATTTTTGTATTATTTATTTATGCCAAATAGCCAAATTTATAAAACGAGCATGAAATACGAATAAATTTTCATTTTCAAAATCATTGTTATATAAAACGTAAGGAAAAGAACAATACAGAAAACCTAACATTTCACTTAAGAGAAGCAGTTAATATATTTTAATTAGCATTACACCTATTCCTACAATTTATCATATTATGAGATCTAGGGGTAAAAGTAGGTCTGAAAAGGTAGGGGGACGTATGACGTCACGCCGTCCCCCGTGCCTATCCTTGCCCATTATGTTTTTTAGGAAGTGGGGGAACCCTATAAATATTTTTGGAAGTGGGGCAACGGCGTCCCCCGTTCCCCCTTACTTTTACCACTGATGTGATTCATATTAATATTAATTCTGTAGATGCTCATAAGTATTTGAAAAACATGTTTTAATTATTATGGAATAAGTATTTCAGTTATGTGTTTTCTTATTATATTCATTTACTAAAAAGGAAAGGATACCCTTCGTTTGGTGTGAATTCACACGTTAGTCATCGAAACACTTCCGGAATTCGAAGTAGTTCTTCTTACTTCAATCTTTATAACATTAATTCTTCTTAATATTTTAATATACGCTACACTACACTATGACATCATATTCGGAACACACTAAGTAAAAACAAGAAATGTTTAAATGGGGGACAAAGGAAACACACAAACACTTAGTGATTTCCATTCCTTCATGTCACAGAGATTTTACGCTGTTTAATCTATCATCAGCAGGTCGAAATACGGACGGTCTAGTTCACGGAAGAATAGAATAAGAAGTCACATAACAAAGGCTTTCACTTAATCAAGTTATGACAGTGCTCAGTTCCTTCTTGTTCTAGGAGAGTTTATTTCCTTCGCATTATCCTAATAACAGATTTTCTATATGCGTAGTCCGCTTCGAGGTATCCATATTATAACTACGATTCAAGTTCATCGCTGAGAGAAGCTCTTTAGGTCCACAAGGAATATCACACATTATTGGCTCGTATTACCCTTTCCCATTAACAGTTCAACCCCAGTCAGTTATTGTAGGTAGTTCAGGATTCCCAATATGTGCTTTACGCCATATTAGGGCTTGAAAATGTGCTCTTTTTTTGGCCGGACGCAGAACATCTTGTGTTGGAGGTATGCATGATCCATTGGCTTGTTTTTAAGTGCAAAAAGCACCATCGCAATTCTTTCAGGTATGTTATCTTCGGGATTCTTAGGTATACAGAGCGTAGGCCTATAAAAGCTTCCAGAACTCGGAATGTTCCTTCATTAAAAGTATCTTTTCCCAGTGTTGACAAAACGTCAAGAATTCTCTCATCAGCGTCCATAAATGTATTAAAGAAACTAGTTTTCGTTTTACCGTAAAATAATCCGATGGTATCAGTCCCTGAGAGAGAATGCAATCCAATTAAAGCATGAGCTCGGTTGTGACCTAGTGCTTGATATACCATACGAACAGAAGTCTCACGTGTTTTAGCTTCTGAAGCAACAAACCAAGTATCCTATGGAAGTTGAGGGTAGAAATTCGTAGCTAGTACTTGGACATTGAAAAGAGGTATTGAATGTTAACTCTTTGAATGCTAACTCCGTATTTTTACGGAGTAGCTGATCTTTTGTAGACTGCGGATTCCGTATTTATACGTGATTGGATTCAAAATGCATTTCAATGGTTTTGCTCCTTTATTATACGGAGTTAACAGTTTTAAAATAATCCTTGGACTTCGTAGTTCAGAATTTCGTCAATAGATGGAGTGAAGATCCTAATCAATACCTTCTTACCGCCAGGGTTTAAAAACCATGTGCTTATTGTTGGACCGTCAAAATGGCGAGAAAGAGCTTGTCGGAGGATTCAATACGCTTTCGTTTAGAAGCGGAATTGAGCGACAGTGATAGTGATTTCTTTAAAGGAGAAGTAATGGACGATTGTGAGAATGATGCGGACTATGTTGCAACAGAAATATCAGATATGTCAGGTAAGTAACATTGAGATAATAATTCTGATGTTCGTATTCATTTTCCTTTCACTACGTGTAAATGTTATTTGTAATTTGTAGTATTTTTGTGGTTGGAATACAGAATATTATATGTAATAAAGAGCAAGCTCTAAACTTTCAAACGGTGCATGTTGTATTATTTTACCTTTTTGAGATTTTGAGATATATTTTTTTAAAAGTTGCAAAAACCCCAGCATTCTTGGGAAAGCCTGCACTTCAGAGCCAAGCACTCAAAGTGTTAAATAAAAAATAGCAATCAAATCAACACACCTTAAGATTAGCAACAGTTCGGTTTGTAGCCAAAAATCATTGATATAGCAAATGACTAAGTGAATTCCTACCTAATTTTGAAATGAAAATGCAAAAATGTTGTGATTAGATTAAGACTTAGCTTCCATTCACCACCGAGGCTATATGAAACATCCAACAGGAGTTTACGATGGAATCAGAAGCACCATAGTATGTTCCAACTTCAAGATTGTCCCACCGAATCGAATTTTTTTGTTTAACCAGACTTCACTAATTTTCAGTACTCTCACACCGGGAATCGAACCTGGCTACGAACTCCAAATCCGCCAGGCCATCGGGCAGAGTTACTCAGTATATGTTTGCTAATCCTATTCTTTCTTAGAGCACTGACTCTATTTTAACTTTGTATTGATTTTTCTGCCACGAAAAGTTTTGTAATTGAACAAAAAGAGAGATTAAGTAGATAAACGTGCCTAGTTTACTGATAAAAACTCTGAAACGGTTTTACAATAACCACGTTTGATAAATTAGCTACTTTTTTGTTGCTCCTGCAAGGCAAAAAAACACTCCAAAAATGTCATTAAGGAAAACAAATTGACGATTGTCTACTGCTTTTAGCTGCCAACGATTGACATGTTTACAAATGAAGTTTGGACAAGTTCGTGAATTTACAATTAAACCCATTCTTTCTTCTCAACACAAAGGGTAATGGGTAACATGGAATAGTTAAATTTTGTGTACATTTCATTCTAGTTGTTTCATTTGTGCAAATGGTCGTCGTTTGCTGATTGACATAAATATTCCGTTCTTACTCTTCAACATCCTGTTTTGACTGATAAATTAAATGAGTAATCATGATATACATTTTTTTTTCGTTCTACGTGTGAGCACTTCGTATCTTCATATTAATAATGATCCAAACACAAAGAAAAACTTTTCAAATTATAAACTAAATACTTCAAATGTAAAAAAATTACATTTTAAGACCTAAGACCATGTCCACATATCATGATTATCGACCTTGGGTACCTTGTGTCCATAATGTGTGTAAAGTTAGTATTGTACTTCGACAAGAGAGAACTCGACCAACAGAAACCGATATATCTTTTCGAGACAACCTCAAATCTCATATCGTGAACAACACATGGCGAATTCACGAAGTTTACGTACTGACATCAGAATTAGGGGCTTCTTCCCTTGGCAAAGCGCAATGACAGAAGAGTCACCTCCGATTCCAACGGAGAATGGTTCGATAGAACAACATCATCTGTAGGTGTTTATTACTTGTAAGTAGAGATAAAAAAAAAGCCGGCTTTTTGAATTGATGGTTTTTTTCACGTAAAAAGCCGGCTTTTTTGGGAAAAAACGAGAATTTTGGAAAAAAAAATTTCATTTTCATGATTTTTCTATCTAAATAGCTTTCTTATGGTATACTCTATTGTTCAATAAGATTTCCATGACCTAAATGCCATATTTCGCTTTGGAATTCACCACCAAGATGGATGTAGCACGTTTTACGAATTAAAGCAAACATAAAGAATGTTGTGTTTGAGGGCAACTTTAGAGGTTATTTAACTTTATTTTAACTTTTGAGTTATCAACATTTTTTTCTTCTCTGGATCATTTTAGTTTGTCATCCGTGTTTCATTTCTAAGAGCTTAGTAGTTTAGCTTCTAGCGCAAAAGTTAAACTTATGTTTTTCTATATATCCGTCAAGGCGTACATTTTTCAATATATCCGTCAAACCGTACTTCCACATTTCTGTTACACTGTAGCTGTGCAATGATTTAGGAATAATTTTGCGGATACAACCTTGAATACCATTTTATACAAATAATCAGTAGCGGATTTAGGAAAGTACTTTGGAAGGGGCTTCTCTGATTGTTTCGTTTTTTAAAAAATCCTTAATTTTTATTTGGGAGGAGCTTGAAGTTTATTAGTACAGGCATAACTAATATTTCGTTTTGTTTATATATTTAGCAATAATCTTCCAGATACAACCTTAAAGATCATTTTACACTGAGAATCAGTAGCGGATTTAGAAAAGTATTTTGGGAAGAGTTTTTCCTTCTAATATTTAGTTTTTCTAAAAAGTTCTAATTTTTATTTGAGGGAAGCTTAAAGTTTGTGAGTAAAGGCATAACTAATTGATAGATATTTCGTTCACTCAGTCATGTTTGTTGTGCAGTTGTGTTTGGCTTAACTTAAATATATTCCGTAGTTTTTTGGGGGGGTGAGGTGGGGGAGGGATTCCATAAAGATATGAAGGATGTGAGGTAAGAACATGGTAACTAACAATACTGAGTTATGCAGCACCAGATAGAGAGCAACGCATACCGCTTCGTTTAATCCTTCATGTATAGTCTTACGTGAAAAATCATCTTTCCGACTTTGAAAATGAATTGTGCACCAGAAAACCTCTAATTTCTTAAAATAGTAAAATTGTGGGTTACCATGTTCTTGCCTCATACCCTTCATATGTTGAATTCCTCTTGTTAAAAATTCAGAAACCTTGAGAACCGGGTAAACCATGTTAGTGATTATATAAAACTTGACTGTAGAATTTCAAGAATATACAGAACCACCCAAAACAAAGCTCTAGATATGCGACCTTTAAGCGTATCATATAAATGTAAGTATTTATCTTATATTTTATTTTAAATTTATTTTGTTTCAAAAAGAAGATATGGAATATTTTGAAGTAAAACTACTACATACAATTTTGCTGGTTATTTGTGTACTTTTTTTTTTTTTTTTTTTAAAAAAAAAAGAAGTATTTACTTTCAGGATTGGCTGGTTTACACCAGCTGGTTTTAAAAAAATGATCCAACCAAAAAAAATAAAAAGTACGAAAAATGTGAATCGTGTGAACTTCATGGTGACGTTTCCAAATATCAAACCTTCTGTATTGGTTTTATTTCCTTTTCACCTTTTAATCAAAGTGTCTCATGTTCAATTCTCGGTCGAACAAACCAAGTAGCGGTTCGGATGTCACTTAAGCGAAAGTCTTCTCCTTGATAACCTCGGTATTACGTAAGGATGTTAAGCCTAAACATACGAAACGAAACCAAATTGTATATGTCTGCTTGCCTGAGCGCCTGTTGTTTTATAAAGGAGCCAGGGTTGCTTACATATATTGACAGAAATTGGCAAAATTTACGACTGCCTACGTAGCTTCCAACATTAGCTTGGATTGGACTTTCAATGATATCTACATACTAAATTTGTAATTTAATACCTCAATTTTAGCGTACTGGTTATGATACATTGACCTTAAATTTTACATGCAAAGCAATAACAGGATTTTTCCGTTATTGTTTTATATTTAAAGTAATGACGAGATTTTCCCCATGGCTAAGGCGGGACTTTCCCAATTTAAGAAATTTACTCACCGGATTTCATTAAACTTATGTGACCCCTTCCAGCTAGTGCTCTCAAACGAGTCGGGTTGTCGGGTCGGGTCAGTCGGGTCAGCTCGGGTCGGGTTGTCGGGTCGGGTCAATCGGGTCAGCTCGGGTCGCGTTGTCGGGTCGGGTCATTCGGGTCAGTTCACTTTGGTCAACTGAGTTTAGGTTGAGCTTAAACTCGGCTGGAGTCGAAAACTGCTGTTTTTCACTAGCTGCCTAATTAAAAATAGCAATTTTCAATTGGTTTTATAGAAACCATAAATCTATTTTGAACACTTGCAGCTAGTGCTTTTATGGTAAGTGCTTATTTTTGTAATTGTGTGTACTTTAATTTTTAAATGTGGAAGATTGATTTTACCAATCGACTGTAATATTAGGAGTCTGGATTTAGAACAAAACTAGAAGTTGTTTAAGTAAGGCCAAAAAGAAAGATTAGATATGGACGACCAAGCCCAAGCAGGGCTGCGGTGGCTCAGTGGTAGAGAATTCATCTCTGGTGCATGGTGTCCATGGTTCGATCCCAGTTTGTGCTAAGTAGGCTTTGTGGTGGAGAAACGCCATGTAGTGGGTTTTCTCGGGGTTGTCCTGTTTCCTCCCACTTTTTTCATTCCACCATTTCATTCATTTCTCATGGTCACCATATCTCTTAGCCTCGGTGCAGAATCGAGACCTTAAACTGAATATTTCATTTTATTTCACCAAGCCCAAGGACATCGATACAAGAACAAGATAAAGATTGGATATGCAAGACGAATTGCATAGTAATCTTGCTCTTGGCCTTGTTCAGCTCGGGTCGGGTTGTCGGGTCAGGTCAATCAGGTCGGATCACAGTTCGGGTCAGTCGGGTCATCGGGTCGGGTCAGTCAATTCGGGTCACGGGTCGGGTCGGGTTGGTCTTCAACCCGACCCGTTGAGAGCACTACTTCCAGCATAACCCTGTTGTTGCATAATAACACCAAGGCGAAACAAACTTCTTTCTGTCAACATGTAATATAAATACATACAGCAAAATACTTAAACCCAAAAACCCAGTTTAAACAAAAAGCTGGTTTAATCCCTCCCCCAAAAAAGGGTTTTTGGTTTTTTTATAAACAACCATGGTTCTTGCCAACCCTGCTTACTTTTGTATATAAGAGGTTAAAAAATTCTTATTATATACATTGGTTAATCCTTTGGAATTCATAATGCAAATATGTTAAAAATTTAAATTGTTTGAAATATCTTTTCGAAATTCATGGTTTATTTTCGAGGTTTTATATTATTATCGGCCTCAACCACTAATTAAACGAGTTTTTGTGTTATAGAGAAGCGAAACAAAGTCTACTTTATCAATTTAAAGCAGAATTTTGAAAAAAGACCAAAATTCCCCAAGCAAAAAAGCGAAGCAGGAAAAACTAGTTTTTTTTAAAAAAAAAAAGCCGGTTTTTTCCTATCCCTTGCATCTCTACTTCTAAGTGCGATGCTTTTACTTGTATACGTTGTTGTAAACGGCAGGTTTCATTAAAAAAAAAAAATGAAAACTTAGGCCGGTGACTAAATGAACAGGCTCTACTATAATACGATACATTACTTATTCTATCCATTCGATCTATAATAGAGAAATTAATGAATATTAGTCGTCCAGTTTCAAAACAGCTTTTGTCCATTTACAGAAAATCACAGAAAACTGAAAAATGGAGAATCTGCATGTTTTGTAGAACTGGAAATACTTCAGTGTGTTCATGTAAAGAACTTGAACATACTCAAATATTTCCAGTTCTACAAAACGCATCGATCCTACAGTTCTCCTCGGTTTTGTGGGATTTTCTGTAAACCGTCTAGGAACTCGAAGACCCAAATATTTGAGACGGCAGTACGATGTCTTAGCCTATTTTTTTAAAGAGCAGTTTCATTTCCAACCTAAGATGGGCCAGTAGCATCGAATTAACAGTAAATAAGGAATTTGAGATGGGTCTATGATTTATTATATGTATTTATTAATTCATGCTTGTTATTCAAACATAATAACATTATGAGGAGGAAGCATATGATGTAAATAATGAGGTGAAGTGCAATTAACAAAACACAAGAAGGTGTGCTACTTTAAACAAGGGTGTTATCTTCCGCTCTGTGGCTACTCAAAGTGGGTGTTGGCACTTGAAGCCCTGTTAGTGAAAACGAAGGAGTGTAGTAACGGAATCATGCACTTTAGATGTATGGATGACGACTATAAATGCGACGGTGAGAGTTATGGAAATCTGTGGCCTGTTCATAAATTGCAAGAAGGTGATCGACTGGCGGATAAGTGTAACATGTTAATAGCTTGAGAGATTCATAGAAAGCAGGATGAGCTTCTCTGATACGGTGATGAATATAACAAGACCGAAGGCGGTAGAGATATAGGAGAAGTGTCGGTATATCTGTACAGCGATAGACTTCTTGTGTTGGAGTGCTAGGTGATAGAGAGTATGCAAGGCATAAATTATGACGTTCCAGAACTTGTAATCTGTTATAAGACTTTAATGCAGCTGACAATCAAGCGATATTTCCATGAGTTAGAGCAAGGCGTACAAAACCTTTGTAAGTATAAAGTATCAGTCTCGAATTGAGGTCCCAGTTGGTACCTCGTAAATTACGCAACAAATTGGTTCGACGGCAAATATTACCTTCGAGGTTGGAGAGATGAGCCTTCCAAGTGACATGTTTGTCAAAGGTGACGCCAAGATACAGACATGTTCAAATTATTAGACTCACGCTCGAAAAATGCAAAATTGATGTAGGAGTTCTAATTTCAGAGTTCTGGAACATTTAATTTAATGGTTAAACCACCAATATATGATCCTTCATTTGTTTACTGTACAGTTGAAGTGGTGATATCACCTTTGAACAGCAGATGGTATTAGTGAGGGGGGGGGGGATCAACAAGTTACAGTGTGAAGTGTTGTGGTTGCTGTCGTAAGAAGTTAAGGACATTCAAAGCGTTTAACAGTTCGAATGGGTCAGTTTAAAATGATCGTAACGTATTTCGTGTATCAATCTTTTATTCTGTGTAGTTCTGTAATTGCAACATAATGGGAAAAGCAAAAAACCTTTCTCCGCGTAAAATGAAAGTTAACAAAATACTTTTGGTGGAAATAAGATATACACGGAAATACATTGCAAGTAGAGTTGGGATAGAACAAAAATCTGTAAGTAGAATCTCTGTTGAAATGAACAAGAGCCAAAATATGGTTAGGAAGTGTGGACGAGAACCAAAGCTATCGCTAAGAGGTATCAGAAAACTAAAAAGATTGGTTCTGGGAAACAGAAGTGCAACTTCTAATAGACTTAAGAATAAAAATGGCTGAGTATGGCGCAGACATTTAGACAGAAAGTGTTCGAAAAATTCTTTGTGCCGAGGGAATAAAAGCACACTGTCAAGAAGAAAAAAAAATTAGAGTCTACTACAATCATGGCAAACAAGTGCCTCGAATGGGCACGAGGCCTAGAACATTGAACTGCTGACGATTGGAGAATAGTGTGTTTCAGTGATGAATCATGTGTCTTCGTGTCTGATGAATGTTCACAATATGTGCGGCGTTGACCTGGCAGGAATTTAAGTTGAAATGTTTTTAATAAATCGTGAAGCATCCTACTTCAGCCATGATCTGGGGACTCTGTCTTCGGGCCTGGAAGACTGTATATAGTAGAGAGGATAATGAAGCACAACAAATACCTACAAGTTCTTCAAGAAGAACTGCTTTCCCAGACTGCACTATGGTTTGATGAGGTACAATTCATCTTTATGCATGATGGAGCCCCATACCACCGGGCCAAAACTGTGACAAAATTCTTCGAGGACAACGAAATTAGCGTTCTTTCGTGGCCAGACACTAGTCCTGATATGAACCCGATTGAAAACTTTCGGAGCTTTATGAAAGGAAAGCTAGAGAAGAAGCACATTAGAACCAAACTTCAATTGATCAAGGAGATCAACAATTTGTAGTATCACGATGCTGAATTGAATGCAAAATGTACTAAACTCATACTTAAGATTCCACAAAGGATAAAAGACTTAATAAAGAATAAAGGATTTCATAAGAAATATTAATCTTTGTGTGAGAGATTTCATTTCATTTTTGTTTGCAATTTGGATATACATACTTTATAGTAATTATATTTGAATGTTACGTACTCATTTGTTTTATTGATATTGAAACGCATATGCCACACAACACTAGAAATTAGGACAGAGTTGCAAAGTAGTAGTTTGGACTGAGTTCGAACATATTTTCCCATGTAATATTTTAAGAACAGTAAAATATTCAGAAACTGAATGTTGAGTTTAATAATTTGAAGACGTATTTGAATCTATCTTGTAAGATTAATGGGAAAACTGGGGAGATATGGAAACGCTCAGGATTACGAGTTGGACAATTTTTGTTGCGTTTGAGGCCGAATAACATCATTTGAGTTTCTGTAGTTCTGAATTTCAGTTTTCATTTGAGACACCAATTAACAAGTTTATCGATTCCAGTTTAGCGTTAATACGATCCACTGAGAAACATAAGGCTACGTACGCAGTACCATCAACAAATTGTAGAGAATATAGTGGTAGTTGAGGTTGTGGCTTATGAGTGGCATATAAGATGTAAAGTAGGGTTGAGAAAACAGAGCCTTGCGGTACTCCTGCTCGAAGCACAAAGTAGTGGGATTGAGCCTGATTAATTTGGATAAAGGCTGAACGGTGATGAAGAAAATTGGCTGTAAGTCGGACGTGTGCTAACGGTAGAATGCGTAGAAACTTGGAAAGAAGTCCCTGATGCCAGACTGTGTCGAATGCGAACTCAATATTAAATGAAATTAGTACAGAACTCAGATGTTTATTGAAATGGTTATTAAAATAGCTAGATAGTTTAGAAGTTGATCAACAATACTAAATAATGGTCGAAAATCGGCTTGTGTAGATGGCAGAAGGGAATAAGTATTTAGATAAAAGTGGAGCCGTTTGGAAAGCTTTCCTCGTTTCGTAAATTTATAGACAAAATTTATGAATTGATTTTTTCCTTAATTTCATGTAGAAGTTATCAGAATCCTTTCGCGTCACGAGAGATTCCCAAAGAATGTAAAATAACAATATTTAAAGGGATTTATTATTGAAGAATAGTGTGTAATGACTTGGAAAATCCTCTTCATTTTGTTCGTACATTCAGTTTATCAATTTATAGCTTTTTTTATACTATGAGTTACGTAAAACTAAAACAGTGTTTGAAGTCTAACACTTGGGTAAACTAGTGTTGTTCACGAGTGAGATTCATGACATTTATAATCTCGTACCGATTCTAGTCTCGATAACGAGACGATTTGTGCCATGCTTCTCGTTTCATTTCGAATCTTTGAAGGTACTTCCCGTCTCGTTTTTGAGACAAAACAAGAAATTTCTTGTCCCTTAGGCCAGTGGTTCTCAACCTTTTTTGATTAACGACTCATATTAGTGAACATGCAGGATATTGCGACACATAAATACTAATACTAGTAATATATATTATCATAGTGAATCCAATTAGTTTTTATAACGACTCTATATAAAGCTCTGAGCATTATTACTACCGCTGGAGGAGTTGATTTTTAAATTCTAAAATTTCGCGACCCACCAGTGTGTCGCGACAGATCGGTTGAGAACCACAATCTTGGGCAATACCAGTATTCTTTGCATTGAAAGAGAGAATAACTTCCAATGGGAAGAAGAACTTAATAGAATCATTACTCTCATATTTTTTGACAATAAATATTATCTCAAACCTTCTGAAGATGAAGAATAAGTGCTGTCCTTGCTAGATTAATTATCGCAGCTCCTACACTAACTTCTGACTAAAGACGCTTCGTCAACGTCATCCTTGTGCTTTTCAACAGAAAATTTATTTTGAGTTGTTGAAGATTGCGTGTCACCTTCTGTCGCTTAGCAAAACACAATTTGTTCTTTCTATGTGAAGAAATGCGTACTTTGTTCTTCTTCAAAGAATAGCAGTTATAAGAAACAATTGTTTGTGTATATAGGTAACACAAAGCAAAGGAAGAAACGCTGTGCCACAGAAAATAATTTACTTTCCATTGTATTTGGAAATTGGTGGAAAATGTTCCTCTCTTTCGTTCCTTTTGATTATTTTTGACGAGGCAGAAAACCTTTTGATATTAAGTTTTGACTTTTGTCTGTGTCCCAAACTATATTTGTCATTGTCTTGGTTTATATTATGACGTTGTTTAGTGATGATCCTCAGATACAATTAATTTAATGTGTACTACACTGGGCATGGAAAACTGTTCTTTAATATTAAACCATATTTCTTTGTGTTAGCATTTGAAAAAAAGAAATCCTTCTCTACTTTTCGTCTGACAACCTGATAATAAACAGAAACTTCTAAGAAAGGATCATAAGCTGTATCTTCCTCATACAATATAGGATTGCTCTAAAACAACGTTACGAAATTCACATGCGTCGCATATTTCTCCGTAATTTCTTTGTAGTGTTGTATATTTTTTTAATAATGTATCTTCTTTAATGAACCTGAATTATTTTCTTTCTTCCTGTAGTAGGTCGCAATTCTTTCTGTAATAGGGATGACGTATTTACGAAGAGTTTGATTCTAAAAAAAATCGTATTTTGGTTTTGGATCATTTTTCGTTTTTTCAAAACGGTCGTTCTTTTTCTTTTTCCGAAAACTTTTTTCGTTTTTTCAAAAAATAAGTAGTAGATTATCATTATCAAAGGAATATTGTTTTTCGATTCCCACTATGTCGTACCGTGGAAAATCAGCGCCCGGGGTGAAAGTATATGACGGCGCCTCCGTACATATGAGTGAGGTCGCCAGATCAGCCCTGAAGTGCCACCATGAATGGCGCGAAACGTAAAACAATTTTCAAAAATAAATTCTGCTTTCCCATGATTTTGAGCATTTCTTATTACTTTTTTCCTTCCATTTTATATAGTCTATTTGCACATGTATTTTTCTAACATCAGTGACAGCATAGGACCACTTCCTAAAGCAGGAACTGGATTTAAGTAGTTTGTTCTGATCTGCTGACAAAACTAGCTAAATTAATACCTTTATGTCATTACAATAATTTTCTCTTTTTTTTCTATCCTTCTTTTCTTTTGTTTTTCCTCCCTAAATTTGCTCCCCATTTAGAAGCAGAAGGCATATATGAGAATTTTAAGACAAATTGCATTCAAATCATGCTAAACATTGTATATTCTTAAATACAATGCGGTAGGCCCACATGAGCTTTAGGGGGCCCGGGCCCCGACCACTCAGAATCGGCGCCCTTGGAGATAATATGTAACAATATGGAGAAGAAAGGCAAAGTAGAGTTATTTCCCTCGATTATTTTGACAATTATTCTTTCATCTAATTAAAATCAACTTGAATCTAATTCATTTGAATATAAACTATGCATCCCTCTATAATATTGGATAGAATACATATTTATATTAGGAAAGGAAAACATAAAGCTGTTACACTGAGAAAAAAGTATGTGGAGTACGTAAAAACGTATGTTTCATGTGTAAATTCTCTAGTTTTTCGACTCAACGTACAGCCAACTTATAACTGAAAAAGTATATTTTATACGTACCTTCTGTATAAGTTTTACAAATAAACGTACGTTCCGTACGAACAAAAGAACTTATATAAGCGGTCAGATTCTCACATACAGACCAGATACACGTATTTAACGTATAGCTGAATATGTAATATACGCAAGACTGCTAGATATCAGATATCCTGCAACGGCATGATGTAATATCTAAGCAGGAAAAGTATGTAGCACTTGGATAACGTATGCTCCGTACTGATTTCCATAGTAAGTATAAGGATTCCCTATATTTGTACAACGGGTATACGGATAACGGATTTTTCTCAATGTACTTAACAACATTACGCATCTTTAAGTTGCTAAATGTAAACGTCTTCGCATTTAGAGGTACAGCATAAAATAATTTATAGATTCAAAAGTTTCTTTCCACAACCACAGAGACCAGTGAAACAAACTTCTTATTTACGTAGCAAATTTGATAACCTTCGGTTTCTTTTAACGATTAAGTTTTTTCTTCTGCAAAATAATTAAAAAAAAATGTTGCCTCACGGCGTTATGTAGCTTTACCCGTTATGGAGTTTCTGCGTTGTGGTTTTCATCTTTAATTTAACGATTTTCTACATGTGACTCACTCAGTATTTAAAAGCGAATAAATCCTTGGCTCTGTGTGAATCGAGAACAAAAATGAGAAATTATTTTAATTTGCTTTTTCTTACACTTCGACTGAAACAATTCTGATACTCTATAATTGAAAAATCTAATATATATATATATATATATATATATATATATATATATATATATATATATATATATATATATTAGATTTTTCAATTATAGAGTATCAGAATTGTATATATATATATATATATATATATATATATATATATATATATATATATATACTTTATGGTGGGTGATCAGAAAGTAAGGTTACAAAGCCTACAGCAAAACATGCATATATTATTTCCTGCAACAATACAGCCAACAGATGGTTCATACATTAGGTTATATTTCGACATTGTCTCCCTCCTTGTCAAAAATCCTGTCTTTAAGTGTTCAATTACGTTCTCACGAAGTGTTTCTTCTCCTCATCTGAAGCGAATATCGTGAACAACGTGACGAACATTTCCCAACGACATTCCCAGTTCTGCTATCAGATGCCATAATTATGATCCTCTTGTTGTACTGAATCAGTTCCTCCGCGCGAGTTGTGTTCAAAAGCGTTGATGACGTGCTGTGTCGGCCATTGCACTCCTCGTCGGTGACCTTTCCTCTACCAGATGCAAACTTTTGACACCATTCCGAAGCTACATGTTTCGTTCATAGAAATCAAATAACTAAGCGAACTTCTTTGTGATATAAACCAGGATAGCTGTGCGGTTTTGGGAGGATGGCGCTGGTGTTGGGTTTACATCAGTTTCTTGGCAAGCGCGGTGGGACAGGGGAGCGGAGAGTTTCACTTTACAGTGTATCCAACGGTATTTTAAAGTTGCAGTTTAGATGTTGTGCATAGTCTAATCTCTTGACGCTTAATAAAAAACGCATGTATTGTATTGAACCATCCCTGAAGTAATGCAGATGTATTATGAATAGTGATTTATGAATGGAAATTACAAATTTAAGAACAACTTAGCACAGTTGACAATTCAGTGAGCTTCTACCGTGTATAAAGCAGATTGTATAAAAATTGATTACGTTTTATTCGATTTCATTATAAAAAAAAATAGCAGCCTGTAAAACGCAGGAATGACAATGTCAGTGACTAAAAGATTAATTTTAGGTTGATAGCTTAGAGTTTTGCGCAATATCTTGTAACTGTAAGTTTAAATCAAGTTAAGGTTAAGGCTCATGATGCTGCTGTTTAAGTGTATGTTTATCGATTGACAAATAAATTATTTTTTTCGAGTTTTAGCCAGGGAGGAATCTCGAAACGTTTCCTCTCGAGAACTGTGAAAGTCCTTTCCGCTGGTCTATTGGCCAGCGCATGTGCTTTTATTGTATGTGGTTCTGGGTTTGATTCCCATTGAAAGAACAAAATTTAATTTTACGTTCCTTCTCTCTCATTAATTTATCTGTCTCCTCTAGCATAAACAACATAGTCATGGGACGTTAAAATAAAGAAATTTCATTTTTTTGTTCTTGACATGTGAACCCTTTGGGGGAAAAGAAGGTGAAGAAATTTTTCCTTCATTTTTGAAAGATTTATGGTATTGGATAGCTTGCCTTTAGAATTAATTTGTACAATTTGGTTCAGTGTACCCTTCTTCTAGGATCATTATAGAAATTCAGCCCTTTGGTAGAGTTCGAATAAAAGTATTGATAAAACATCAGCGTATGGGTAGTCTAAGAGTAAGTATCATTGCTTCAGCACACAATAAATTTTATTTATGAGGAAAGAAATTACCTCTGGACTAACTTTGAATTTCTCTCAGGTTTTAGCTATGAGGTCACAAAGAATTAAATCTACTAACTGTTTTCACACACAATATAATTTTGAAACTTGGAAGTCTAGTGTTATATTTGTGTCTGTAGTATATAATAATGCTGATACGTTATTTGTTGAACATCTTAAAGGTATTTGTCGATTGACCTCAGAGGACTGAGTTTACCCCGTAAACACAAGTTGCCTATAGTTCAAACATATCAGATGTACGGTCTTGTTTAATAAAACCTGCTCCTCCCTGTCCTCTATCTGAAAAGTCCTATATTGTTATTCACATATGAAATTCAAAGGCAAAGTCAATCGTCTTTATTCAGTTGTATTTTTATTTCAAGTAAGTATTAAAATGCGCTACGCATGGTTGCAAGAGGTCGGGTGGCTTTTTAAAAATATTGAACTGACATATCTAACATTGGCACTCATCTTCTTTATAAATTGATGTAAGAAACGGCCGATTGATTTCCAGCCAATTACTTCATCACCGGTATCTTTGAGCAATGAGATAACAATGGAAAACAAACTTCGTTCTTTTCAAACTTGATACTTTGAAAAACTTATGAAAGTGGTTTTGTTATTCAAATACATATTCGCTCTAATCAATTTCAGAAGTAACATTAATCTTAGAATAACGTAATGGCTGTAAGAGTTACCCTGAAAATGTATTTTGTATGTTTTCTTTTTTACGTAATTCAGAGATTTTGTCTGAATTTTACTGGAGTTATAAGGAACCATCAATTATCTGGCACCCCATTTTAATCGCTCCCCCTCCGCCGTCAATGCGACACTTCTAACCGTCTCCCCAGGGGTCCTGGGTCCACCCCTGATTGAGATGGTACATAAAGATAATTTTGTCTAATCTCTGTCATTATTTAGCATGGTTTAGTATTTTTTTTTTTAAAAAAAAACTATATTTCTGCCACATTTTGAAAACTTTATTTGAAAGTTTTCAAAATGTGGCAGAAATATCTTTTTTTTTTTAAATTACTAAACCATTAAATCCAATATGATGTCAATCCGAATATCCGAATATGATGTCAATGCAAAAGAATTTTCTTACTCAAAACCCCGATCGCTCCGCCCCTGACTTGAGTATATGCGTGAAGTGGTTTATTACGAACAAGACAGAAAGAACTGTGATAGATTGATTACAAGTAGTCCGGTTAGAAACACTGCTGCTTGCATTTTAGTTCCAAAACCGGCCGCCCGCACTCGTTCGCTGGTTGTGTTATACCAGTTTTCCAAACGAGTCGCCATTTGTGTTTATCTACAACTAGTACCGTAAGTGACGGGTGGCTGAAACTGCACAGTTGCCAACTCTATGTATTAAAATTATTTCACTCTCCTCATTCCCCTATAACAAACAAAATTTCAGAAATATAGGCCTTGTAACCTTAGTTTCTGATCCTTCCTCGTACAGAAAGAGATTTAGATAGATAGATAAATAAATAAATAGATAGATAGATAGATAGATAGATAAATAGATAGATAGATAGATAGATATAGATAGATAGATAGATAGATAGATAGATAGATAGATAGATAGATAGATAGATAGATAGATAGATAGATAGATAGATAGATAGATAGATAGATAGATAGATAGATAGATAGATAGATAGATATCTTACAGTTAGATATTATATTTGAGACGAGGAAAAATAGTACTCACGTTGGTAATACGTATTTCATTGTGTCTTGTTTGTATGGTATCCTTACTTTCTTTGTTAATCAACTCTAAAGAAGAGCATAATTTGCGATTTGTTTCGTACATATCAATATTGCCAAATGATACTGCTGGTGAGTTTGGAAAAGGAAATATAGTTTATTTGGAGCCCCAATCGTTGTTTGGAACCCACATTAATAGTGTACCTTGTCCTGCGTAACCTTCATGTAGCGGAAGGGTGAAAAGTACGACCTCTTTCCTTAAAAAAACAAAGATACTGAACACTTAAGTGACTTGGTAGTAATGTTCTTATGATTAAGAATTCCCAGAGACTTCATAAAAAGGAAATGTTACCCAAACTGCAGTGCTACCTGAAATAAATAAAATGAAAACAATAATCTATTTCTATCTCATTAAGAACTATGATTCTTCTCTTAACTATTCTCGCTGAAATATTCTTACTTGGTAGAATACGTGTTGTCCCTGAAAGTTTGTGGAGAAATTTGAAAGAAACAACAGGAAAGCTCTTATTATTCTGTTCCCAAGTAATGCATTTTGACTTTTGTGTTGGAAACATTCATCCTATACCTTGTCACTCTCTACATGTGATTACGAATGCTCATTAGTCTATAATATTGCTTTGTTAATAAAGCTGACAAACTCAAGACTTAAAATCTCTTTCACCATGATGATTTGATGACAAATTACTGATGGTAGTTCTCTTGTGGAGCTTTGTTTTAATACAGATTACAAAAGATTGTTTGGTTTATATATGACAGATTTTAAAGAGTTTCACCTTATAAGCAACCTTGCTGGTACCACCGATGGTATCTTATTGGATCCCCAAGCACAATGGAGTATCTCAGGACACTGCCATTTTTAATACAACTAACTACGCTGAATCAAAGACATAGAAATTCCATTCAATTCCATCTTCAGGTTTTCCATAGGTAGTGAGGGTTATGTTATAGTCTTCCTGTTAACAACTCCAATACGCAGAAATCAATTGGACTGGCGCACCAAGGCTATTATCAGGTATATCACGAAAGGGGCTAAAAGAATTTATTGTTCCTGCATCATATCATGATAAAACTGTAGGTGATGGACACTTTGTCCATTTGCATCCACACCTGGCTTGTTAGCTCCATGCAAACAAGACATGTATTTTCCATAGGTTAAGGTCATGATTAAGGTTAGAGTTTTAGTTTAGGATTTAGGATTTCAGTTTTTCTTTTAACGCAAGAAAGGATCCTAATAAATTATCCCTTGTACAGTCAACAGCAAAAACATCTCTCCATTCCTAACTCCTATAATTCCATTAGGTAGGGTCCAGTACTTTTCTGCTATCATAAATGCCTGCATAGATGCAACCCAATTTACAAACAATATTTCAACCAGCAGTTGACAGTTGGTATGCCTGTAGAGCATTGAAACAGCTTTTACTGTGGATTTGATGTATAAAGAACATTCTCCCATTTTGAGTTGAGATTAATGTCTGTAGAAATCTCTTTTTTAATTTTTTTATAAATTATTATTTTTATAATATATTTTGTTGCCAATTTTGTATATTAATAATATTTATTTAATTTTTCCAAGTATTCGTTTATGTCAAGTAGTCATGGCATTATTTAACTAGCTTATATGTCGGCATAATGATCAAATTTGTCACCCATCGTAATGCATATATTTAGGAAAATTATTATAAAATATTTGCATTTGTATTATTTTAGTATTGTTGTATACTAATTTTGTTCCGTTAATTGGGATAAATATTTTCACAATTATTCACTCAGAAACTTTGATGATTATTAAAATTAGGCGTGTTATATTCATAGTCTTGTATATGTTTACATTCCAATATGTTTTAATTTAACGTTGCCGTGGAAACGGGCGTGCGAACCCCTAAGATACTGAACGTCTGGGGTTGAGACTAGGTTCTTGATAGTGTTTGGAAGACAGTCGTAAAGAATTTTTGTTCCTGAACATATTTAGCAATTTTAGTAGTTTTAGCAGAAGTAAGATACAGTATGTTAGAAACCTTACTAAAGTCCAAAAGGAAGGATTAAACTGAAATTGTGAAAGAAAATACACTAAACAAAACAATTGAAAATAATATCTCAAGTGCAAAAGTACCTCCTCTATATTCTTATAAGCAGATAGACTAGGATTTCATCAGTAATATAATTTGTTTCATCTACTCGAAACATTATTTTGGTGAAAAATTCTTCAAGATGAAGGTAAAACTACATATAATGTTTTGGAAATTTTAATAGTGCAGTTCAAATTGCTTTAAGTAAGCTGAAGTTGAATTTTCAAATCATGAAAAAAGCATCAAACATGATTCATGGCTAATTTTATTTTAGTTCCTTTTTCATACAAAGTGAAATGGCTGTACTTCCGAGCATTGCACAAAATTTTACTACATATCTAAATCTATATATATAAAAGAGAACGCACAAATCCTTTGTTCCCTCATCACGCTAATACGGCTGAACCAATTTCTTTCATTTTTGGGGGGTTATTAGGATTTGGACCCTAGATGGTTTTTATCATATCACTTTAATTTTTAATTACCAGTGTCTTGAGATAATTGACCATTCAAGTGTCCATAACGTACAAATCCTTTGTTAGTTCATCATAGGTATAAAAATAAACGTATTTATATGCAACCCGCATGACCGTGTCACTCGGCGGGTTAACATAAATGACAGGCGATATAATGTTAACATTTACTGCAATCTACTATGGTTTTTATCATATCACTTGAAAGCGAAAAAGTAAAAATTATCTAAGTAACAAAGTTTATTGCGTTCCGGGGTGACCGCAGCGAAGCGGGGCGGGTTAACATAAATGACAGGCGATATAATGTTAACATTTACTGCAATCTTCTATGGTTTTTATCATATCACTTGAAAGCGAAAAAGTAAAAATTATCTAAGTAACAACGTTTATTGCGTTCCGGGGTGACCGCAGCGAAGCGGGGTGAACGCTGCTAGTTATTAATATTCTGGCAAAATGAAAGAGCATTGGCGAATAAAAATGTAACATCTATTTTTTATAATATCAATGACTTCAAGTTCTTCAAACCAGTTTTCTTCCGTAGAACAATACTTATTATTGCACATACCTTCACAGCAGCAGTTAAATATTAATGGAACAAATATAGTGTAATGGGTACTTCTATTTTATTTTGAATTGTTCTTTGGTGGTTACAAAACTAATTCCCTCAAATAGATTTGATTACTTTCCTATTTAGATTTTGTGGTACGAATACATGCTTAGTGGCCCAGAAATAATGGCTATGTGTTTAAATATGACAATTATTATAAGTAGTGAAATATGAATTATAGAATATGAATGGTACAAGAAATTTCTATTTATGTGTGGACCAATATTAGAATAATGTAGATATGTGTGTTATAATATGTGTGGAAATGCAAGGCTATTACCCTATTTTGTATTTGATATGTATATTAATATTGCATGTAAAGAAAATAATAATTCAATATTTTGTAAACCGTGTGTGTAAATAACAAAGCACAACCGTGTATGAAAATGTGAAATTTATTTTATCTAAAACTTGATAATTTTATAACTATAGGAAACCGATGGCAGTAACAACTATTAACAAAACTGTAAATTAATCCATATCAGTTATCGCTAAAAGTTCATTACAAACTTCTTTCTTCTTTCTTTTTTCTTTCAAAATGCCCATATATAATTTGCTGTGAATAAAGATTATTCTTATTATTACCCAATTTTATTTCAGTATTTAGCTACATAATTTCCTTGCATTTCAGAAGTTTTCATAAAAATTCTTTAGTGAGCTAACCACGAGCTAAGAAAAAAAGGAACTTAGTGCATATGGTGATAAAGGAATTGAATCAGTATACGTGTTTAAATACCTTAGGATCACAATAACATATGACGGTAAATGGGCAAAATATCAAAAGCAAGTAGTAGCAGCATCTGAAAGAGGGTTATTTATAGCAAAGAAATTATACTGTTACAAAGGAGAGACATTAATTAATTTGGCTATGCAGATATTCAATTCAATGATTCATCCTATATTTGCATGTGGACGTGGAGTTTGCGGAGTTACCTGCGTGGAAATTACAATAAATAAATTGAATAATAAATTAACTAAACAGATCCTAGGAATAACACAAGCAGCTCTAAACCGAGCTGCACTCTTAGAAACAGGCATGTTATCGAGCAACACAGCTTCAAAAATGCAAACACTTAAGTATTGTGTAAATTTAAGAAACAGCATCATAAACAAACTCTTACAACAGGTTTGCTTCAGGGCCCAAGAGAAGGGAAGGAATGTATGTAACTGGTTAACAGGTGTTAACAAACACTTTACGCGTTTGGTTTACAGGAATTAGCACAGACAGCAGACATTAGCGCACGGGAGGCAATTAAATTGATTAAAAGTACTGTGATGGAAACATCTACAAACAAGCACTTAAATGAATGTAAAACAAAACCATCATTAGAGCTGTATACTAACTATAAAACGGAACGAAGAGGGATATATATATATATATATATATATATATAGATAGATAGATAGATAGATAGATAGATAGATAGATAGATAGATAGATAGATAGATAGAAAGATATGTATTGAATGCAAAGAATACCATGACGTACTGGGCAGAAATTTTCTTTAAGCAGACCGGCACAGTACAAACGAAATCAAACTATACTAATAATAAAATAAATAAAAGATCAATTTAAGGTAGCTAAACAAATTCAGATGACGCTGGAGATAAGAAGAAAGGCACATAGGGAAAATAATAGTCACCATTTACCCTGACGATGGTAAAATATACAAAATAAAGAGGAAATGTAAATGCTTTGTACACAAAATAAAAAAGCTGTGTACAGTGAGCAGAGCAGTATAAGAACTCTTTCTTCCAGGAGAATTGTTTCAGAATTCTTTCACTGTATGCCTGATAGCTGACAACTAACTTTACAGTACAGACATGCCCCAAAACATGGCTTGCCACGACATTCTTCCATTTGGAGCAAGAAAGAATTAGTAGTTGAGGATCACTTACAAGGGAACCTATTCAAAAGTAACTCTGACTTCGAGTCAGACTATGGCCGTTGGATACCTTGTCCCGAAAGAACATAACACGAAAAGGGATACATCCTCGATCGCAACCGTTGCGGACATATAAGCGTGAAAACTTAGAAATTGAGCTTCATACTATAAATTACAAAGTCAGATTCCGGGTCAGATGTTTCGGAAACGGTCAGCTAAGGAAACTCATCGAATACATATCAAATTAGTGTGGGGAGCACATCACCTTTTGAATGAAAAATTTGTGTCTCCGGGGAACTCGCAGCGTCGCAGGCGCGGTCCAACTCAAAATTTGCAAATGGAATTGGGGGTCAAGTAGCATATTGTATGAAAGCTATTGTTAAATAAAATAAGATCTCAATCTCATTCTCAATCTCAACTCTCTGCGATAACCTTGTGCAAACGGGCAACTGATCAAAATGTCAATACAACCTACATCAGTAAATCTATGGCCACGCTTCTAAATCCGTTAAGTTGCGACAATAACAAAACAGAAAAACACGTTTAAAAGTGCAAGGTATTGAAGTAAAGCAAATTGCAGCAGAGTCACTCTCTCAAAAGCACCCTCCGATATATTTTATTTCTGCACCATTATTCCAGTTTTCTCCAACCCCACTCCTCTCCAAGTTGCCTCACAGTTTCAAGGTTCCTCTTTTTCGTCTTTACCATCACGTTGCTCGTTCAGCAAATCCCCCGATAGAGATTTCACAGTGCAATCTGTGAATTTGGGGCCCCGATGCGCGAAGCATATACCGCTGCCTTTTGACCTCATCCTCCACGACGATTGCGATTGGCAATGTATCCTTTCTCTTCTAGGATACGAAATGCAATGGTCATGGTTATTCTATGGTCCATTGGCCATTCGAAGTCACACTTATACTTGGATAAGGTCCGTTGTGCGACTCTCTGAGAGACTCTGCAGCAATTTGCTTTACTTCAATACCTTGCACTTTCAAACGTGTTTTTGTGTTTTGTTATTGCCGCAACTTAACGGATTTAAAAGCGTGGCCATAGATTTTCTGATGTAGGTTGTATTGACATTTTGATCAGTTGCCCGTTTGCACAGGGTTATCTTATTTTATTTAACAATAGTTTCCATACAATATGCTACTTGACCCCCAGTTCCATTTGCAAATGTTGAGTTGGACCCCGCCTGGGACCCTGCGAGTGCCCCAGGGACACAAATTTTTCATTCAAAAGGTGCTGTGCTCCCCACATTAATTTGATATGTATTCGCTGAGTTTCCTTACTCGACCGTTTGCGAAAAATCTAACCCGGAATCTGACTTTGTAATGTATAGTATGGAGCTCAATTTCTGTGTTTTCACGCTTATATGTCCGCAACGGTTGCGATCGAGGATGTATTCCTTTTCGTGTTATGTTCTTTTGGGACAAGTTATCCAACGGCCATAGTCTCGACTCCAAGTCAGAGTTACACTTGGATAGGTTCCCTCGTTAGAGAAATACGAGATAGATAGGCAACAATTTCACTCACCTTAAGTTCTAAGAGATAGGAATTAATGCAAAGAAGTGGAAAATAATGATGTGCATCATGCATTAACATATTCTTTGGATACCGAATCGATTGCAAGAAATTACATTTGATAGTTTTTAGCTTTTCTTGTTTAAGAAGAACAGTATTGAAACTGGACGTAGTAATAAATTCGAACCACTTAAAATTCTGAGTGAGTGTTGTGAATTGTCATTAAATACTGTATTGAAGCTCTGAATTGTTAGCAGAAAACTGCTTCTCGTTATATGTTACCGTTTTTGTTCTATGGAATAAAACTTGAAAAGACATTAAACCGGACGTAATAGTAAATTTTAACCACTTCCGGTTCTAGAAGAGAGTTGTGAATAATCATGATAAGTTGTCTTTAATCCTTTTAGGAATTTGGTAACTTTTGTTACCATGGCATAATATCATGTTTGACCGCTTATTTAGGTTCCATAACAGGTATTTAAGCCGATATTTTTATTGGTCAAATCAAGGATGAATCAAAAAGCACCCCAGATGTGTTTTGGAACTTGATGGTCAAGTTGGCGGCGCCAAGTGGGGCGGAGTGGCGTAACTTTTTTTATTTTTTCTTAAAGCAAATTTCAAAAACTTTTCACGCCTTTAGTTTTCAAGATATCAGATTGAAACTTTGCATACGGATTTCGTATACCATTAGGTATTTCTCAAAATATTTTGAGATCCCTACATGAAACCGGGACCGGGCCCGAGGGGTGCAAGTGTTCTGAGGGAGTGATTTTTTAAAAAACAATTTCTGTTTTTTCGATTTTCCAGCTTCTGGTGTGTACTACGGACAAACAAGTGATACCGTTGGAAAGTATGATCTATCCTGAAAAAGCAAGGTATGAACCATGACCCTGCGATAAATAGTAAGGAAGTAGTAGCTGTTTGATATAATTTTGTGGATAGTAGCGTTATCTTGTCTTGAGACGCTGAATTCTTGGCAGCAAACCTTGACGCTTCTCGCTATCTATTACTGTTTTCGTTCTATGGCTATAAACGTTGAGACCGGTATTGAAACGGGAAGTAATAGTAAATTTGAGCAACAGCTGTTTTGGCAGAGTGTTGTTGAAAGTCATGATATGTTGTCTATAGACACTGAATCGTTTGTAAACAATCGCTTCTCGCTATCTGTTACCATTTCGTTCTATGCCAATAAGGATTGAAACTGGAAATAGCTAATTTGAGCAACTTCAGCTTTAAGTAGAGGGTTAACGAAGGAAGTGGAATCTATTATTACGGAACGCTGAAATTATTATAAGAAGTCGCATCGTGAAAGCATTTATAGTTTATGCTCTACGGAAATCAATATTGAAACCGGAAGTAAAGTAAATTTAAATCACTTAAGTGTTTGGTAAAACATTTTGGTTAATCGTGATATGTTATCTGAAAACGCTGATTCGTTTGCGAAAAACTACGTCTCGCTATATTTTATAGTTTTTTTGTGACAAAAGTTGAAACTGAAAATTGATAATTTCAACCACTTTCGATTTAAGTAGAGGGTTAACAGAAATAATGGAACCTATTCTTGGGACGCTGAATTAATAGCAAATAACAGCATCTTGATAGCATTTACCGTATCTCACATACGGAAAGTAGTTTTGAAACCGGAAGTAATAGCAAATTTCAACTACTTCCGGTTTCGGTGGAGTATTCTGCATAGTTGATTGTTGTCTTAAGACTCTGAATCGCTTAAAAACAAATGCTTCCGCTATATCTTACTGTTTCCGTTCAGTGGCGATATACATTGAAAGCGGAATTGAAACCGAAAGTATTAGTGAATTTGAACCACTTCGTTTTATTTGAATCACTTCCGGTTTTGCTAGAGTGTACTCATGATATATTACCTTTATAAGCTGAATCGTTTGTAAAGAACCGCTTCTCACTATATTGCTATTTTGCTTCTATGGAGATAAAAAACAATTCGTACCAGCCAAGATTTGAATCCGGATTGTCTCATTCAACAATTCGACACCTTACAGATTTATCCACGTCATCGTTTGAGATTTACGAAATCACTATTTTAATCCACGATTAATCCGAGATATTTATATATATTGGTGCAACAGAACTTTCTAAGAATGTGGATTAATTAGTTCTTGCTTTTAATCTACAGAACATTTTTTTAAAAATGAAACCAAGGGTCCAGCAAGCCATAGACATCTAAATGCCAGCAATAAAATTCAAACTTCAAATGGAATCAGGGGTAATTGCCGACAGTAGCAGGTTTGATGGCTGATTTGACAACACATTTAATATGGTCTGTGTAGTTAAGTGGCGAGCGTATGAGACTCTTATTCTAAAGGCTCTTGGTTCGATTCCCAGCCTGCATTTTTCTTACATTTACATTTTTCTTAAAAAGGAATTAAACATTGTAAATAATGTTCGACTAAAAGAGAATTATACCATGAACAAGACTAGACAAACGAAGGGGCAGGAAGAAGTTACGGACTGATTATCCTTAAGCTTTAAAATTTCATTTTTTCATGTCTTTCAAATTTTTCTTTTCCTCTTTCCTTCTTTTCCCTCTTTTTCTCTCGTTTCGCTCTTTCCATGCTTTCTCTGTCTCCACATGATGCATATCATTATGTTCCTTTTCTTTGCATTAATTCCTATTTCTTAAAACTTAACGTGAATGAAATTTCTAGCTATCTATCTGGTGTTTTTCTAAGTGATGCTTAACTACTAATTCCTTAAGGCTCCAAATGGAGGAATTTCCTGGCATGTCATGTTTAGTGACATGTTTATACTATCATGTTGGATGTCCAACTATCAGGCGTACAGTAAAAGAATTCTGAAACAATTTTCTCGGAAGAGCTAGCATTTCTTATAGCTTCAACCTTCACTTAATTGTGTTGCTCACTGTACTTTCCGAAGCAATATTGGTCTGCTCGAAGGGGGTGTTTTCTGTATTGTTTCTTCACATTGAAAGCGATGTTGACTGTCGCTTGTGATTACAAGGAAGCTATTGAGCAGTTAGAAATGAAATTTTGAACATGGTAAGTACACATTCTGAGAGAGCGTATCCTAACCCAGGCAGAAAGGGTTCAAAATATATGTAAGAAATACAGTATAGCGCGAGTCCGTCAAGTTAGGAAGTTGAAATTCAGTATAGAAATTACTCATTAAAAATAAGGAGACACGTGTCCTAGCAATTTTTAAGTATTATTGTTTTACAGATAGAAAGGGGTTATTTTCTGTAACTCTTTCTTTATATTGAAAGCGATGTCGCCTATTGTTTTTGGTGCTATCACGAGAAAACGGCTGAATAGTTTGAAATAAATTTTGTAGCATAGCTTGACATAATGTTAAGTTAAGATTGCTTTGATTGAATAGTGTATCCTAAGGTGATTGAGAAAATTTAATATTTCTGTCAAAATGCAATATCCCACGAGTCTATCAAGTTCGGAAGATGCAACTCAAAACATAAACTTCTCATTCAAGTAAGAAGACACAATCTCATTATTATTTAAAATTTTCGTTTTAAGAGGGGAAGGGACTTTCTCTATATTTTCTATCTTTACATTTATATTTTTCTGTCTATGTTGTGTGTTGTTTATGATCGCATCACGAGTAAACGGTCGACCAGTTTGAAATACATTTTGAAACATACCTCGTGCTTGGATTTCATCACGGCACTTTGATTAAAGAGTTATCCTGAGGACGGTGTAGGTTCATCGAGAAATACAGTATGTAACGTACCCTACTGGATGTTGAAAATTTTCCCTTAAATCTTTTCTCCGTATGTGACGAATTGACATTTCAGCTACTTGATAACATAAGTGTTTTTCGTTTCACAGTGTGAAACTACGGTGAACTTCCAAAATATGGGAACTTTAACACTCAAACTTGAAATAGTATTTCTATGACTACTCGTTGCAATAGATTAATAAGATCAAAGGCAGAACTTGTTCCTCGGACACTGAATCCATATCAAAAAGTCATTATTTGATATCCTCTACTGCTTTTGTCTTATGCCGATAAAGTTTGCAACCGGAAATCGTTAATTTGAACCAATTCTGGATTGAATAGATGATTAAGGGAAGAGATAGATCCTACTCTTGGGAAACTGAATCGATTACAAAAAATTCAATCTCAATATTTCAAAACTGTTGAAGGTATTAGAGGAAGGTAACCGCTACTATTGTGGTAATGTTCGTGATAGAGATGGTACGTTTCCTTGAGGCAGTAAATCGTTTGCAGAAAAACACCCTCTCGTTATCGGTTAACTATTTTCGCTTTATGGCGATAAACGTTGAAACCGGAAATGACTAATTTGAACCACTTCTGGTATGAATAGAGAGTTATCGTAGGAGATACAATCTATCCTTGGGACGCTGAATCAATTGCAAAAAAAAAAAAAAAAAAAAGCTATATCTCGATATTTTTTACCGTTTTTGCTCTACAGAAATCACTATTGAAACTGGAAAGTTGTAGTCAATTTCAACCACTTTTGATCTCATTAGAGTGTTAGGGATAGTCCTGATAAGTTGCCTCGAGACGCGGAATCGTTTGCAAACAAGTGCTTCTTGCTGTCTGTTATTGTTTTCATTCTATGGCCATAACTATTGTAAAATTCTCTCTATTTATGTAGGGCAGAGCAGTGTTAGGGACGCGGAATCGTTTGCAAATAAGTGCTTCTTGCTGTCTGTTATTATTTTTATTCTATAGCCATAACAATTGTAAAATTCTCTCTATTTATGTAGGGTAGAGCAATTATCGTACAGGGAAAATTGGATTTTCCCATCACCTTTTATTATAAATGATCCTTCTGAATACAGAAATATATTACAGTAAGTAGTTTCCTCTACTACTTTTAGGTAAGAAAGAGAAAGGAACCCAATGACCAAGCGTCTTAGGGCTTGTATAAGTGAAGTTACTCTCTTTGACCAGGCGTCGTGAGAGGGTAAGGTGTTCCCAATGGCCAGGAGCCTAAGGGCTTTTGGTGGTTTGATCAACCTGTGAGATTGATGCTTCTTGAGGCGTGCTGGTGACTTTTATCCTTAAATGTCGGCTACCTTCAGTGATCTACGTCTTGCCGACTGCTGGCGATTGTGGACGACTCCTCTTCGGTACTGTCGTCTGCGTTGTATTTGTTTACTGCCAACACGTGTAGTACACACATGGTTATCGCATGATGTGAAGACATGCGGAACTTATTAACAATTTGGTTACAATGGAACTTATTAACAATTTGGTACTGTAAACAAAATATCAAACGGAAACAACTACCTTCCGAAACGTTTCACACGAAATTACTGGAGAATGAAGATCATCTTATCTAGTTTCGGTATGTTCCATCGAGGATTACGACACAAATGCGTGATGCAAATACTAATTTGTAACAACAAAAGGTACCTGTTTTCGTAAACATTTTCAATTCTCTCTCTTAATGATTTATTCATAAACTGTTTCATTAAGATAGACGACCTGAATTAACTTATAAATTGAAGAAAGTGAATGACATACAGTAGTTTTACTTTTAATATTTTATAAACTTTGAATAACCAAGCGAAGTAGCTCAAGTGGTAGAACATTGGCTTCGCATTCGGGAGATCGTGGGTTCGATTCCAGATGCCAGCCATCCTGACTGGGATTTTCCAGGGTTTTCCTTAGTCCTACCAAGCAAATGCCGGGATGGTACCTACTAAACAGGCCCTGGCCGATACCTTCCCAAATCCTTTCCATTGTTATTGCTGTTAGATATCTAGTGTAAAATGGCTTCTGAGCTGTATCTGGTGATTGTTAAATAAATAAATAGAGCGTGGGAAATTCAAGAGAAAAATGCAAATTTCTGCTTGTCAGGATGTGATTTTATAATGTTTCAGGTTGGCATCACTGTTTGGAAGTCTAAAATGAAGAAGCAGGCCCGTATCCACCGGTGTTTAGGGAGGCCGGGCCCCCTAAATTTTTGCTGCCCCCTCTAAAATTATCACGGTAGCCTTGCAAATGAACTATAATACGGTGATGAACTATAATATGGTTGCATCGAGCCCCCCTAACTTCTACCGGTCCCCCTACATTTTGATTCTGGCTACCGCCCTGTGAAGAAGATCTTGTTTGTGATCACATCACAAGAAAACGACTGAATCGTTCGAATTGAATTTTTGGATATAGTTATCACGTACCTCGAACTGGGTTTCTGTCATATTACTTTAATTAAAATTCGTATCAAAAGGTGCAAATTTGTGAGGCAAATTCAGAATCTCACGATTCAGTCAAGTTAGAAGGACCGTACTTTCCATATAAACTCCTCATTGAAAATAAATAGAAACATGTCCCAGCGTTTTTAAGAATTCCTGTTTTAAGAAGGGGAAGTATTTTTTATATATAACTTGTTTCTTTAGATTAAAAACGATGTTGCCTGTTGTTTGCGGTCGCATTGTGGGTTAACGGTCGAGCATTTTAAAATATATTTTGGAACACTGTACCTCCTATGAGCTGTTCTTATATCATGTTTTATTTAAGGAAGTAGAAGGGTTCAAAATTTATATCAGAAAGATCTTATGATTTTTATTACACTTTCATTGAAGTGCATATCCTAAAGACAAGAGCAGGCTCAAATATATTCCTTAAGCATATTTTCCCCTTGCTTAGAATGAGGAGTTCAGCTAGTGTTATAAATGAACTAATATGTTTAATGTTGGGGTAATTAATATAGAGACAAGCTAAGGTGGAAACTAATTAAGAAGAGCTAATTATTATTGATTAGTGCTAAAGCTACCTATCAGTGGATAAAGCATCTACAGTAATACGTGGAATTTCATACTAACTTTTCTCGCCTACGTGTATATGGTACACTATCTTGTTTTGTTGTAGGTGGTATAATTATAGTTTAAGCGACGCTATACATTATTGGAACAATAATCTTTCATTGGCTTTATTATATCCATACATGTGGGTGGGAGAATGATTACAGGTATTATAAAGTTGAGCGTTTTGTAGCTTTCTAATTGTTCCTATTTATTCATTTCTTCTCAAGGCAAATATTGGCTGATACTTTTTCTCAGAATTATGTATCCAAATAGTCTCTGCTTCTGTGTTTTTTTTCTTTTTCTTTCTTTCTTTTCTTCTTTTTTCTTTTTTCTTTTTGCTTGTCAAGGATTAACTTTCACAAACATTCAACACTTCAGGCAGAATTATATACTTTTATAAAATTTCCATTCACATTTGTCCCATAGTTGTCGCAACAACGAAAGATTTCTTGGAGAGTATAACAAATATTAGTCAATTTCCTGGACATTATTATTATTATTATTATTATTATTATTATTATTATTATTATTATTATTATTATTATTATCATTATTATTATTATTATTATTATTATTATTATTATTATTATTATTATTATTATAGTATTTCGGTTGTTTTTTTTTTTTGTTTTGTTTTACGCGTTCCGACTATTGACTCAAGTCTCTTTAAAGGACTGCTCTAGTCCCTGTATTCAAATCACTATGCAAGAAATTACAACCATAGAAGTGTTAAAGATAATTTTAAAATATAAAAGGTATTATTACTAAATATGTAATATTGCTGAAATATTTGATAGTGTATATTTCAATTTTGGGACACCACAAATTTATAGAATTACAAGCTCATTTGTCCAGTGCTACGCGGACACTTATTTCTTCCAATCTTCCATTACATACAAAATAATAATTTATATTGATTTGGACTCTAATCACAGACCTATGGATTCAATACTTCGATTATTTTTACATGTTATCTTTTTCTATACATTGAATGTATCAAGTTTGTTTAAAATTATTCCAGGTGTCCTGGGCTAGAACATAACCACATACACAAACATACTCCACACACACACACACACACACACACACACATATATATATATATATATATATATATATATATATATATAGGTTTGCTGATTTTTATATTAAGAAGAGAAAGAAGAAAATAGATATAATGTGAATATATAAATAAATAAGATTTTGGAATGTTTAAAATAATAAGGTTTGTGGCACGCCGTTGGCAGGACAACTAGATATAAACAGATTATAAATAAAATGGAAGGATATCACGAAAAGGAACGAAATGTGTATTAATTTAATGTGGCTCATATTTAATTTAAAAGGTTTGAGAACCAAGGCTATACAACGATATATTTATCATATTTTGATTATTATCGTTGCATAAAATGGTGCCGGAGACATCGGGAAAGTGAAGAAATTAAGTGTATCGTTTGAAGTAAAGTAAAGCAAGCACCATAGAGCTTCATAGAGATTTCACCCTTTTACGAAATGCGAAAATTATACCTAGAAAGAAAGTGAGCCTTATGGATAATGAAACAATGGATTCACAGATAACTCAGACCAGAGGGAATGTTCCGGAAAGTGTGTTGGATATTTTGAAAGGGATATCTCAACAAATTAAAGACCGGTCTCAACGCTTTGAGGAAAAACTTGAGCAAATACAAGAACGTAATGACGGCAAATGGGATCAGGTGCAAGAGCAACTGAATCAAGTTAGTCAACAAATTGCTAGAAAATTTGGAAGATACGATAAAAATATGGAAAGGATAGTTCAAAGATGTAACGAAGTACAGGACTCTGTAGACATTCTAGGAACTACAGTAAATGTGCATACAAACCAAATCCAACAGTTACAAGGGGAAGTGAATCTCCTTAAAGACAAATGTATTTATGATGGTACAGTGCAGGATGGTGGGCACATGAATGCTGTACACCTCACATCCGTCGATTGGGAATCTACACATAATCCAAAAACGATCCTTGAACATCCCCAATCCTCTAGCTGTAGTGAGGATGATACTGAAGAAGAAAGAAGAAAGAGGCGGTCATCCCATCATATGCGTAATCATAGGTATTTAAGAACAAGCACAGGTAAATCGTTAAGGTTCAGTGTTGTGAAATCACTTACTAAGTTTAGTGGTATTCCGGAGGATATAACAGTGAGGGCGTTTCTCGAAAAATTCGAGGATGAGTGCGAGCTAATGGGCGTACACGAATCTCAATATGTAAAGTTACTGCCACATATATTATTGCCACCATGTCTAACTTGGTTCAAGGCCGTTAGGAGTAATCTCCGCACTTATTCCGACTTTAAAAATGCATTAATGTCCAATTATGAAAACGATTTTTTGGTAGCAAATAGAGACGCATTGCTGAGAACGAGACCTTTCAATCCTAAGGTGCATAAAAACATCACTGAATTTGTAATATCAACCTATAACGAGCTAAAACCTCTTAACCCTAATCATCCTGAAACCAGAATAATTGCTTCAATACGTATTCTGTTGCCTTTTAGGTTACAGCAAATGTTAATATCAGCACAGTGTGTCAAGTTCAGTCATCTAATTATGCTTGTCCAAAATTACGAAAGTCAATTCGTAATGCAAAATAATAATAGAGGACAGGACAAAGGTCAAAGCAATTCTGGTCGGGGTCATGTACAATATGCCCCAGTGCGTAACTTAAGTGTACAACCGGAGAATACCTTTAATAGCAGAATAAACAATGCTACCGGTAACCAAGCACAGCCGAACCGTGGGAACATGAACAGGAATTATAGAAATAACAATCGCAATTTCAGTAGGAATAACAACCGTCGCCTATTTGTGCAAAATCGAAGTATAGACAGCAGAAATTACTTTGATAGGAGATATACAGATGATTGTAATTACTCACGTAGGAATCCGAGTATTGTAAACATGCATAATCGTCAAGAAAACACCCAGGATTGTGGAATACAGTGTAACTTAAATGAAGTTATGATTCATCGTGATTTGAGTTAGGTTGTGTTGATGCAAATTGGATTGAATTCGCGCTGAGAAAAAAAATGCAAATATTTTACGGATATGAAAATCGGTTTATGTTATTTAATCTTGAGTTTATGTCTATGATCGCAGTTTCTCAAATTATGTCTACAAATGTCTTAATGTTATGTATATTATTTAATATTTGTGTTCCATACTATTTATGTTTTTTTTCTTATGATTGCCAACATATAACATCAATCTCATTATTCATGTCTTGATGTTAAAAAGACGTTAATTATTATGCTATGTCCTGATTATTTTCAATATTGCTATCTTAATTTATGTTTTGTTTAATTATATCTTATATTCGATCATATTGTGTCCAAAGAACAATTATGTGAATATCACATACATCTTTTTCAAAACCTTGTTCATGATGCCCAAGTAAATAATTATTAAATTGTAACAAAGCATGTAATGGCCCCGAAAAGGAATCAAACAACTTGTAAAAGCATTTAATGGACCTGAGAAAGGAATTAAATAACTTATTAATCTTATTTCGAATGTGCCCTCCTCGTCGTTGAAATGTATAAATGAATGAAGATGATAAAGTTTAAAATGAATATGATAATGAAGATGATAATAATATTGTTATAGAATTAAATATGATATATATCTATGTATAATTATATGAATTGTAATTTTTAAATATACGAGGTGCATTCGAAAACTCGGATAATTCTCATATGTATGTAAACGGTCCAGAATCCTTTCTCCTTTTTTTTAAATAAAAGTTAATGAATAAAAAGGAAAATTCCGTTCAGGCGCCATAATATACAACGGTACAATGGTACATTGTATATTAATACTAGGTTTGCTGATTTTTATATTCAGAAGAGAAAGAAGAAAATATATATAATGTGAATATATAAATAAATAAGATATTCGAATGTTTAAAATATTCGAATGTTTTGTGGCACGCTGTTGGCAGGACAACTATATATAGAAAGAATATAAATAAAATGAAAGGATATCACGAAAAGGAACGAAGTGTGTATTAATTTAATGTGGCTCTTATTTAATTTAAAAGGTTTGGGAACCAAGGCTATACAACGATATATTTATCATATTTTGATTATTATATATACGTAAATCACACGCATCCATATTATTGCAGCCACTCTCTATCTTTCCTGGCAACACTTGCTCCCTTCCTCAATATCCCCATCCGGCAGGTTGCTGCGTATATGTGAAGTGCTCCATTGTTTGTAATGTTCCGCTTGGCTATACACGGCGATCTGCCTAGCCGAATTGTAGCAGGAAGATCCGGCTGTTTTTGCTCGAGGGATAAATGGACGGCGACCGCCGTACATATGTGAAAAGCTCCATTGCTTGCAGTGTCTTCCTTCCCTGTCCGGCAATTCGCCGTCGCTTCATATTTTGTTCATATTTTGAGTTTCAACGATAGAAAGAAAAAAGAAATGGAAACTTTGGATAATATCTCAACAATGCTATCAAAATGCTTCTTAAAATTGTTAGTGTATATTTAGACTGCCAATTCCTAATGGTGCCTCATCAAACATATTTACTTATCCATATTTATTACTGCTTATTTGTCACAACCGTTATTGAAGTGTTACATTTATGAATATGTATTTTTTCCTTACTTCTTGTTGCGAATTTTCTTGCTGCACATGATTAAGGCAAGTTAATGATGATGCAAGAATCGATGGAATGAGAAAGTGGGAGGAAACAGGAGTACCCCGAGAAAACCCATAAACACGATGTTGTCCACCACAAACTTACTTGACCAGGGATCGAACTCCACGCACCAGAGGTAAGCGCTTTATTATTGATCCACGGTGACTTCTCAATTTTGTTCAATTTTACTTCTGAAGAAAATGTTCGTTCCACTCGTTCTTGCAAAAGTTATTTTTCTTTTACGAAGACACTTGTTTCCTTGTTGCTACTTAGCCTGAGTGTCTTTTCTCGAAAAAAAAAGTATACGATTATAGTACTCGCGCCGAGTCGTGAAGTTTGGGCTCTAAACCAATCATAGAAATATTTTGCTTGAGCTCCGACACATCGGAAAACTTCGGTACAATTTGTGCAGCCGCTTCCCGAGAGCACATGTGGGGAAACGTCAAACAGCTGAAATTCACTAACAATCTTGCCAATCTTTGAAGACATAGTAACTGAGTATTTAAAAAAAAGCATTTAAAATTTGTCAATAATAACACTGCACAACAATAACCAATCCGACAACACTGTACTCTAGAGAATGTCTTACGTGTAGCCAGGGCCGCAACTAGGGGTGGGGCAGAGGGGGCATGTGCCCCGGGCGCGTGGTTGGAGGGGGCGCCGGAAAGAAGATATATCAATTGTTTTAAAAATCGCACCCTTTCCCTTGAGGAACTTATTCTAGAGGTTAAAAGAAATCAAAAGTTTATTTGGCCTTTTCCATGGGACCTCTTTTCGTTGATTATATATATTTGATTATATTTACTATAGGTGTAATGTCATAATTTAAAAACCTAATATTGCATGCATTTGTTCCCTTGGGCGACCACAGAGAATCCGCCCCCCCCCCTTTCCTTTTCCTACCACTAGGAGCTGTTTGTTTGTATAATTCCATTGAGAACAGCTCTGAAGTTTAAAACGCTGTTATCAATAGGGGCAGGGGCGAAAAGTTCCCGATTTTTGTTGCTTGCTGGTGGTTGAAGAGTTTAGCTCAGACGCGCCCCCTGTAATGTTACGCAATTGCTGTGATGTTTTTAAACTAGAGGGCAGTTTTGTGTCGGAAAAGATAATTTACACGCCTCGGTGTATTTAATTGTTTCTTGTACGCCTACCAAGAGATTTTGCGAGTGAAGGCTGTATGAAGCTTTATCTATTAGTTTTGCTTGAGAGCTTTTCGAGGCATTTTGAATTGTTATCTATCAGTCCAACTTATGCTTTATTATGCTTTATTGTTAATTTCAATCATTTTTTTTACATTAATCGTGTATAATGTATAATATTTACTATACATTAAATCTAAATATCTTGATCTATTTATTAATATTTTATGAAGCAATTTCTTTCATATTTAATGAACTTTCTAGTTAATGCACTGTAAAGAGAGATACTTTGCTCGAATCAGTTTTTTCTATCACTTGTGTGCACCTTAGAGATGCATATATACAGAAAGAGAAAATATACAGAAAGGTGCCCAAAAGGTACAGAAAGTGCTCAAGTTCGAGAGGTACACATAACAATATAGTGTGGAGTTCTTGTGTGCTTCATTGTTGATGGAAAGTTTTCTTCTTTTCTCCACATCAAAGGATTACCCGAAAAATTTACGGAAATAAAAATAAGCTTTTCATTGTTGCATTGTTATGTTCTCAATGATTTTGGATCGTAAATATTGGTTTTAAAAACATTTCTCATCAGAATTGGCATTTTGCAAACTCATTGACCATCTGATCAACACTCAAACTATAATGAAAAAACTTTGACGCTTTGAAACACCCGTGACATCAATAGTCGCGCGGGCTACAGATGTAGCCCATGAAACTTTCAAGCAGAATAACAATGATATCCTTTCGATTTTACGTTTGACCACACCCTAAACACGCAGAATGATAGTTGATAGAAAGGTACACAGACACCCTTTGAGTTATCATCTCGAATTACTTTGCGGCAAGGAAAATAAAAACGCTGGGCTGCAATGGTAGCCCGCGCTCGTATTGGAGGGTTAAAATACTTAAAAATCGATATAACTGGTTTCATTAAGAATGTTATTTACAGTTGCAATCCATAAGTGATACTTTTCGACTAAACCTTGGGGGGGGGGCGCCGAATTGTGTGTTGCCCCGGGTGACAGAAACCCTAGTTGCGGGTCTGCGTGTAGCGCGAGAGAAGGCACTGACAAAATTTGATTGATGGGGGTTGACGACTGGAACACATCCTCGCGTTCTGTTGGGTGGTGAAATCAGTAGATCTAGGTCAACCTTCACGACTCGGCGCGAGTACTATAGTTTTAAGAGCCAGCCTCGCAACAGTAGCCCTTCTCTTCAGAATTTATTGAAAGAATTGGGGAATCATACTACCATTCAAAAACCTACATATTCAAATAAGGGAAACCAAAGCTTAATTTATTCTTTTACTAGACACAATGTCCATTCTCCGCACGGAAAGAGTAGGAGTACGGAAAACATTTGAAATTTCTACTTGAATACCTATCTCCCCTTAAGAATGCGTATTTAAATCTAAATGAAAAGATAACAACCCGTATTCACCAAAAATTTCAGAAATTAATTTTAAACGGTTTAACAATATCCTCAATTTCGTCATTGCGTGAAAGCAAAGTGAGATTTAAAATGTTATAGAAATTTCCTCCCAACCTTCCCATCAAGCGCACACATAAGGTGGAAGAAGAATTTTTGACAATGTTGGGATAACGTGTCAACTTATTTTTAATAATTTTTTGTAAACAATAAAGAGGATCACGCATGAGAAGTTTCAATTTCGTCCGGTAGTCGCGTCTTAGGGAGTAACGCCATCGGTCGGGTGTATAGATTTTTTCTAACACACCACTTTATCTTTAATGCAAACAAGAAATTCATTCATGTATAGCTATCGCACCCCTACCGATAGCACCGATACAACAATGAAGGAGTAGGGGAGATATTTTAAAAATAACTTCAGTGAAGAAAAGAGAATAAAAAACGTTATAGCTAAAATTGTATTATTGTTAGAATTTTTCGAACGGCAGGACCAATGGCGGGTTAACGAACGCGGCCTAGATAAATGCTTCAGATATCTATTTCAAAAAAAGATTTTAAAATGTGTTTCCGTCCAGGAGTTATCGTGTAAAATAACGGGTGTACATACTAATATTTACTAGGGATGATTCCATACTGGGACCACGTACCGGAACCTTTAGGAAACCTATATATCGTCTGAAAGCTCTTGCCATGACAAGTACGAAATCGTTTTCAAATCACGGGCAAACCCGCAACTTGACCCTATAAGGGGTCGATTTGTTTGTGTTTGTAACCCTATGTATGGCATATTCGACAGAATAGAAATGAATGCTATGATGTATCACACGTAAGCGCCTGAGCCCATCATGTTCTTTTTCGGCTCATTCCTAGAACGTGATTTGGGCAAGTGGTTGATAATATCACTTTGCATCCTGACGTACCCATTTGGTCAGTGTTGCCAACGAACTGTAAATACAATGTGGAAGATGGTATCTATACCACTGGATGTATTACCATGAAACGTGGCATAAATATCGTTATTCATTGGAGAAAATATACTGTGAACGTACTCTTCTCCCAAGTACTCCAGTTTGTCAGTGTTGCTAACCAATTTTAAAAATGAGAAGTTGTAAAACAGGTTCCATACGATGAGACGTTTATACGCCAAGCTTGGCAGAAACATCACACGACACAATAGCAAAAAGACGTTGAGTATTACCGTCTCCCAACCATCCTAGGTTATCAGTGTTTTCAACCATTCTAAAATACATTTTCTCGAAAGGTTGCCTCACCATGTCATAATGAAGCTCGTATGACCATATGTCTGCATGACTCAACCAACCCTTTCTTTCTACACGAGCTCCTAACCAGTACCTTCGTTGCTGCATGGTTAACAGTCATGTTACATGATCAGCCACATGTTCATATTATTAGACAATATAAAAATACCGCCAAGCTAGTATACTGCTATTTGAAGAACTTTCATATTGAAAACGTTAGCAATACTGACAGACAGGTGCTTGGGGAATGGTACCAACCACAGTATGTTCTCTGTTGTGTCTAATGATGTTTATTTCAAGTTTTGTCTCTATGCATGCAATGATCAGGCAACCTTTCGAGAAAATGTATGTTAGAATGGTTGGAAACATTGACACTACGAATGCTTATGGGTTTACATTAACATACTACAAACTAGTATGGGTTGCGGTCTAATTACGTCCGCCAATGCTGTCGACTTCATGTGAAAATCTTGAATGTTCACATTGGTTGGCAACACTGCCTAATTGGGGTTTTGGGAGACAGAGACATTCATTCACACTAAGTTTCCGATTGCTTTTTTTTTTTTTTTTTTTTTGCATCTGTCACATTTGTTCTATATTCGTTCAATGGCACACCATTTGCAACATTATGATGTTTACACTTGGTTGGCAACACTGACAACCTAGGATGGTTGGAAGACGATAATACTCAACGTCTTTTTGCTATAGTATCGTGTGATGTTTCTGCCAAGTTTGGCGTATAAACCTATCATTGTACGGAACCTGCTTACAACTTCTCATTTTTACAATAATTGGTTGGCAACACTGACAAACTGGAGTACTTGGGAGAGAAATACGTCCACATTATATTTTCTCCAATGACTAACGATATTTATGTCACGTTTCATGGATATACATCCAGTGGTATAGATACCATCTTCTACATTGTATTTACAGTTCGTTGGCAACACTGACCAAATGGGTACGTCAGGGTGCAAAGTGATATCAAACCCTTGCCCAAATCACGTTCTGGCAATGAGTCAAAAAAAGAACGTGATGACCTCAGGCAAAAAAAGAACGTGATACATCTTAACATTCATTTCTATTCTGTCGAATATGCCATACATAGGGTTACAAACACCAACAAATCGACCCCTTAAGTTGCGGGTTTGCCCTATAAGTGCGGGCTTGCTACTTCTCATGGCAAGAGCTTTCAGACGATATATAGGTTTCCTAAAGGTATTTGGTCCCGGTATGGAATCATCCCTAGTTAGTATTGTGAGTTCCACTTGAGTGATCCTAATAAAAATCTTATATTCCTTATATTATCCTTATTAATTTCATTCGCCTAACGACGGGAGCTCGAGACATTCTATTTTTGGAACAAAGTTTGAACCTCCCTTAAGATATAGATTTTAATGAAAGTTACATGACGAAAACCCAGTTCGAGATATAGTACAGTTATATTCAAAAATTTATTTCAAACAGTTTAGGCGTTCTTTCGTGACATGATCACAAAATCAATAACTTTCATTTTTATTTACACGATTGTTGCGTATGACCCATGGTGCTCTGATTCTTGAAGAAAGAACTTCAGAATAATTTACTCTCTGCTCCTTTTTATTATTTAATCCAGTATTTTTAGTTCATGTATACCAATGGATAATGAATTAAAACTTTCGTGCGAGCGATTCAAAGCTTAATTTTGGGATTGGACACTGAATTTTGTTGACTCCATATTGTACGCAGTTAAAGCACGCGATGGGATTCATATGCTGACAACATATCACACAAAAATATACTATACGACACGCTATAACCTTTTACAGACTGTAAAACCAGGAAGGTGTTGGTTTCATTAATTGCCTTTAACCCGAGAAAGATCAAGCAATGTATTTAACCGATCTTATTTTACTGTACAAAAAGAACTTTCTTGTTGCCGATAATGCTTTGTTTGGAGCTTAAAGTATTTTCTCCTCAATAACAAGGTTATATGGGACTTGTATTTACAGTTTTAACTTAGACTCCCAAACTCACATAACGTGTACCTCCACTGAAAATTGAACCTGATATCCTAGTGTAAAGTTGAAGTGATGGACGAAGGTACTCTCTGAACTGAATTACTGTTCTCTTTCTACCGGATAAATACAAGAATTTTACGTAAATATTAGGAAATACTCCTGATAAAAGACTATGATTTTCGATGGGGTTCGGTGATGTTACACTTGATCTTTTACTTTCAGTGGGATATCAATGGAATTACATCTATGAACGTCAACCCTATAGCAGTACGAAACTGAAGACTCAATTTTAGTAAACTTTGTTTGAAAATAAAAAGAATTCTTACAAATTTTAATTAATTAACTTCTTGTTTTCTTATTTCAATCTGTCTTTGTAATCTTCTATTTTTGGAATATTTATGCTTCATATACTGTACTGAAGGAAATGCTTTCTTTTTAAAAAGAATTAACGTCCCACGATTGTGTCTGATAGGCTGAAGAAGATGAATGATTAATGAAAGAGTATGCCTATAAATTGATTGGTGGAATAAGAGTGCGGGAGGAAATTGTAGGATCCCGAGAAAATCCACGGGGATAATATCGTCTACCATAAACCCACATGGTCTGGAATCAAACCAAGGAACCCTCGCCTAAAAGGTAAATGCTGCCCTATCAATGATGGTAAACCATTATTACCCCTGCCATCTAGCAGCAACTAACTAAACTTATTTGTTAAAAGTATCATTTCCTTTCTTAATTACGTACTTAACATGAACAACATTGTTTTTCAATATTTTCAAGTTTTTTTCCTTTTCTTAGAATATTGATCTCTATTTTATTTTCATCTCTTATTGCTTCCTGAAGAAGGAAATCACAAATATTTCCCTGTCAGTCAAGGCCGATGATTTAAAATGTTTCAGGACAGTTGTTTGACTTACAATGAAAGCCGGAAACCTGCTCATTCAAGTGGGATTATTTGTTTATCCAACTCCGGGTTTTTCTTCTCCCATTGTTTCTAGAAACAACAGAATAAAAAGAGAAGTTAACGAGCAATGGCAGAGACTTCTATTAAGTTTCCAATTATTGGGTTTCTTGTTTCCTTTAATTGGTATTTAGACAGTGATGCTATTAAAGTAGTGTTTCCTACCAACAATTGTTAGAATGTTTGATGGTGTCAATGGCCCCTGAAAATAAATTTGCACTAGATAATAGTTTATTTATCATATTTATCATATTTGCTACTTGAGCCAGCATATTTCATTTCTCGGTTCTGACTGTGGAGACACCAATTTAGTTAAATTACATAACTGATCATTATTACTGCGTGGTCTTACTAAAACTCGTCGCCAGTTGTAACAACTTCGCATACACCTTATCATGGATAGGCTCCGTAAACATACCATAATACAATCAAGTATAAGTACCAATATCTCCATATTTGCAAGGTTAATAATAATCCACATTACCCAACACAACACCCAGCAAATTCTACCTAGAATAACTGTTGCGGACATTCTTTGATTCATTCCTATACTTTTATTTTGATAGGTGCAATACAGCCAATATTCAACATCAACAAGAAAAGCAAAGAATAGCAAACAAAATCAGTTCCTTTTCTTTTCCAATTCTCGCAATGCATGTGCTTAATTCTTAGCACTTTCAGCCTCTAACCGTACAGTTCTAACTTTAATTTCAAAACGTCTCTGTCCAAAATACTTTCCTCAATATTTGGGATATAATTAGTATAATAATACCAAGTTGATTGAAAATAAATTTCTTAGCAAATAAATATTACATATACAAAATTTTCATAATTCCGTTAAGTTTTCTGAAGCACTGGCAATTTTTACTCCTTTATCAAAAATTCTGTAAAGTGGACAAGAGACATTTTGAAAATACATTCGACCATGCAAGGACAAGTAATAAGTCTTGCAATACTCTCAAACACAACATATCTGTATTTATTACAGCATAATGAAAGCGGGTTTTAACATTCAAAGTATAGACCCTTGTGTTGGACTGTCAGCGCCACCTTCCTGCCAGTTCCTCGATTGCACATTGATATCACATCTTGTTCTTAGAGGCAAAGGAGTCAGTCAGTGTTGTTTCCATCTCCCATTGGCTAATGAAACATCATGGTTTCAGGACGTGCGCTATAGACCGAAACAATTAGAAATCAAAAGAGGCTAGGTCAGGTCTATGTGCTGAGCTCACGAAAGTTCGATGCCATCAAGTTCCTGCACTTTTGATTGCGTTTTCGAGCCGAATGGGGTTTACCTTCTCCACTTGCAGCAGGACACGCTTTCGGTTCATCAGTGCAGGATATTTTTGGCGTAGTACAGCATATATCTGCTTCAACTGTTCGGAATAAAGGTCTGCAGTGATGATAAGACCACTGGAACGAATACGAAGTGAATTACCTCCTTGTACCGTAATTCCATCATACAGGGAGCATGACTTTATGCTTGAAACAGTCTTGTTAAATACCAATTCTGGAAGTTGGCCCTTCCTCACTACTGTTTTTGTACATTTAGGTATCGGAAAAACACCCACTTTTCGTCTGTTTCAGGAAACAAACATTACGCGGATTTGGCAGCAGTTGTCAGCACACATATATTCTGCTCCGGGCCTGAGCTGGAGTAGTACAATGCAGCATCACCTGATAGTGATTCCGAGTTCGTGAAAGTGGAGCACTACAGTGAACTGAGACATCCCAAGTTGTTTTGACAATCGTTGTGTGTTGGTGCATGGATATTCCTTAATGGCGTGTTGTATGATCTCAGAATCTCTTGCTCTGGGACGGCCGGACCTTGGCACGCAATTTACAACCTGCACGAAATTTCTGAAACCAACAAATTGTTGTGCTGTGGTTCTGTAGGGAGCAAGACTTTCTAACTGAATTGGGCGCTGCAGATTTTGTCTGTTGCTTCCGATTAGTGCTGTTAAAATTATTCGAATAATTTGTCTGTTGTTATTCGAATATTTGAATATTCATTTCAATACTCGAACAATTGTTCGATTAATTATTCGTTGTTCGAACAATTCGAATAGTTATTCGTTATTCAAATAATTGTTCAAATAATTATTCGAACAATTCTTCGAATAACGAATGTTGTTCGAAAAATCCATTATTCGAATAATGAATTATTCGAATTTTAATAGCATTACTTCCGATATTCGTTAAAGGAAAGTCCATAAGTCCAAGGCATGAATGTATATTTTTCTGTCTTTTTTTTTTTTTTTTTTTTTTTTTTTTTTTTTTTTTTTTTTTAGAAATCTGCTTAATAAATTCTTATGGCAAGTTGAAATTTCTTCCAGAATTTATATAATACAATTTGCATCAAGAGAATTATCATATGCTAGGCATGTTAAGTATAAAGATCCCTAATTTTCTTTTGTTTTATTGTTTGCTACCAATGAAAAAATTGAAACTCATGTTAAGACTGACTATTTTCTGCTCCAATTCTTCTCGAAGAAATCATAAAGTACGCTATTTTCTTTCTCCTCAAAGCGAAAGAATCAACAGAAAGAAATGGGCGTTCATTTTACTTTATTTATTTATTTATTCGAAATCTTTTGGAGCACAAACGACGGAAGCACATAAAATAGTGTTATTAGCACTGCTATCTTCCTGTGAGAAAAACTGTCGTTGAACAAAATTAATTGATAAACAGTGGTAATAGATTAATTTGTATGTATATATCAACAAGGCTGTATATACTACAAGACCTACAGTATAAAATGGGATATGAACCACAATAATGTGTTCAATCTTTTTCAACCGGGAATAAAACCCGGGCCCTCGTTTATCCAAAGCACGCGAGCTTCTCTTCATCCTTTTATTTCTTTTGAAAGACATTGGTTTACTGAAACTCCTTTATACGATACAATGTATTTACTCTGTGTGTCATTGTATGTATGTCCATCCGGGAGACAAAATACGAGGATCGGCTGGTAAGTTCTCGGCCCGACCCCTTCCGAATGTACTACCCTGATGTAATTAATGTCATGTGAAATGTTGATCTTTTATATGTTTAAGTACCAAATTTCACGATTTTATCATGAACGATTTTTATTTTACAAGTAATTGAATGAACCATGGCGGAGCCAGATGTCAAATTCACCAAAGAGGAGTTGCGAGGTGTAATGAAGTTCTTCTTCCTACAACAGAAGTCGCCAAGGAAATCCATGGTTGCATGCTAGACACATTGGGTGGACAGTGCCCTACATACTCAACTGTGAAGCAATGATGTGCGAACTTCAAGCGTGGTGAATTTTCAACAGAAGATGGTGACAGGTGTGCCAGGCCAGTGTCAGTGTCAACTCCGGAAAAAGTGGACAAGATTCATGATCTGATTTTGAGCAACAGGCGGATTTCACTTCAGGAGATAGCTGACAAAGTGCGCATATCCAAAGAACGTGTTGGGTCAATAATCAATGATCAGTTGGACATGGGCAAGCTTTCTGCGAAATGGATTCCGAAATGTTTGAACGCGGATCAGAAACACGAACGTGTGAGATCATCGCAGGTAATTTTACGGCATTTTGCGAACTCCAAGAACGATTTTTTGAATCGGCTTGTTACCCAGGATGAAAGGTGGTTGCATTACTTTGATCCGGAAACCAAACAGCAGTCATGCGAGTGGCGCCATTCAGGATCTCTAAAAATACTCAAAAGTAATCATCATAAAAAGAGTTTATTTATCTTCTCGTCGCCCCAACGCAATACTTAAGTAGCAAACATATCCATTCTCAACAATAAAAATTACTACTCAAATACAAAGATCTACAGGCCCAAAAAATTCAAAGCTCAAAAGTCCGCAGGGAAGGTGCTTTCCTCAATATTCTGGGATAAGGATGGTGTTTTGTCCTCAGACTATCTTCCAAAGGGCCAAACCATAACTGCAGAGTATTACTGCAGTCTGCTGGCTAAGGTAGACATTCGTCAATAAGGAAAATATCACACAATCGTCAGTAATATGCCACAAATTTCTCATACAAAGATAAGAAAATAAACTAGTAGTTACGGAAGATACAAATAGAAATTCCTATTTCTACATGTGTTGATACAATTCAAAGAATGCGAAAATAATGTATCCCGTCATATCTTCTTTGAAAATTAGAAGTTAAGGTGACGAAGAATAGTAACATAAAACGGGACCTTCGTTAAAAACGATAAGGTGGCCTCAAGTTGAAGAACGTTTTGTGATATTTTCCTCATTGAGAATGTTTATATAACTTGTTTTCGAGTGACGGAAGGAAATTTTGAGTAAGTCATTGTGACACATACATAAGAACGTCTCCTTATATGATCATTAGTATTTTGTGTATTGTCTTATGCAACGACTTTAACTAGTTAATAGTTTGAGTAGAAGCTGCAGTGACGCGGTAGATAAGTGGTTAACACATTAAAATTCTATTCTGTGGACCCGGGTTCAAATCCAGCCAGGTTGAAACTTTTTTCAAATATTTCAATTTCAATTGCAATACATACTCAGTGTGACAAGCAAGATCTCTCCAGAAAGAAAAAAGATATTGGAATGAGGAGAATTGGAGAAGTTCTGTCAATAGAGGCAATCATTTATAAACTTATTTCCAGTGGTTGTTCTAGATTTGATATATTCACCTACTTTCAAACATTTTCTGATTCATGCTTAGTCAGTATTTTTATTTCTCTAAACATACAGTATATAAAGAATTAATACATTACATACTCAGCAATATTGAGAATAATATATGATGTTCATTGGACAACACGATTCGAACCACAGAGATTCATCTTAAAATGGAGAACTGTTTCGTTAGTCACCTACTTTACAATTTTACCTGCATAAACGCCTGGATCAGAATTAGTGTTGTGAAGGCCAGATAAAAAACAGAAATTTTGGTTAAAAAACAGTTTTTAACCGTTTTTTCCCGAGCTTGGAAAAAACGGAAAATTTGGGAAAAATTGAAAATTTTCGAATATTTTACTACATTATGCTTTTAAACTGAAAACTGTTTTATATTCGCTAGTTTACAGTTAAGATCACTGAGTACTTATGTTTCTTGTATTAGAATAGGGAAAAATTGTGGCAACAAATATATGTTTTTCGTTCACAAACTAATAATATCAACAATTAAGCGAGGTGGATTTGTTAATGATAGACTTTCTTTTATTACTTTTAAGGGTCAGCGCTGTGATATTATTGTTTTAAATGTACATGCCTCAACAGAAGATAAGGATGACAATATAAAAGACAGTTTTTTGAAGAAGTGGAACGGATATTTAATCAATTCCCGCGATACTATATAAAAACTCTACTGGGGGATTTCAATGCGAAGGTAGGACGAGAGGATATTTTCAAACTGATTATAGGGAACGATTTTTTTTAGTTTTACGTCCCACGTTTATGCCGGCTAGGATAAAGGAGACGGTGATGATGAGGAAGGAATGAAATGGTGGAATGAATAAAGTGGGAGGAAACGGGAGAACCCCGAGTAAATCCACGCACACGGCATTTGTCCACCCGAAAGTTCACTTGGCGGGAGCAGGGTTTGAATCCGGGACCCCATGAAAGTAATGACAACGGTGTTAGATTCGTGAACTTCACAACATCCAAAAACCTTATCGTGAAGATTACAAAATTACCACATTGCGACGTTCATAAATATACTTGGACCTCACCAGACGGAAAGAACACATAATCAAATTGATCACGTTTTGGTAGATAGAAGAAGACAATCTAGCATAATTGATGTTTGGTCGTTTAGAGAAGCTGATTGTGACGCTGATCACTACCTGGTAGCAGTGGTAATAAGAGTTAGATTATCGTTGAATAAAGGAAATATTCAATGTCTGAAAACGAAGAGATTTAATTTAAAGAAATTAGATGAGAGCCGGGTAAGAGAGGAATACCAAATTGAAGTTTCGAATAGATTCTCGGTTTTAGAAGATTCGGAATGCACTAGTGTCGAGGATACTTGGATTGAAATTAGAGATAGCATTAAAATTTTAGCAAAAAGAAACGGTGGCATCATTTTTCAACATAGTCCCCATTACTGGCAACACACTTGCGCCAATGCGAAACAAGGTTTTTCATGTCGTCGCGCCGGCGAAGAATTGTGGTGCCTGCTGGCAACACTATTGCCGAACACTGCTTCTACCTTCGCGTCACAACTGTAACGTCGGCCATTAAGGTGATACTTAAGTTTGGGAAATAGCCAAAAGTCTCAGGGAACAAGATCCGGACTATAGACAGGATGAGGCAGAATGTCAACAACACTTTGCCAGCAGATGAGACAACTTTGAATTTGTTTTTGGCAGAGGAGAGGACGTGTGACGGTATCCCATCGACTGAAACTTCGTTTCCGGGTCGTAATGGTGTATCTATGACTCATCGCCTGCTATGACTGTTCCTGGGGGCATAACCTTCAGCAATCAGAAATTTAATCACAGCCTGCTGTTTCAACCGGATGTCTCACCACTGTGCTTTGGATTGCTTCATTACTCTGGAACGAGAAGAGATAGGAAGATGGAACAAGTGACAATCTATATCTTAAACATCAGTGCATTAATAGTTCAGAATGTTTGCAGTACTATTGGCCAAGTAGTGGGGTTAGAGACGGTGATAATGAGAAATGAAGGCAGTGGTGGAATGAATAAAGTGGGAGAAACGGGAGAACCCCGAGAAAACCCACGCACATGGTGTTTGTCCACCACAGAGTCCACTTGGTGCGAGCTGGAATCGAACCAGATACCCCGCTCACCAGAGATGAAGGCTCTGCCACTGAGCCACCGCCGCGGCCCCTATATTTACTTTAGTTAATAAACTTACACAATGTGCATCAATAATAAGTCATACATAAAATATGTGCATTAGGTTGTTACATTCGCGACTTTGCTTGTTTGCCGTTTTTCCCTGCTCCCCATCCGTAAATAATCCTGCAGGTGTTCCTGATCCGAGTCCAACCTGATTATGTTCCTTTATAAAATATATTTAACATTTTAAAATATCTAAAGTTACACTGACAAACAAATAGTGTTTGAGGAAAACGAAATGAGTTGTTACTACTGTTTTTTGATACGTGAGGTCGCACTTCATAGCGAACAGTAGGGTAATGCTTGTCAATGCTATATTTAAAATTATCGAGTAAGGTTAAAGATCTTTTCCTTCTTTATAGTGGCATCGCTATCATGCACGTACCACACACGGATCTCTTTGTTCTGTTTTTTATTAATTATTTATTTCCTTTTTTGCCTTTAAATATAGCTACAGTTTTTGGCTTGTTAGTAAAGTTTTTCATGCGCAAAAAGTTACTTCAAATCAGATAGAAATATTGTTTTCTCAGAAAAAGAAGGCAACTTTGTCAGTTTTTTCTTTTTTTTTTCTAATGATAACTTGTCAAATCTTCGACTGTCAGATCATAAAGTTTTCCTTTACTTCGATTCATCTTTTGATAATAACGATAATAAAAAAATAAAGATGTTTCTTGTGTTCGTGACATTGTAAAGATAACAAGTTAGAGACCGATCGGTAAAAATACCCGTAGAAACGTCTTTGTAACAATGTGGCAGGTCACGAAGTTCATTTGAGTATTTATGCTCTATTTCTTTACCCTCGCATCCACCCACTCTTCCAAAAGAGGAAACTTACGTGTATTTTAAGTGCCCTTAACAAGAGTCTCAGTAACAAAGTTGCAAGAACATTTATTAATAAAGATGCGAAGATCTATTCAATGTCACGTGGTCGCGTGAGAGACTCAAATTCTGATTGGCTTCCTATTTCTAATTTTGGTTTCGTCGTTAAGAAATTGGCGATCAAAACTTTTAGAATATAGAATATAAGTTTAATTACCAAACTCTTGAACCTTGACGTCAATCTTCTCAGCCATCTATCAGGAAGTATCAAAAAGTTCATGCAATCACCTAGAAGAAATCCACTCTGGAGAAGTCTGACACCATGATGGTATTAATCCTTCTCTACGTAGTCACCGTGCCTAGTGACACATTTTTGCCAATGTTTCTTCACTTTCTGTAAGCTCGTTTTGTAAAAGTCTGCAGTTTGGGTTTGAAACCATTGTTCAACCTCAGAAATTACATAATCTTTCCTGTCAAAATGGCGTCCGCTCAGTGGACGTTTCACTTTTGGGAAGAAAAAGAAGTCACTTGGTGCTACGTCCGGTGAGTATGGGGGTGGGGTAATGTTTCATATTTTGATTCCATTGCCTTCATCATGAATGCATGGGCAGGACTCCTTTTGTGACCAATCCATGACGTTTTTTTCTTCAGTTCCTGTTGCAACTTAGTCAGATGGGAATAATAGGTACTAGTAATAGTTTGCCCCTGTGGTAGGTAATCTGCCATGATGAACCCCTCACAGTCCCAGAAAACGGAAAGCATCACCTTGGCGACAGACTTCTGCACTTGTGCCATTTTAGGGTCGGGGAGGAAAGGCGTTTCCATTGTTTGCTCATTTCCTTTGTTTCTGGGTCGTCATCCATTGTCACTACTCTGTCGAAAAAGTCCTTTCCATCCACCTCACAACAATACAACATTTCTCTTGCGGCGTCTTCGCGATTCCTCTTCTGGAAAGCTGGTTGTGAATGATATTATATTTCAGGCAGACCCATAACTCATACCTATTGCACACATAACACTTTCAGTGGTTATTCTCGATCTTCTCAACTCTCTCCGTCAAGGCGGCATAATCTGTGAAAGACGGTCTTCCAGATCTAGAGGTGTTCGCGATGGTCATGTGTTCAGTTATTGGAATTGAGGTTTCCAATTGGAGACCATCCTATAGGATGAACTTTTACCCGCATAGGCTTCTGTCATCTCTTCGTGAAGCTGCTTTGCCGATTCCCATGAAGGTGGAGGAACTTAACGACACTCCGTGGTGTCTTCTTCAAATGCGGATCCCTGCCACTTTCCTCGATAAGTCTTAGTGAATTCCTTTCTTGTTCTTGTGCATCAAAGTCATTTTGCCATATTCAACTCCTAAGTAATGGTAACAAAATAATTAATGAGCCCAAATAGCCTCAATGGCATACTACAATACCTCCTATGATCAGGACTCACAGACATCCGGTTTAGCCGGGATTGTCTTGAATTTACATCATCAGTTTCTCTTACTCCCCTTCCCCAAATGTCCAAACGTCCAAATGTTCCGGTTCTTCTCCAAAACAAAGTTAGTATAATTTGTGCTACACTTAAAAGATCCCGCTTTTATCAGTTCGATTTCAACCAATAGCAATAGGTGTCATGTGTGCCCTCAGCCATTCACTTTTGGTGAGTATAGAACTGTTCTTTTACCCCCATTGGTATACGTATGAGCGCGGCACGACACTCACTTGCTGGAAAACTCTTGCATTTCTCATATATTGCTAACAGTAGCATTGTGAAATTATTTTTAGCTGTCTTTTGTACTTTCTGTACTCAAAGGATGTAACCACTGTGGCTATACAACCAAGTCACTTCAAAATCAAGCACTGTTAAAAATCTATGTCGTAAATGTAAGCGTCAGGGTTGCCAACCGTCTCGATTCTGTCGAGACTGTACCGATTTCTAACTTATTTGTCCCGCGTCCCGACCGGACACTCGTCGGGACGCATGTTGTCCAGATTTATCGATTTTCAAAGTTTTCCGATTATGATAGTATACTGCATGCATCGCTAAAAATATTGTAACTTCTACATAAAAGCAACTGCTACCGCAGTGGCAGTAACACTAGCGCTCACTTCAGCGGGTGGCTGCGACGCTAATTATAACACCGGCCATACACTGACGTATTTTTCCGCCGTAGCCATAAAATTTCATACGCTAGTCTTGTTAGCAGCCGTCAATACGTTAGTGTATGGGACCTCGCCACCAGTGTCGGCGTCTTCTGCTTCATTTTTGTTTTGACACGCAATCGCATTGTTTATATTAACCTGTGCTGTGGAGTATTATTCTGTTCTTCAACGTTACGTTATAAAGTTATTTTTTACATATAATGATGGATGTCCGGTTCAACACCGATTGTCCCGTCCCGATTTATTCTTATGAAAAGTTTGTAACCCTAGTGAGCGTGGCACTCACACAAATACCAACGACGAGAATATTTTCTTCTAGACTCACGTTTCTTTATTCTTTTTAAACTTGAGTAATTTTGCCCTTTTGTGTGATACTAGTAATCAAAAGGATATTCTAGCATGGCTAGAAGAGTCAGCGGAGTTTAATGTGTCATTTTCAACGGGTTTAAGTAATGTACTTTAAACAAAGTTTTCTATATGTAATTACTTCTTAGTGAGTGAGTGTTCTTTTTTTTTCTATGTAGCAACAAAGCATTTGTTAGTATTATTTAGATATTCGCTGTGATCAACTACAAATATGTCTAATTCCTGATACGGAGAAAACAATTTGGTCAATATAACTCAAATAATATTTTCTATAACATTAAAACTGGTTGTGTTTGTAACACAAAACTTATATCTATCTTTAGAAAGGAACCTGATTATATTTAATAAGAGAAACTATTATCTCGTTTTATCAAACAAAAATGTTGGACCACAGTAAGTTATGTTGACTAATTTTTCTTTTTCTTTCTTTCCTTTTCTTTTTTCTTTCTTTTTTTTTGAGAGCATTACTACTGCTGAATCGCCGTCCACACGAAAATCGAAAAAAAAGTTAATATTAGTTTGATACTAGATTGTGACTCTAGTTCACTTCGGGGGGCACGGTGGCTCAGTGGTAGAGCGTTCACCTCCGGTGCTTGGGGTCCCTGGTTCGATCCCAGCTCGCGCCGTGTGGACCTTGTGGTGGACAAACACCGTGCTCGTGGGTTTTCTCGGGGTTCTCCCGTTTCCTCCCACTTTCTTCATTCCACCATTTCACTCATTTCTCATTATCACCGTCTCCTTTAGCCTAACCGGCACAACCGTGGGACGTTAAACTTAAAGATTTTTCATTTTCTAGTTCACTTCGCAGTGTTTATTGTTCGAAATACAGTGTGGACGTTTGGTATAAAAACTAGTGCATAAAATACGAACCAACTTGTGCTAGGTGGCAACTAAAAACCACGAATGCTAACTGATCCAGGGCAGAAATGCAGCAAGGTGGCCCGAGCAGTAGCGAGGGGTGCATCCGTAGGGAGCAGGCGCGTCAGCGGCTGTGGGTATTCGCATAAACGAGGATAGCGCAAAAATACTTTATGTCATAAAATGCATGGCTTATGTGTTGCGTAGCTTTAAATGAGTTACTATATGCCGTCCAAAATGTATTAATTTAGGTTTGATTAGATTAGGCTTGTGTATTATAGGGAGCTAGCTTGTTTACCAGCGGGGGCTGAGGTAAAGGGGGAAGAATTTCAACAATTTTTCTGCCTGATTCTTGCAATACTCCCTTACCCTCCTTCTATATGTCAGCGTTGCCAGGGTTAAAAAATTGTCACATGAATGTCATTCTGAAGAGTTAGTGTGAGTTGGTTATTTGTTGTGTACTGTTGTGGTTGCGGTTTTGTTGCTTATTATTCATTTGACAATGGCTTCACAGCGTAAGAGAGGGCAAACTATACACAGCGAAGCTAGAGAAGTAATAAGGAAGGCCATAGCGCAGTGCGACGAAGAAGCGAGGGATAAAAAACTGAAGCATTTGTTATCACAGCCTAATTTCCGTGTGTCCACGTATACAGAGATCTTCGGATAGGGATTGCATAATTGCATAAACTCTTTGAATTAAGTGAGTATTAGCTGAATTTTTTGACAACGCACTGGCAACCTTGCCCAGGACCGTCGAGTGACCGTTTCTTGGCGACGGGGTGGGGAACCTGCCAAACAACTCTGAATTCCTCAGCCTCGTATTTAAGCTAGCTCCCTATAATAGATGTTACTCTTCTTTTCTGTAGTTTCAATTCGTCTCTGCACTTACGATAAACTGTTCGCCTGTTTCATAAACCATACGCCTTTCACACAATTTCAACAACTGACACTCCTTATTTTTATACAACTCGATAAAGTTCAAACACGGTGTGACAATCTTGTCATTTACGCACCATTTGCACACTGTCTTTTCCATAAATCATAACAACTGTACTTTTCCCTCAAATATTCCCTTCCGTCTCTCTATATAATGCCGCTTACAACATAAAAAGAAAAGTAACAACAACAAGTATTTTCTTAACTTCAACTATTCCTCTCACCTGACTTTCACTCACTCTTTCTCACAACCCAAAATAAATTCTCCAATTCATCTGGTAAATTTTCTAAAACTGCAGTAAACCCTTTTTGAGTGAGTATGTGCTGCTAAATCAGTATAACAGTTTTTGAAAAATTAAGTGAATTTTTGAGATTATAACTATGTTGTGCCCTACTATTTCTCATAATTAAAACATTAAAAAATAAATTAATATTGTTAAAATACGTTTCTATCGCCCTCCTTTAGCCTAACCGGCATAACCATGGGACGTTTCTATCGCTTTATTAATGGTTCTAATATGTTTCTGAAAGTGCTATGGTTGACAGAAGCTAGAAACAATACTAAAAAGGAAAGAAAAACAGATGTGAGCGCGGCGCTAACGTATACAAACCGTATAACAACAGAGACGTATGCCAATTAATTCTTTCTGATATTTCATCGAAAAGCAAGCGCATAGCTTAAATGAAGCTAACTGTGTAAATTTTCATAGGGTATCCCTGTGTTTAGTCTCAAAATCTGAGACCCCTGCCTATGATGTTAAATTGGCGTAAAGCAGGATCAAATGTGGTGACTACATAGGGGTTTCTCAACCTGAGAGTCGCGGAAGGAATCCGTGAAAGTCGTTAAGGAAGATAAGAAATATAAATGTTATTAGGATCTAATAGCACAAAAGTATTATGAAAGATTATTTTGAATTTCTTATTTTGATTGACATATTTTTATTTTTTACATAGTAATTCTCAAACTATTATTCCCATTTCTATATAAATCTATACATATATTAGATGTGGCGGAACCGCTCGGGTTGCCCGGGCCATAATCCTATCCAGGGGTAAAAGTGAATCTGACAATGTGGGGGGGGGCGGTGCGTAGCGGCATGACTCCACGCCGTTCCCCTGCCTATATCTTTGCCCATTGTAATTTTTTGGTACTGGGGGACGCCGTACAATTTTTTCTAGGTGGAGGCCGGCGCACAGTGGAGTATTTGACCCTAAAACTCGGACAAAAGTCGAAAAAATAAAATTTCAAAATACATGAAATAAAGTTTATTTCTTTTTCTTCGATAATTGGCGGATTTTGTAAACATAAATTCAATCGTTAAAATATGAAATGAACGTTAATAATAATTGCTGAAGTTACTCGATTTTTCTGGCCATGCGAATTTAAATTAGTGTGGCCGCGCATACAGTTTTTTAGGTATTAATTTTAGTACTTGTATTAAAGTCATTCTCAACAAAAACTGTATTGTTTTAAATGACATTGATAGAAGTTTTAATTTTATGATAGGTAACATTTTAGCTCTAAGTCTTGATGGTTAAATATGTAATGAAATGTCAAGAGCTTTTTGCAAGAAAAAAAAAAATATAAAGTTTACAAATTAACAAATGTTTTTGTTTATGTTCTGATCCTAGTTGATCAATGATTCCTTTTGCATTTAAAAGTTCAATCTTTTGTTAACTTAGTCCAAGAATAAAATTTTGCCCGAAATTGTCCCATGAAAATTAAAAAAAAATACAAGTTATATCTAATTTGTTTTTTACGTGCGTTCAGAAGGCCTTATAGCAGTTTCCTGACATAAACCTATGAGTTAAATCTTTAGTTGATTTGGAGGACGCAGTTCAGCAATAATAGCAGCCGTTTTCAATGAACGACATCCCAATCGCATCCTCCAGCCAAAAGAATAATTTCGATTCTTTTCTCTCGAGTTAACATCCCATTCTACCTACAAGAAAAAAAATTAAGACAGTCAGTTTCCGTACATACAATGCTCCACACATAACAAAATTTAAATCTGAAAGATATAACCTATCCTAAATTCATTTACAACTTCAAAACCGTTGCAGACTTTGGATAAATAACTTTACCGTTGGATTTCTCTTCGAATGGGGATGTTGTTTGATATTTCACATGGCCATATTGCCATTTAAAATAAACAAGTTGATTCCAAGATGGCATACGACAACCTTGAGCATGTCATAATGTTTCTCCCTACCACCAATATTGATCCCAATTGACTTGGCCTGCATTTACAGTTTCTCAAATATTTAGCCCGGTCCAAAATTTTATCCACACCCTGTACAGTACATCTAAAAAAAAGCGTATTGCTGTTTCTATTTTATGTTTATGTTACTTTCTTTATCCATTATTTGATGTAGTAAATGTTAATTAATAGCAAAACAAAGAATGTTCTCGTCAAGTGTTTCAAAGTATTTACCATACACAGTTTAAAGCAATGAAAAAAATAATTAATACACAAGATAATGTAATTTCCCTGATTTTCCTGACTGTTCAAAACTGCAGGAACAGGTTTTGGCTATAATGTATCTTTAAAACTGTAGAGCAACACAAATTAATCTAATTTAATCGATTATTTTATGATAGTAAAAGGTAAATATTTTTGTCCGAGTTTCAAAACTAAATACTCCACTGTGAGGCGTCCCCTGCGTTCCCCTTCACTTTTACCCCTGGTCTTATCAATATTTAGGGAAGTATCAATTCACGACACATTAAAAATGATAATAGAAATCAATTAATAAATAACCATTCTATTTTTCCGTAGAATCAATTATTGACAAGTATGTAATAATAAATATAATGTTCTACTTCCAAAGACTGTGCGTGATGTTTTTACTTTTCATCCATCATCTCTACTACTCTATATTTTTCTTTTCCTTCTTTCTTCCGCTTTTAACTACTATACAAACACTGTAGAGATAACATTCTGTCAAATAAACTAGAATAAAATAATAGGAACATGGACAGTATCGTTTCGTTTTCGCTTTGTGGGCCGCGGTGGCTCAGTGGTAGAGCGTTCACCTCTGGTGCTAGGGGTCTCGGGTTCAAACCCTGCTCCCGCCAAGTAAACTTTGTGGTGGACAAACACCGTGTGCGTGGGTTTTCTCGGGGTTCTCCCGTTTCCTCCCACTTTCTTCATTCCACCATTTCATTCATTACTCATTATCACCGTCTCCTTTAGCCTAACCGGCATCACCGTTGGACGTAAATCTCAAAATTTCATTTTTCGTTTTCGCTTTGTCGCTTCTCTGCTCCCCACCCAACCCTATTGAACTCAGTGTCCATCAAGTGACAACGAACAGCTACATAAATAAACAAGAAAAAAGAAACTTGATTTTTCGATACCCTGGAATCAAGTATAGTCGAAGAGAGCTCTTGCTTGCTCCACAAGCTTCTGCTCTTCTCTCTTGCACTTTGTTTAGGTTAACTAGAGAACCTCCTGCTACGAGAAAATGGTGAACACTAAAAATTATAGATCCCCTTTGCTGGTGAAATATCTTACTATTATTTCTAACGTCACTCGTGATGCATATCCCACGAACGAACGAGTACGGGAAAAGGGAAAGAATCAAAGAAATAACAAGTACGTGTGTAATAGTATACAATTTCACATTTTCCTTAACAGAAAATTGTTCCAATTACAGAAAAGTAATATCAGTGCTAAAACTGAAGTGATCAATAGATGACCAAAAGTAACGAAGCATTTCTTTCAGTCGAAATTTAACGACTTCGTTAAAGTTTATGATAAAGTTTCGGGGAATGAAGAAAATTTAACTTTGAGCTCTATATTACCACGCCAGAGAAGAATCCCCAAAGAAAACTTGATATGGCAAGATACGACACTAGTCATGCTCAACACCGAAAGAATATTTCCGTGAAAAATACTTTGGAGCATACGACTTGTTTTAAACACCATGATCAGAAGATTTGAGGACTATATTTTCTCTGTGCTGTAGGATATTTAACAGTTGCTGATTAGCAGGGTTTCCGCCAAGATTTCAAAATTGGGGGGGTGTTAAAAATTTAAGGGAGGTGTGGATGCTTGACTTTCAGAAAACTTATAGCTATTATTATTTTTACCTTTCTCGTATTATCCTAAAATTCTGCAATAACATCCCTAACTTCAACAAAGTAGAAAATGTTGAATTGGCCCTTTTGTTTCTTGTTTTTTTCTATTTTGCGTGAATACCCATTACAATCAAGGTAAGTTATAATGTTAACGATCTAATTCACTTGCCTAATGTGGAACTAAAATCCGTCGTATTTTTAGTTATTAATCTATGCATGGGGATATAAACGTCGGATGTTTCCTAAATTTATCATTTCTCTTGTCATTCTTAGATTGCTATTTGCCCTGCCTAAAATGAAAAATACATTTTGCCCATAAATATAAATAAAGATATAAATTAAAATACAAGTATCGTTGTCTATACCCATTATTCATTCGGTGCATTTAAAGGAGACTTATGAAAATATGGAAACGTTAAAAAAAAATACGAGGAGGATCAGCGCTTATTGTGCGGCGATCTGAAGGTGATATGTATGCTTCTTGGACAGCAGTAAGGGTACACCAAATTGATTGGCCTGTCAGGGAAAGCCGCAATATAGGAAGTAAATATGTGAAAAACATCTGCCACGCAGACCCTTCAAAAGTCATATTACCACCTTGCATATTAAACTGTGTCTAATGAAACAATTTGTCAAGGGTCTGAATAAAGACGGGCAGTGCTTCCAGTGTCTAGTGACAAAATTCCCAGAACTTTCAAGTGCTAAGTTAAAAGAAGGAATATTAATTGATCCTCAGATCAGAAAGTCACAGATCAATCAGACTTTGAACATTGTATGACAAGTGTTGAAAAGGAAGCATGAAGTGCATTCAGAGACGTGTGTCAAAATTTTCTCGAGAACAACATGTCGAAAATTACAAGTATATTGTGTCTAATATGCACCAGAAGTTTAAAACATTAGGGTACAAAATGAGTCTTAAGATTTATTTTCTGTATTCACATTTAGACAGCTTTCCTTCTAACTTCGGTGATGAAAGTGAAGAAGATTATGAAAGATTTCACTAGGATATCAAAGCAATTGAATTCCACTATCAGGGGCGTTGGAGAACAACAATGTTGGCGGATTATTGTTGGACATTGGTACGTGAAGATTCACGAACTACTCACAAAAGGAAGTCTAGTTTTAGGAGCTTCCAAGTGAAAAGGCAGAGACAAAAATGAGATAAGTTGTTTATCAATGACCTTCAGCGACGTAAACACACTAGTTGTCATCTGTGGCAAGAACGCGCCTGATGATTCTTCATTCCCACGAAGATCTTATCGAGGAAGTTATAAAATAACCAAGTACAATTGCCGAGGAGCTCATATTGGTAAAGAAGAAAGCATATTATGGGAATTTCAGTACAGACAACTAACTATGACGACTGGTGAAAGTATATTTTTCATCTTGAAAATATTGTGATAATGGTCAATTCTTATTTGATAATGTCACTTTTTAAAAATAAAATTCCCTTTCGTGTAACTTTCTAGAGTCTGCAAGTTAAATCTCACACAGTATGTATTGAAGATGGAGAGAAACTACAACTTACGATGGGCTTCGCTTCGTATCCGATAAACAAAACTTTTTTTTTTTGTAAAATTCAACCCGGGCAAAAGTTTTCAGCTTCCGCCGCCACTGACACATATACAACTATAAGCGAGAAACAACTATATTCAAAAAAAGCTTATTTACATACCGGAAGTTACGTATGGAAACCGCTGGGAAGAGAATGTCGTAACAGGGGATCGTGATATGAAATAGGTTGGGAATTTTTCACAAGAGAATCTCATTCCGCATTTAAACGCCAGTTGAGGATCAACAAAGAAGAGTCCAATGACATTAGAAGTTATACTTATGTTTCTAAAGAAAATACAGATGGTGATCAGAAAAATGGAAACACCTGTAGTTGGCAACACGTCCGATGTATGGGTTGGCAGTGGTGTCATGGCGCCCGCAGCGCCGGACCGCTAGTGGTGGTGTGTTAGGTCGGTCTCCATGCTTCGTCAGGCGCAGTGGAACAGTAGTGTCCAGTGGCTGCAGCAGACGGAGGTAGTGTAAAATATGAGACCTCTCAGATTTTCAAAGAGGGCAAATTGTTGGTGCGCGGTTATGTGGAGTGAGTGTGACGGCAGTGGCTACTGTGTTAGGTGTGTCGCGTGGGACAGTATCGAAGGTGATGACGGCCTACACAACACACGGGAAAACCACATCGGGGAAGCGGAACAGTGGTCGGAAGAAAATCATGAGTGACAGGTCACGCCGGGTATTAAAGCGCATTGTCACGCAGAACCGTCGTGCCACTGCGGAGCAAGTGACGGAGGAACTCAATCAGCACCTCCCCCCACCCTGTTTCGACAATCACAGTCCGCCGCGAATTACATGATATGAACTTACGGGGTCGGGTTGCACGGGCCAAACCGCTCATCAGGGACCATAACGCTTTCGCACGCCGCAAATGGTGCCGCGACCATGCAACTTGGACCGTTGAGGACTGCAAACGTATGATATGGTCGGATGAGTCATCCTTCACCCTATTCCAAACCACAGGCGTGTTTATGTGTGGAGAACGCCCAAAGAAGCTTATGATCTGCAGTGTCTCCGCCCAACTGTGGAACATGGCGGCGGCTCGGTGATGCTGTGGGCCACCATATCATGGTTTTCATTGGGTCCTGTGGTCACACTTAGCGGACGAATCACTGCCAACGATTATGTCGCAATTTTAGGAGACCACTTGCATCCTATGGGCCGGATGTTGTTCCCGGACAATGACGCCATCTTCCAGGATGATAATGCACCCATTCACACAGCTGACGTTGTTGCAGCGTGGTTTGAGGAACATCGGGATGAAGTTCAACACCTCCCCTGACCCGCCCAATCCCCAGATCTCAACATAATTGAACATCTGTGGTCTGTCTTGGAAACATGACTCCGACGACATTTCCACCTCCATCCTCTCTCACAGAACTGAGCGATGCCCTGCACGAGGAATGGTGTAAAATTCCACTTGCTACAATCCATGACCTCTATGCCTCCATCCCACGTCGCATCAAGGCTGTTCTGAAGGCGAAAGGTGGCCCGACACCATATTAATCTGGTAAGTTGCAATTTCGTTCAGATGTTTCCATTTTTCTGATCACCATCTGTATATCTTTGGATCCTTTCAGCAGAACGTCTATGTTGTATTCAAATTGTCTTTTGATAAAAGCACAAAGAGATCTGTACAGCTAATAAAGTAAGAAACTTATCAGTGATTTTTTTTTCATTGAACCATTTCCGTTGGAGTTATTTTAACTATATATGAAGTTTTAAGATCTATAACTTTCTTAATATGAATCTGAATACAATAGCAACGAGTTTGTTTACCCTCGAAATAACATCACAGTATAGCAAGTACACATAGAAAGAACACTTGACTCAAAGTACAAGACTAAAGTCTTCTCGGAACAAGAGCACTACATATAATGATAACAAATAAGAAAGACGGACAAAACAGAAAAGAGAAAAGTAAGTTTTGTTGCTGAAATGATGCTTGACAGATCAAAACAGTTTTTTCTTTTTCTTTTTCTTTCTTTCTTTTTTTTTTTTTTTTTTTTAAGAAATAGTATTCAAAGAGTTTTCAAGAGGTTCATATGAAACGACAAAAGGGTTGTCGAACTCTCAGTCTGTGCCCTATAGGAAAAATCATATCGATAGCAAAGCTTAACAGTCAATGATGGACTTCGTATTTATGCAACATACAAAACAGCATTTCTCCTGATTCAAGAAATTATAAATTAATGGCCCCCACTGTTCCTCCTTCTGTGTCACCCGGAAGAATCGGTGCATTCCTTTCCGTATGGTCAGCATAGTGTTCGTAGTGTATTTAATTAGCAAAAAGGGATTTATGTCGATAAAACGTAATTTTCACGCAGACTAGTTGACCAATATAAATGTTTAAACTTTTTCTTTGTTCTTCAGAAATGAATAAATACAATAGCAATATTGAAATTAAATGAAATCTTTAAGTTTTACGTCCCACAGTTATGCCGGTTAGGCTAAAGGAGAGGGAGATGATGAGAGGTGACTGAAATGAAGAAAGTGGGAGGAAACAGGAGAACCCCGAAAAAGCCCACGAGCACGGTGTTTGTTCACCACAAAGACCACACGGCGCGAACTGGGATCGAACCAGGGACCCGAAGCACCGGAGTTGAACGCTCTACCACTGAGCCACCACGCCCTCTTACAATACGGAAGAAGAAAGTATTGGTTGCAACGAAGAAGGACGATTCTGTTTTGTTATAGCATCGTACATTGCCCCTCATCATAGTTTTCCCCATCCACTTCTGCTTCTGTCGCAGCCATACGGAAACCACTCTCTTCAAATATTGCGTATGTCATTGGTTCCCTATTTAGAGCTTCATTCAACAGCAGCAAATGTACCTCTGCTTACTGTTACAGTATGTACCCTCTCCCCGTCGTGGTCTCTTGCTGACGCCATTGTTGTCGCATCACAGTGTGATTCCGCGTATGTACAATTGTACGTCCTTTTCGTTTCAGACCAGTATTTACTCTTCCCTTTGGTTCCGCTTGCAGAAACCCTCGCATTATCTGACTTTGACCTCGTAATGCGATCGTGTTTCTGTCACAGAGGAATAAATATGCCAACGTGTTTCCTCTTGACGTTTCTCCCATTGTGCGCTTGTTTCAATGGTGGCACAACCAACCCCTGTTTCCATGTCAAATTTTGCAGATGAATCCCGTTGGAGATATTCACGATACGCCACTGGTTTCGTTACTATTTTTATTGCATTCTACACATACGATTTGGTAGTTGAATTGTTTGTTTGATGTGCTGTTGCCAAAGTATGGAACAAAACATGGGGACAGAAAGCTGAGACGTTGCAATCAAGCCACTAGAGAAAGATGAGTAAAGAGCTAAATAATCAGCTTACCTTCTGCGGAGTGTAGTCGACGTCTCCTGGCTTTCACAAATGTTCAAAGTGATGTTCCTGAACAACAATACAGGGATGTATTCGCTGTACGTAATTGTGAACAACAGCTTCCAATTCGGCCACGTTGATGGTCCGGAATGCGGTTGTAATGCGGTCTTGCATGTTGCAAATTATAGTTGGTCGGTTGACATACACAAGATCCTTAATTCGACCCCAGAAAAAATAATCCATACAAGTAAGGTCCGGAGACTGCGAAGGAAACTGTGAATTGGAACCTCTTCCGATCCAGCTTTGCGGAAATATAACATTTAGCTCTTCCCTACACATGGCAGCATTATGGGCTGGACAGCCAACTAATTGAAACCACAGCGTTTTACGTATATGGAGCGGTACGTTTTCCAATAGCAACTGTAGATTGTGTCACAAGAAATCATGAAACATTGCACCTGTTGGCCCAATGACCTGAGTCCCTACAATGCCACCCCACACATTAATGCGCCATCGGTGTTGTCGATTGACTTCTCTCATCCAGTGAGGGTTCTCCGCTGCCCAGTAATGTGCATTGTGGGGATTCCCGTTGCCATCACTGCAGAATGTCGCTTCATCAGTCCATAAAATGAAGTGAATGAAATTCGGATGTTCTCTCACGCGATTGACCACCCAGTTGCAGAACAGAAGCCGTAAATTACAGTCTGCATCACTTAGTTCTTAATGCAGAGAGAGGTGGTACGAGTGAAAATGTGATTTTCGCAGAATACGCAGAACACTACCTTGACTGATACCACGATCTCGTGCGATCTGCCGCGAAGATACATGAAGATTTGCTGCAATAGTGACAAGTACATCAATGGCAACGTCTACATTTTGAACGACTTTTCTCCGGACACCATAGCGTCCACGCATGTTGTCTGTCTGCCCAATCATCCTGTGGGAAATAGCTTGTCGCTGTGGATAGCGTTCAGCGTATAATCGAGCTGCAGCCCTATAATTTTCCCGGCATTACCCTAAAATCATGAGCATTTGGAATGCCTCCAAATTCGTATACCGCATGAATGTTATTTACTACTGACACTTCCTACTACAATCACTCAAACATCAACACAATCAAAGATGTTTCACTGCTTGTGGAAGTTCCGTATTCGTCCCGTCACGAGCTTGTAATGCACAGGGGTAGTAGAACTCAATGTATGACACCTTGTCCAGTACACGGACCACTTTAACTCACTGCAGAGGTTAATAACTCTCGGGCTCTACACGCTTGTGTTACCTGTTTTGGCTGCAGCATCGCTCCTTCTGCCCTCTGTCTGACATAGCAGCAATCGCCTGTTCGAGACCGCATAGACTATGTCTTGAGCAAGGTCATGTACATGTTAGCTACTGGATCTACAAGAGTACCACCACACAACCACTGGCAACGATAAATGAGTGTGCTGTTCGAAACAACGACAAACAAGCCCACAACAGATGCTCCCGGATTTGGGAGATATTTCATATTGTACGTACGCACACAAGATACATCTCTTTTTTTTTATAAATATAATTTGATTGTTCTGCGTTTTGTAAAGTGGTTACGGAAGAAAGAAAGATTTTGTGCATTTTGTGTGAACTTTATTAAACAAGACAAGGAATTATTTCTATTTACAAACACGAAGATGACGATTTTATCTTATAAAATCTGCTCTTTTCCTGTTTGGTAAGTAAAACCGTAATATTTTCGTAAATACATTTTTGCATATGTTATTTTTTTTAAATTTCTATTTATGTGAAATGATTAGGTTCTGATTTGCATGCACAAAAAATATTTTCTTGTATTTATCGAGATCCCGAGAGCAGTCTCGTTGTTGCATGACTTCCTAATTATAATATTGTGATTTTGTTTAATATATATATATATATATATATATATATATATATATATATATATATATATATATATATATATATATATGTGTGTGTGTGTGTGTGTGTGTGTGTGTGTGTGTGTGTGTGTATTATTAGCGTTTGTTCTTGACCCCCCTGCGAAAGTTTCTGGCGACGCCCATGTAGGTGGTAGCAATAACAATTACTCATTGTATTTTCGGATGCAGAATAATACACGTTTAATACTACATAGACGGATTGGATCTCTACCCCCACCAAAAATAAAAAAAAAACAACTTTAAACCCTTTACAGCAAAAAATTCTGGGTGCGCGCCTACTCTTCGTCAATACATTAATAGGAATTCAAACATTTGTATACATGAGTTATGTTTTTTTTATTATTATTATTCTAGCTTCCGTTCAAAATACAGGGATTCGAACAATATAATTCCCACCAGGCCAGAATATTTATTCGTTACAAATGCTTTATTAATTGATTCAATGCACTTGCATATTTTACTTAGATACATTCCAATGCGTTTCCCTTTGTTTATTACTCTGTGGTTATGTACTCTATAGTAATAATCCCAAAAGTGGAAGAGCATGAGCAGCTGTCAGAGAAGAATTATAGTAAATTTCGTCCATAATTCTTTGTGACTCACTTTCTCCCAGTAGAATATATAAATTTTTATATCGTTAGAGAGAGAGAGAGATGAATCTCTCACATGGAATGCACAGGAAGTTAGATAGGTCTAGTAGGCAAAATTTTCTTCTCCCCCCCCCCCTTATATTTTAGCGAGAATAGATTATCAGATATACGAGTATATATATATATTCTCTCCAATGGAGTAACAATAGATTTTTTTTTTTTTGGTGGGTATGCGCTCGACCGTTTTCAAACATATAGCATATACCCATCTCCATATACGCCCGTTCTATCGTAAATTTAAGGTGAGCACACGCTGGACTACAAAAGTACGTACTGTAGTTCGGTATATGCCATATACTCTCTATACGTCCCATTACATCCCAGATTCTCTTCTTTATTACTTTTATTTCTGGTTCTCCCCACTGTCTTCCTTCTTTCCTTTCTTTCTTGTGATCTTTGAAAGTCGTGAAATATCTCCTTCATTGGATTCTCAAATCTTCGCAAGCAATGAACATCTCTTTCTTTTCTCTTGTGCTTACTCACAAGTGAAAGAGAGGCACAATCTTTCCTTCCCTCTAATATGGCCTCCATCCTCCACATTTCTAAGGTGGAAGTTCCCGACTTTATCAAAATAAATTCTTCTTTTGTAAAGTTCTTACTTTCACCTGTTTTACATTCCCTTCACCACTCTTTTACCCTTTCTACTGTATACATTGTGTAACAAAAGTCTGGGGTCTAGACCACCTCCGTTCTGAGTAAAGATACGAAATAAATAAAAGCAGAGAAAAGTTAATGGAATTAAATGGTTTTCAATATAAAATAGTGGATTTTTCCAATTGCACAAGACGTTAGGGCTCTACGCTGGTAAAACTGGTCCTATGTTATATAAAAAAGGAACGTTTCCAGTTCAGAAGACTATTCAAATGGAACCCAAGGCCACGCAAAAATGAAACAGGGAACGTGCATATTGTTACCGTATTTGAGTAAACTTAGAACACTTCGAATTCATCTAAGAATCTTATACACTGTATGTTGTATTGAGACCCATAAATTAAACATAGCCTTATATCAGGTAAAGTGCATTTTGAGTGAAAAAAAATCTGGACAACGATAATTTACTTCTGAACATTTTGAAATGTACCTGGTGGTGACATATTGTAAATTAAATAATTATATATACTCAAACTGTGGTTAATATCTGAACTGTGGTTAATGTAAGTATTCTAATATTGTAACTTGAATTTGTGTGTAATTTTCAAATAAACATACCCCTTTGTGAGGAAAGAAATTTAAAAAATAAAGAATTAATGTTAAAAATATAGTAGTTATTTCATTATGAATTTACATTTTTTTTTTACATATTCAGACATTTTATTACATACTTCAGGCGTTTAATATTACATAAAAATCTGGGCTCTATCATTACAAACCCGAGATTTCTGTAAGTCTCATTTACACTCCGATTTGGATGAGTATCGAATGAGAGATTTGATCTTAGTTATATGGTCAACTCTTTGTAGTTGTATGCTATTTATGTGACATTCAAATTTCATTCTTTTAAATAAAACATTTCACGGTACTTCTCAGTATTTAGCAGTAGTTTATTTTTCACAATTGGAAACTTCATTAATTCCATTTTGCAAATTGATGTAGTCCCTCTCTGAACTTATGGAAAGGTAAAACTTTAAATTGTCTGAAGAAAGAGTTGAATCTTTCCTAGCGAAGCGATTCAAGTAAGTTTTCTCAGGTCATCACCTAGGAGAATATATTGACTTTCGAAGTTTCGAATGCAAACATTTCGTTCATCTTCAGATATTGTTATGATTCATCTGCATATACCTACAGCTTTTGTGACTTTATTACATCGAAGGTTTTAAGTTTGATCCCTGCAAAACACCTGAATGAACTACCAAGTCAGAAATCCGGATTATTTCTCTAGTGTGTGTGGTGTCTGTATTGCAAAGATATGACGATGTAAATTCACGTAGGGTATATGAAAAATTTTTACAAGCCTGCTACGGAAAATATAATGATATATGACATGCTTTATTGCGAACCGTATAAATTGTGTCTACTTAATTTTTATTATTTGCCAGTGAGTGAACTCAGCAGATTATTTACTGTTGATTTCCTCTGCAGAAAACCTAGTTGTCTTTGTAAACTAATAAGATAAATGTATAAATGATAATTTCAAATTCCTTGGTGGGTACAGAGATTATTGCTACAGGTAAGTAACATTTTTTATATAAGTATTATTTCCGATATTCTTCGGCAGGGACGTATACAGGAACTTATATCTAGGAGTCAAAATTCAATATGAGGATAAATTATATTCAAATTTATAAAAAAATCGTCCCTAAAATTAGACTAAATTTACAAAAGGTCGGGATTTCAGGATGGGGTATCCGGACCTTCAGGGTTCATCTGTGTACGTCCCTGGCTTTAGATAAATAACATCAATTTTCCATCTAGTTGTAAAATGACTTAATAAATTCGCATGTATTCGAGGGGTTTGACAGATAAGATCTTTGATACCATCTAACGTCTTTCACTTAACATGAGTAAATGTAAACTAGTTATGCTGATCGAAGTTAACATGATTTAACAAAGGATCAAGATCATACTCACATGGTCAAATTTACTATACGAGACCTGAAAGTATTTCATAGATATATTGGCAACATCTAATTTGGTATTTTATTGACGTTCTTCATACTTTAGAGTACAGCTATCAGAATTAGTTTTTCTTTATTTAACGTAAGTATAAAAAATTAACTTTCAAGCGCACTGAATTCGCAGTCTTAAGAACCTGAAATTTGCCATAAGCCCTACTTGTTTTAAATTATAGATATAGTCCCCGCACCCTTGTCTTCATTTTCTTCGAAGATGCCAAACAGAATATTTCTAGCTAATTTTTACGTGGTCCAAACTTGTCAAAAATATCATTCATTATTTCATAGAAAGCATCCACAGCAGTGTCAATCGTATAATTGCAAAGACATAGTTTCAAAATTCGCGGACGTCATCCTAATCCTAACTATACATATCCAAACTCGCTGACATAAAGAACGGGTACTTTTGGTTGACGTGTAAAGCTGAAATTGGGCATGATTGTAGCTTTTCGGAATTAACCTATAGAAATATTGCCAAATGTGAATATTTTTAATTTTTAGGGGTCTAAAAGGGGATGAAGAAATTCCCCATGTTATTTAAATTGATCTTTCTTTGACCTTTAATCACATGTTTTCGGTCCTTGGAAACGGAATAAAAACTTTAAATTCAATGTGTTTGTACGTTTTCTTTAGGATTATTTAACAAAATCACTAAAAATAAAATGTTTAACTTTAATGGGTTTTATGGGCAATTAAAAAATCTTCCCTATGTTATTAATATGGGACATCTACACTCCAAAATTATTGGCCACTTTCTGTAGGGCTACAATGATTATGTCATGATTACAGCTTTCCGGGACTAACCCACAGAAAAATTGCCAAAACTGAATATTTTTAATTTTTAGGGGGTCTAAAGGGGGGATGAAGAAATTCTCCGTGTTATTTAAATAAACCTTTTTTTTTTGGACCTATAATCTCAAAATTTAGGTACTTGGAACATAAACTTGAAATTCGCTATGATTGTTTCCCTATATAACTATTCGTAATTAGCTTTATGTAATTTCGCTCTCGCCTTCGGTGCGAGCGGCCCCGGGTTCGATTCTCGGTGGGGGCACTCGGTCGAAAAAGTGTAAAAAGCTTTCACAGGCCAGCCATCCTGAATGAGGTTTTCCTCATTCACACCAGGCAAATGCCGGTGTGGTACCTAACATATAGGTCCCAGGGCCGCTTCCTTCCTTCCCAATTCTTTCGTCCTTTCCTTGCCTCGGATAGCGTGCTCGTCGAGGGGCGTCATCCCTCAAATGTGACGGACTAACATGGCCATAGATGCCGAAAGCCCAGAAATCTAAATCCTAAATCCCTTTATGAAAGTTACAATCTGATTTAATTTGTATATTTTCAATGCGAATTGTTTTACTGTAGCTAGAGATGCAAAAAAGCCGGCTTTTTTGAATCGATGGTTTTTTGCACATAAAAAGCCGGCTTTTTTGAAAAAAAAACGAGAATTTTGGAAATTTTGGCTTTTTTTCATTTTCATGATTTTTCTGTTTAAATAGCTTTCTTATAGTATACTCTAAAGTTAAATAAGATTCCATGACCTGAATGCCATATTTCGCTCTGGAATTCACCATCATGATGGATGGAGCACATGCTTTATGAATTAAAGTAAACATAAAGTACGTAGTATTTGAGGGAAAATGTAGAAGCTATTTCATTTTATTTTAACTTCTGAATTATCGACATTTTTTCTTCTCTGGATCATTTCTTTTTAGTCATCCGTGTTTCACTTCTTAGAGCTTAGTATTCTAACTTCTAGCACATAATTAAACTTATGTTTTTCAATATATCCATCAGAGCGTACGTTTTTCAATATGTCTGTCAGAGCGTATTTCCATATTTCTGTTATACTGCAGCTGTGCTTTGATTTAACAATAATCTTCCGGGCACAACCTTGAATACCATTTGATAGAAATAATCAGTATCGGATTTAGAAAAATATTTGGGAGGGTTTTTTTCTGAATAATGTTTGTTTTTTCTAAAAGTTTCTAACTTTTATTTAAGAGGAGCTTGAGTTTATGAGTACGGGCATAACAAATATTTCGTTTCGTTTGTATATTCAGCTACAATCTTCCAGATACAACCTTGAAGACCATTTTATACTGATAATTAGTAGGGGTTTAGAAAAATACGTATTTTGGGAGGGGCTTTTCTTATTAATGCTTAGTTTTTCTAAAAATTCCTATTTTTTTATTTGAGGACAGCTTGAAGTTTATGAGTAAAGGCGAAACTAATATTTAGTTTGTTTTAGAAATTCCGTAATTTCGGGGTAGAGGCTTCAATCCGAAAGACATCCCCACCCTAACCCTCTTCGCAAACCCATCACTGCTGGTAATTAATAATAACAAAGATTTAAAAAAAAACAATTAGAAAGTAAGTCGGCCAGGACTCACAGCACACACACTATCTCTACATTCACAGATGGAATTAAGAAAAACTTTTGTCAAAATGGTCGAATGCGGGGTTGAATCCCGGACTTCACGATAGAAGCGCGAAAGCTAACCACCCACCCATGTTTGTTGTGCAGTTGTGCTTAACTTAAATGTATTCTCTCTCTCTCTTTCTCTGTGGCCACAAAAACTCTCCATTGACTTCTGTCCTTATCCAATTCAATCCAGTTTCTACTTGTATTCCTATTTCTGCTAGATCCATCTTAATATTGTCCTCCCATCTGAGCCTAGGTTTTCCTAATGTACATTTTCCGATTGGATTTCCAGTTAAAACTTTGAAAGCGTTCCCACTTTCTTCCATTCTGCCTACATGACCTACTCACCTGAGCCTCCTAGACTTGATGACTCTAACGATGTTTGGTAAACCGTATAAATTATGTAGTTCCTCCTTATGAAGTTCCCGCCATTCCCCATTCCCGTTCCTCTTGGGTCCAAATATTTGTCTCAGAATTTTATTCTCAAATAATTTCAGTCTGCGTTCTTCCCTCAGCGTAAACGACCATGTTTCACAACCTAAAGCATAACAGGCATGATTATCATCTATATATATAAAAGAGAACGCACAAATCCTTTGTGAACTCATCACGCTAATACGGCTGAACCAATTTCTTTCATTTTTGGGGGGTTATTAGGATTTGGACCCTAGATGGTTTTTATCATATCACTTTAATTTTTAATTACCAGTGTCTTGAGATAATTGACCATTCAAGTGTCCATACGTACAAATCCTTTGTTATTAGTTCATCATAGGTAAAAATAAACGTATTTATATGCAACCCGCATGACCATGTGACTCGGCGGGTTAACATAAATGACAGGCGCTATAATTTTAACATTTACTGCAATTTGAAAGCGAAAAAGTAAAAATTATCTAAGTAACAAAGTTTATTGCGTTCCGGGGTGACCGCAGCGAAGCGGGGTGAACGCTGCTAGTTTTATATATTTTAAGCTTTAAATTCCTTGACAGAATTCGCGACGACAAAGTATTTTGAACTGAATAATAACAAGAATTTCCTTATTTTAGTCGACATTTAATTTCTTTGTGGGTATGATTTTGGTCTGGTAATACTGATCCAAGATATTTGAAATTATCCACTGTGTCGAAAGTATTAATTGATATTTTAACGTCCTTGTGAACTTCCTTGTATTTAGATTTCTCTGCATACTCATGTCCCTGCAAGCGTTTAATAAGGCCTCTGCATTTCTTTCGATTGTTCTCCTATCAGATTTACATCATCAACATACACCATAACCTGGTGAATACCATTCAGCTCTAGGCCCTGGTTCCTATCTTTGATATTTCTTATAGCGTACTCCGGAACAAAGCTGAATAATAACGGCGATAACGCATATCCTTGTTTCAGGCCAATCTCGACGTGAAAGTTCGCATTTTTCTACTCGGACTTTACTCTGGAATTCATTTAAACCCTTAATAAATCTAGCTTTTTCGGTATTCCAAATTCTGTAAGAATGTTGTACAATGTTTCCCTCCTTACCGAGTTGTAAGCCTTTCTAAAATCAATAAACAGTTTATGTACTGGGTAATATATGCCCTTTTCTTTTCGAGTATTTGTCGAATGGTAAATATCTGGTCGATTTCGAGTAAATTCACACTGATAATCTCCAATAATTCATCTGCGTATGGGGTCAATCTTATTAAAAGAATGTTAAGAGAAACATCTCGATAAGTATTACCATCAATTTTGTTGTCTTTCTTGTGAATTGGAACAGTGATTGATTCTTCCAGTCTTTTTAAATGTATTCCATAGTTTTTCTTTTTTATAATAAAAAAAAAGTTTCGTAACTATATGTTGAATTTTCTTGTTAAAATTTCAGAAACCTTCAGCATTGGTGGTTATATATTCTACAGCTTAGGAAATCATACGCTTAGATGAACCGTCTATTACATATATGGTCCATGAACAGAAAATTCGATGCTTTCCCGATTCTCAACAAGCTTGAGGAGCAGTCAGTGCATTACATAATTTTGAGTTTTACCGATTTTGCAGATCCGAAGCACCTGATAGTTGGTAACATATTATTATGTATGTGATCAATCAGTGAAAAATTTGTTCGAAATATTCATACAATGTATATGAAAGTTAAAACTTAACTGAAAAATTTCAAGCATGTACAGAATCACCCGAAACGAAGCTCTTGATGTGCAGATTTCTCTCATGTTTTTCTTTATTTTGCTTCAAAAAGAGGGTGTGTGATATTTTGTAGTAAAAGTACTACATACAATTTTGCGTTATTTGTGTAATCATTTCTTAAAATACTTATTGTATATAAGACGATAAAATATTATTACATATATTGGTTAATCCTTTGGAATTCATAATGTAAATATGTTAAGAATTTTTTAAATTCATGGTTTATTTTCGAGGTTTCATATTATTATCTGCATCAACCACTATTTAAATGAGTTTTTTTTTGTAGAGAAGTGAAACAAAGTCTGCTTTATCAATTTAAAGCAAAATTTTTAAAAAAGCCCAAAATTTCCCAAGCAAAAAAGCGAAGCAGAAAAAACCGAGTTTTTTTTTTCAAAAAAGCCGGTTTTTTCCGAGCCCTTGCATCTCTAATTGTAGCAAAAGTCAATAAATAAATCAGGGTGGTCAAAGGTCCGTAAAACATTTAATATATCCTGTTTCTTGCGTTCATTATCTAAATTGAATGTTTTAATCTTAACCATTTTCAAAAGACAAGAAAAATAAGATGTTTGTAAACGTTAAGTATAAGTTTTGTGATGAATTACTCGTCAAATGTAACACATAATGTACCATTTTACCATCTAAAACATTTTAAATTTGGTTCCTTACTTGTAGAGTCAGGCATTTAGGCAAACACACTTCTACTGTTGAAGTTGTAGAAAGCAAAGTCAAAACTTCGATTTGTGAGTTGAGTAATAACAAGATCTTCGCAAGAGATAGTTTGTGTTCTTCAAATGTAATTCTTGATTTATTTTATGTTTTTATTTACTTTTTATTTTATGTTTTAAAACTCATGAAGTTTTGTAATTATAACTTCCCTATTCTATACACAATACGAAAGTTCTTGACACGTCACTTACAACAGTTTAATGAAATTGTAGGCAGTTAGACAACAGGTGAAATTTTATTCATAAACTCTTCAAGCTTCTGCTATAGAGAAATATATCTAAACGCATGCATTATTGTTCGAGTCTAACTTATGATCTAGCTTTTCTTTTACATCTACAATTTTATGTATACATGAGGGCATCATTTACTTTTTGTTTTCTTTTAACCCTAAACTTGCCAGATTTCCCTGAAAAAGAAAAGGAAGATTTTACGAAATAAAAGGAAGGTGTGTGATGTTCAGAATTTACATATAACAAACACGTATACAGTTTCACACAGTAACGCAGAATAATTTTAACTGGAAACTGGTGCAGTTTCATTTAAAATAGCTGCAACACATAAAACACATCCCTATTAGAGCTCATGTGGTTTGGATTCCATGTTAAGCTGTAGTCTCTCGTCTCATATACCTTCGGTGCTGAAAGAGGTACCAAATTCAAATCCATCATCATCATCATAGGTATTCTTATTGGTACTGCAACTTGCTGCAACTGAGAACCTTCTATGCTACACAGTGTTCCGCTAACCTCATTGTCTTCATGTACGATTTCTCTATTTTGATATCGTCCATTAATTGTAGTCTCTGTCGCCCTTTCCCTCTCTTTCCTGCCGTCATACCCTTTAGGACGTCCCTCATGATTCAAATTCTTCTTAACCAATGCCCCAACAGTTTCTATTTTTTTTCCTAATAATATCTAAACTTGTTCTTTTCTCCCTCACCATTTCTAACATCCTCTTATTCGTTTTCCGGCTAATTCTTTCCGTTCTTCTCCACACTCACATTTCGAAAGCTCTGACTCATACAGCAAAACACTCCACACGAAGCATTTTACAAGTCTTTTTCTCAATTCTTTATTCAAGGTCCCGTAAAATAGTATTTTCTTCTATCTAAAGGCTTATTTCGTCATTCCTATCCTTGCTTTTATCTCACTCTTGGTTAATACAAATCCAATTGCACAAATCTTTGTAGCCTTTTAATTGTATTTTAATGAAGATTTTAATCTATTAACTGTCTCACATTCTTTTTTATATTTTAAAAAAAACCCTTAAAGGACATATCGAAATTCAAAATAACGTGGAGTTCTGCTCCTATTACCTTACAGTAGATTTTGTTCCTAGCATATCACGATAGATCGAAACTGCGATATGATCAATTTTATGTTAGTTTAGTGTCCCTTTTATCAGCGAGGGTACATAAGACGTGATCCTATAGCTTAATGTGGAATCCGGACCACATTAAATCTCACCGGGAATCGAACCCGGGTCTCCCACGCCAAAGGCGCGTACGCCGACCCCTTACTAGGGAAGTACATGAAGTGGTCCGCGGGGATCTGCATGTGTTATATATCGTTGGAAAGGTCACACCGAGTACACTTCACATGTGAAATATCTCGCTTGAATGGAGTCTGTAAGGGGCGTGGCGGCCATTTAAAGATCAGAACAAGGCTCGCTCCGAAACACCAAAAAAACGTGGATAAAATAAGAAGCTATGACGTAATTGTTTTGAGACGTGGTATATATAGGTTTGGAAGGTAGCTGAATACGAATCTAACATCAAATGTTTACAAATCAAAATGGCGGATCCAACATGGCGGACAAATTACAAAGAAACATGCTATTAATCTGAAATCAAGTATATGGAGATATTCGACGTCGCTTGTATGAATCAGATGCTAAAAGTGTAAAATTCAAAATGGCGGATCCAAAATGGTGGACAAAATGTAAAATACTGCTATGGAACTGAAAGCAGGTAGAGAGATGTTTTCGTGGTCGCTGAATACGAATTCAATGTTAAACGTACAAAATGCAATATGACGGATCGGATGTGGCGGACGCAAAATGCAAAAAAGATATGTACAGAACGGTCATATGTTATTCTTACACATGTAGTAGAAAAATACCTACAGTGCATAAGGGGGCAAGTACATGATGTTTTACAATAAACAGGAACGTGTGTTGCTATACAATCATGCCAACATTGAAGCACAAAATGCAGGGCAGGTTTTGTAGTGCACATGAAAGTTTTATGATATGAACAGGTTGCAATCATAGGCAATAATTATTTTACTACCAACTCCCTCTCCCGCCGCCTGGCATGTGTTATACATCTTTGAAAAGCTGCATCGACTACTCTTCACATCTGTAATATCTCGCTTGAATGGCCTCTGTAGGGTATGTTGCAATTATTTTCTTATACCATCTGAAGATTCGAACAATGATAGTGAAAAGTAAGCGTTTAAAATATCGTTATGCTTCCATAACTGTCTTTCCGGTTTCACATTATCCCGTGTACACTTGTGAGCAATATGTATGATAAATGTCCACTCTCCGTAGTAAGGATGGTACTGATACCGAGAGTAATTTCGATCTTGTGTGCTTTTCCAAATCGAGACGGAGCCCAGGCTCTTCTCGATACTCATACGTCCATTCTGTACTTTTGCACATTTTGTCCACCATATTAGATGCATCATATTGCATTTTGCACTTTTAACATTGAATTCGTATACCGCGACCACGAAAACCTCTACCTACCTGCTTTCAGTTCCATAGCAATATTTTACGTTTTGTCCGCCATATTGAATGTTATACTTTTAGCATCCGATTCATACACAGCGATGTCGAATATCTCCATATACCTGATTTCAGATTCATAGCATGTTTTTTTTTTTTTTGTAATTTGTGTCCGCCATGTTGGATCCGCCATCTTGATTTGTAAACATTTGGTGTCAGATTCGTATTCAGCTACCTTTCAAACCTGTATATATGACGTCTCAAAACAATTACGTCATAGCTTCTTATTTTATCCACGTTTTCTCGTGTTTCGGAGCGAGCCTTGTTCTGATCTTTAAATGACCGCCATGCCCCCTACAGGCCCCATTCAAGCTAGATATTTCACATGTGAAGTATACTCGGTGTGACCTTTTCAACGATATATAACACATGCAGATCTCCGCGTACCACTTCATGTACTTCCCTAGTTAGTCACGGGGAAGCTTTGCGATATGATCGAGGTGTTGACAGACGAAGATTAACATACTTTAAAAAATTGCTCTTAAGTAAAATGTTCGGGTGTCAGTTCAATAGGAGATAAAAAAAAAACGCAAACCTGTTGGATTTTCTCTTTGAATACTAATTTACATCGTTAGGGGCCGTTGTTAACAGTGTCTGAGAAATCAGTTTTTCTAATTTAAAAACAAATTCTTTCGCAATAACTTAGAAAAAATAAAAGGTGTCCAGGACTATAATTTCTTATGTTTATTTAAAAATGGAAGAAATTGTTTTATGGGGGGAATAAAAACTAGGGATGGCCACAAAGTTCCGGCTCCGGCGGAACCGGTTCCGCGAGGAACCGGTTCTTGGAGATCCGGTTTTCAGAACCGGTTCCATACCTGGATCCGAAAACCCGGTTCCAGAACCGGATCTTAGGAACCGGTTCCAGATCTGGATCTGAAAACCCGGTTCCAGAACCGGATCTTAGGAACCGGTTCCAGATCTGGATCTGAAAACCTGGTTCCAGAACCGGATCTTAGGAACCGGTTCCAGATCTGGATCTGAAAACCCGGTTCCAGAACCGGATCTAAGGAACCGGTTCCAGACCTGGATCCGAAAGCCCCCAAAGACCCGTAAATGAGGCATAAAGATCACCTTCAAAAATAATGCAAAGAGGACCATGCGCTTGTGCCTTCCTCGCCCAGACACGCTTGTGCCCCCAGAAAAAAATTTTGGTCCACCAGTGGGTATTTAGCCAAATGAGTTGGCCAGTTTGCCTGTTTAACCAATGAGTTTGCCAGTTACCCAGTTTATCTAGCCAAATGAGACAAGCTGCCGCCGCCTGGGCGCCTGCCTGTCGCTTCCACCATTTCATCTAGCATACTGTTCACAGCTTGCCAGCAGCTCGGGTTTAGCGTAGGGATGGTCACAAAGTTTCGGTTCCAGCAGAACCGGTTCCAGACCTGGATCCGAAGAACCGGTTCTAGACCTGGATCCGAAGAACCGGTTCCAGACCTGGATCCGAAGAACCGGTTCTAGACCTGGATCCGAAAAACCGGTTCTAGACCTGGATCCGAAAAACCGGTTCTAGACCTGGATCCGAAAAACCGGTTCCAGACCTGGATCCGAAAAACCGGATCTTCTAGAACCGGATCCGTTCAGACCCGAAAACCAGTTCCACTAGGAACCGGTTCTGGCCATCCCTAATAAAAACGTAGAACCTAAAAAGTGGCAGAAAAACCTAAAACTTACGAGAGAACGAGAAGGAAAAACGAAAATCCGGCAACCCTATTTAATCCATATATTTTCTGTACAGTTCTCCTTGCTGGTCTAGTAGCTAATGTGCGCGCGTTTGTTGTACGGGGATCTGGGTTCGATTCCCGGTAACATGAATGAAATGAAATTTGTAGCACTACGTTCTGCAGTTATGCACTTTAGGCTAAAGAAGACTAATTTTTATAATCACAATGTAAATAAAACGTGAAGTGATTCCTGTCTGTTTCATTGAATGCAGTAAGATTCGAAATTATCACACACGTGGGCAGTCGGCTATGTTCGGCGAAACTAGAATCCTTGTTTCGCCAAATCCTGTTTGCTCGGGAATTTACGTACAGAAAGGGGTTTTTCTCATCTACGTCTTCATTTTCTTATGGTTAATTTGTGCAATGTTGCCAATTTTCATGATACCGTCGTCGAGTGTTCCACTCCACTCAGATTTGCTTCCTACTAAGATATACTTTCAACTACTAAAGGAATATTATTGGCAGTATTCATGTAGATGTCATGTAAAAATCATTTCATTTTTCTGTGAATAATCGAAAATTATTTATGTCACTTTTCTCTATCATGAAACAGAAATATTATGAAACACCATGCAACATAATCAATCTTCAAGGAAGTTTTCCCAATAACAATTCCCTTTACACATTTAATTTAGACAGTACCAGAAGATTGTAAAACATGGATATTTAGATAGTACCCATACTAATTCCTCTGTAATTCCTACGACCCTTTTCATAGTCCTATAGTTGCCAACCTAAGGCATTTCAACTGTTTGAGTAAAGTTCCTTTTATGGAACTTGGCAAAGAGCAGACCTAACGTGACAGCATCATCTTTCGAAAGAATGTGTCTAAAGTAGCATGATCGGCAGTCCTGACTGGGTATTTTGCACTGTTCACAGCCTGTCTCGACATACTGCTCAACGGTCTGTGTGGTATTCCATGAAAACCGGATTCTTGGCTGTCAACTTAATTTCACACTTTCCGTTAATCTGTTTAATATAGCAAAACTTGGAGAATTATAGATAGTCTAGTTTTGTAATCACATACAGTCTATTTTGTTGCATGATTTTCACGTGACATGGAGCTCTCCTGTGGTGTTTATATATATATATATATATATATATATATATATATATATATATATATATATATATATATATATATATATATATATATCCGAAATGTTTTTCAATTTATAGTCATTCCCCGAAAATCATGAGGCTGAGACTGAAGTTGAACTTCTTGTATCTATCTAAGTCACAAACAAAATAAAGATGAACGACATTGAAGAAGTTTTTGAAATTGATTTCCTTAATATTCACCAGATAATTATTGATCTGTGAACATTCAAAAGTATTGAGTTCATAACCAGACATAGTATGTTAGCTTAACTGCATAACAGACAATATATAAGTTCACTCAATGCTAAGCCAATTATGACAGAAATAAGCTAAATATTTAAGTATACAAATTTGCCTGTCAATTTCGGAGACCTAATATCATATCACATGCAAATAGACAGTTAAAGTTCTCTGATGTCATACTTTACCTTATTGCAGATTCTGCTTAGTTTTGACCAGACAGTGGTCTCTTTCTATATCTGTAATTTCTTAAAAACTTTTCCATTTCGATGCAGAATCCAGAATGCAGATTTTTTTTTTTTTAGTTGCAAACTTGGTCATTTCATATGGACTACTGTAAGTGTTTATCTTAATTATTTTTATTCCTTAATTTGCCAAAAGCCATTATAAAAATTTACAAAATCTTAGAAAAGTCCTAATTACATTTTCTGAAAAATATTGTTGTTATCTAATGATGTAAAAATAAGAAATATTCTTGAACTTTAATTTACCCTGAGGTCTGCTTTCATCTTTTTCATGATTTTATCCAAAATGTTAATTACTACTGACAAATCTATGTTATTTGACTAGAGGTGATTCTTGACTATTTTGCCTCTACTTCCAACGATTTCTTGATTACAAATGGTTTTAAAAATTATGTTATGCACGTACACGAAATTTAAAATATTACAAAAATCTTCGTTCATTTTCACCCACAGAATTGTGATTTTTATGAATAAAATTAATGATATTTTTTCTTTAATTCTTAGTTCGTGGTTTCATTACATTACCCTGAAAATTGAAAGATAAATTCATGAATAATACCTTTAGTGCATGTCATTAGTTTCTTTTAAACTCTTATTTCGTGTAAACTTCATAGTTTTATTCATAGTTGGTGAAGATACTGAATGCACAAATACTAAGCACTATGAAGACATTGAGGGGGTGAGCGTAATGTAATCACTTGACTGATTGTAATCTCACTTTGAACACTGGGAGGTGAAAAACGGGGTCTTCAAATTGTCCTCATCGGTGCCAGCGATGAATGAAGATTGTCCTTACGCACCCAACAGAAATCGAAGTGAAGACTGGATGAAATGGAAGATGACGTGATCTGCAACTAGGCCTCTATAAATGCAGGGACTGACAAGGGAGGGTCACGAAGTGGCTCCATTGAGATCCAAACGAGGCAATTGTATTTGCATTTGACTAGACAAGTCCCAAAATTATACATGCCACCGGGCGGGATATCGTGAGTTACAACATAGTTTTTAATGTAAAAGCTTTCAAAATAGTTTTAACCGGGTCATTTGTTCGGAGACGGTTGGGTAGATGGTAAACTCGACGAACACGTATCCCATAATTTTTAAAGGCACAATTTTTTGGGGGTAAAAGCAGTTTGCTTCAGAGTCCCCCGCATTGTCCCAGACGGAGTCCAGATCAAAAGTTTCAAATGGCAAGGGTGTTAAGTAACATATCCTTTGAAAGCTGTTGTAAAATGAAAGAAAATAGAAAATGTCTCGACTCTCTACAACAACCCTGTGCAAAATGGCGACTGGTAAAAATGTAAACCAAAGCTTAATTGAAAAGTCAATGGCTAACTCTATAAATCGACAACGGTGAGACAAATGTGAAAACAGGAAAGGAAGTGTGGCATATTTTCAAAGTACAATTTAAGCTAAAATGTCTTGTCCCAGGGCCCCAGGTGGGGTCCAACTCAAAAGTTTCAAATGGCAAGGAGAGTTAAATAGCACATTGTTTGAAAGGTGTTGTTAAATGAAAAGAGACGGAGCAAGTTTCGACTCACTACGACGACCCTATGCAAAATGGCGGCGAGTCAAAGTGTAAACAAAAGTTTAATTAAAAAATCTATGGCCACTTTGAATCCAAGATGGCCGCTTAAAACTTATGACGAAGGGATGAGTTCAAAATACTTCACTATGTATCGAAGCCATGGCTAGCTCAAACCACTGCTGTTCGAGAAGCGAAATGTAGTATTTACATTTGTGGTCAATAGTAGATATCTATAAAACATCAAAGAGTATATAATCTGTAATCAAATATGGCTGCCAGCGTGAAAAATGAGTTTGTAAATAAATATGCTGTTTCTCGGAATATTGTGACCAAACCAACAGTTTGACGCAGCTCAATGTACTGAACTTATTTACACGTGGTTTGGTACTGCTCACCAATCATGAAAATGAACGGTTTTTGTATATTTGGTATTGCTTGAAATATTTCGGTCAAACCAACTAATAACATACAAATGTAACCATCATGAATACGTTACAATAGAGCCTCCAATCTAACTGGTGAAGTAAGTCCTTTATGTATGATCTACGTACGATAAAATTAGAAAAAATACCCGAAGGTATTCAACTTTTGTTTAGCAATATGAATAGGAAGTTAGAATTGTATGTTCATCACATATTCGTTAAATTCACGTAAATGATACCAAGAGAACCGTGATAAATGTGCATTAGAAACAAAACATGTATTTGTTACGGAATAAAATAATAGTTGATGTGAAACGGAATTCAGTTGTTCTTTAGTCTTTCTATTGTTTCTAAATAAATAGGTCATAACAGAGAAAAATACAGATTTAGATTTTTACTGTTATGAATGACATAGATTTTAAGCCGCCATCTTGGATTCAAGCTGGTCATAGACTTTTCAATTAACTTTTTGTTTACATTTTGCAAACTTTGTCATTTTATACGGACTATTGCCCTTGTTTGCCTTAATTATTTTTCCTTCTTAATTTGCTAAAAGCCATTATAAAAATTTACAAAATCTTAGAAAACTCCTAATTACATTTTCTGAAAAATATTATTGTTATCTAATGATGTAAAAATAAGAAGTATTTTTGAACTATAATTTATCCTGAGGTTTGCTTTCCTTTTTTTTTTCATGATTTTATCCAAATTGTTAATTACTATTGACAAACATTATGTTGTTTGACTAGAGGTGATTCTTGACTATTTTGCTTTTACTTCCAACGATTTCTTGATTACAAATACTGTCCTTGTGGTTTTACAAATTACGTTATGCACGTACACGAAATTTAAAATATTAGAAAAAATCTTCGTTCAGTTTCACCTACAGAATTGTGACTTTTATGAATAAAATTAATGATGATTTTTTAAAATTCTTAGTTTATGGTTTTATTACATAAGGAAATACCAAAATTGAGTCGAACAATAAAGCTATTGTTGGTCCTCTCTCTTCTTGGCTCTCTTGTATACAGTTAATGAGGGTTAACAATTTATCAAGAGCTATAACCTTTAATTTAGAAAGTTTGTTGAAAAAACAAATTCTGTCATTAACACTAAGTGGAGTGTTTTGTTCCATAATCAGCCTAACCCTCCATGAAAATTGAGAACACCACACAATCAAGCTACAAAGAAGTTTAGATTTTGCTGGAAAAATCCTTTTCTGAGTAGAAATTCTATTTGACTAGTTTTCGTCCAAACAGGATTCGGCGAAACAGGAATTCCTGATTAGCTGAACCAGGGACGTGATTTCAGAATTCGTTTGGGGATAAGAGCTTCACTGTCATACGACTCTTACGTTTTGTATTAATAGACAATCTATCAAAGTATATGTGTTCCTCAAACTCTTGGGGGGGGGGGCAATTGCCTCCTCCTGCCCTCCCTAAATGACACCCCTGCGCCGAACATGGCCACCAGCCCAGGTGTGCGATAATTGCGTAGCCAAAAGCATTCGGCGAAACAAGAAGACATGGGTGAAGATCTTCAGGCACTAAGTGCTTCATGTGATAATTGCAAGAACTAGGTCTAACGTTTTTTGAAGTTCGTTTTTAATATTATTTAGCGTTTTCTATTGTATAGGTTCATAAAGTTATATAAGTGCAGGTAAATATCAAAATCAACTCCGCGATTCCAATACCCTATTAGACAGGGGTAAAGGTGGATCTGAAAAGGTAGGGGGACGGTAGGTAACGGCATGACGTCACGTGGTCCCCCTGCTTATCTTTGCCCATTGTATTTTTTGGGAACTGGAGGACGCCATACATATTCTTTGGAGGTGGGAGGACGGAGTACCCCGCGTTCAGCCTTACTTTTACTCCTACTATTAGAAGAATACTACTTTACAGTGTTGATAGATTTGGGTAGAGAATATACAATACCAACAAAATGAGAAGAAACATTATAAACAATAATTTTTATACATTATACATATGTCAACGAAGAACTTTAAAAGTTCTGGACTGAAGGTTATCGCTCGGGGCTTCTCTGGTTACACCCCTAACTAAGGCAGTGGTGCAATTCCGCCGGTTAGCACCTGTTCGCAAAAAGCAGGTTGTTAAAATATTTCGAGTTCGCAGAACCGTTTGTTGTACCCAGATGTAATAGTAAGCTTTACACAGTTATACCCAAGAACTGCGAGGTGCTGCAGGTATAAAAGCTATTTTAATCTTCTAAATCTTTGTTTTTGTACGTTACAACCTACTCACAGAACTGAGACGAACGAATTTTTAATTGACCACATAATAGTCTCTGATACTTGTAAAGTAACAAATGAAGGTCAAGTATCCGTGCCAGGTATAAGCCGACATGACCTTCTTTACCTAACTTATAACATAGAATGCCCAAAATACGTTCCGCGAGTAATATATAAAAGGAATCTAAAACAAATAAATGACAACGCGTTGTACGAAGACACAAATCTCGTGCCGTGGGGTACTTACTTATGCTCCCACTCTGGATCAAAAGGTGCATTGATCTTTTTAATAATTTTGTGTAGCAACTGTATAATAAGTATGCCCCTTTGAGAAGGAAAAGAGTGCGTAGACCCCCCTATCCTTGGGTTAACGATGATATACTTGCGCTCATGGCTCTTCGAGACTCTGCCCACAGACGTTACAGAGCGGCTTTAAAACAAAAATCAAACATCTCATTAATGCAGGAGGAATATAGAAAATTACGAAACCATTGAAATCAAGAAGTTCGTAAGGCGAAAATTGAATTTGCTAGAAGTCTCCTGAGCCATACGACTCAACCACGAGAGCTATGGCAAAAACTGAAGTTCCTTGGTATTGGTGTCAAAGCCAAAATCGATAAACTTCCAGAACTCCATATAGACACCACAAATGAACAGCTATGCTATGCACCAAATATCACACCAGATAAAGTCAATACTTTGAAGAATATTAAAAAAACGAGCCCTGTAAAAATATATTCAACCTTCACTTCGTCACTGCTCCGGAAGTCATGAAAGCAACAAACAAACTCAAATAACCTGCTTCAGGAGCTGACGACTTGCCAATCATTCTTATTTTTTAAAAATTATTACCGTTCATTGTAGATATCATTGTGCATATTTTTAATAGTTCCATCACAACCGGAGAATTTCCATCAATTTGGAAACTCACTCACGTTCGCCCATTGCCTACAACCACAAATCCAACAAAAGCAAATGATCTCCTCCCTATTAGTATACTCCCTACACTCTCCAAAGCGTTAGAGCATATAATACGTGACCAATTAACTAAGTTTCTCGAAAAAATAACATCTTAAATCCCTTTCAGTCAGGTTTCAGATCTCAGCACAGCACTTGCACTGCTCTAGTAAATATCACTGAGGATATTCGTGCCGCTATGGATGAACGCCAAATTACACTGTTATCCCTACTAGATTTTTCTAAAGCTTTCCAAAGTATAGACCATGACACACTGATTGCCAAACTGTCTTCCTTCTACAACTTTTCCCAGTCAACTTTATCTTGGTTTAGCTCCTATTTATCAAACAGAAAACAAAAAAGTTGTCACTAATAACATATGTTCCATATTCGAAACTTGTCCCGTGTGGAGTCCCGCAGGGCAGCGTCCTAGGACCTCTTCTGTTTTCCTTATACATCAACGATTCACTTGAACACATCACCCACTGTAAATATCACTTATATGCAGATGATATACAATGCTATTCAACCACTAATCCCCTAAATTTAACCACCGTTATTTATCACTTAAACAGTGACATTGAAAGTATCTGCAAAACTATTTTCCACAATCAATATTACAAGCCTACCGAATATAATTGTAAACAACGTAGCCATTCCTGTAAGTGATAGCATCAATAGCCTAGGACTCCAGATCGATAAATTCTTAAATTAGACAGACCATATTAATAGAGTATGCAAGAAAGCTTACGGTTCCCTTCATTCTCTTCAGTTTTTAAAAAACCTTTTTCTGGAATCCATTAAAGCATCTCTGGTTCAATCATTGGTATTCTCTCATTTAGATTATTGTGATGCACCATATGCTGACTTAACCGAAGATTTGGCAAAGATTTGACAGCGCATTCAGAATGCCTGCGTTCGCTTCATATTTAATAAAAAAAGCGCTTCGACCATATCTCCCATTGCTATCAGCAACTAGGATGGTGCAATCTAAGCACCTGCCGTTGCATTCATTCTCTAACACTTTAATATTAAATAATTAATTGTAAAAAAAAATACTTATCTATCCTCTAAATTTAAATTTCTCAGCGATACTCACCCACTAAATATCCGTTCTGAAGGAAATACAACACTCGCCGTTAAAACGCACAAAACTAATTTCTTTTCCAAATCTTTCACACTATTTGCCACCAAAGCTTGGAATGACAGTAGATATCCCCGCGGATAGACGGCCGAGTCAGCAAAAAATTATCTTGTTTTCCTAGAAATCGATACCATTTCCTGGAATTGGGAGGCAAGTTTCGACAAGCCTTTAGTTGCTATGTTCATAGCCTTTTACGGGTAGTACAGAAGCGCGTGGGAAAATTTTGGTTTATTTGAATCCCCGTTACCCCCTACTCCTCCTGGAAAGCCAAAGAGCATAAGCGATTTAGCCCCTTGATCCTATTCCCACGAGATGACTGTAGAATATGAACTGAAAACATGATATTCAAATGATCGAAGCTTCTCAGCAGATTGTATGAAATTGGTCTTAGTTGATAAGGTAAATATTATATGTCATGATTTTTTTTTAAAAGCGTGAGATGAGACACACTATATGAGTCTCATAACGAAACACATACTCATGCAAAATCGTGTTGATTAGCCCCTTGGCCCTATTCCCACAAAGTGTCTGTAGAAGCCGTGATAGTCAAATGATCAAAGCCTCTCACGAAATTGGCTTAGTTGCTAAGGTAAATATTGTATTTCACAATTTTTTAAAGACGTGAGACATGAAACCAGATATAAGTCTCATAACGAAACACATACCTATACACTCCTTTCCCCAGACCTCCTGCGAATGGATTCCAATGATTGAGCAAATTCTAATAATGGAAACTTCTCATAGCATATCATATTGTTTAAAATGTAGGGTGTGAAGTGTGTTATATGAATATTCACATGCCGATGTCTGCTATGACAAGTAAATCGATATCACTTCCTGTTTAGTTGTTATGTTCATAGCCTTTGAGAACATCATGTTGCTAGAAACAAGATGAAACATGCCTTTTAGGGTTACCATCAGCTATAGGTTCATGAAAAAACACGCCTTTTCTAGTCGTCTTGTATTGGTTAGCTAATTTGAATTCCCAAGCCCCGCCCCCCTCCCGCAAAGACTCTTGAACGTCTACCGGATCTTCATCAGAGTCCTTTCAGTTACCACGATTGAAACCTGCCAATTGATTGTGTTTTCAGCTTAAACTGTAGTGAGTGTTTTGTGCTTTAAGTTCTTACGAATAAATCCTATCAATTGATTGTGTTTTCAACCTAAAACTGAAGTGTATGTGTGTTTTGTGATACCGCTCGTTCTTATTAAAATAGGTAAGTAAAATATATATGTTCTTTCTTCATTTAGTTATAAAGGCAGTTGAAAGAACAAGTGTATTTATTCAAAGTTCCGTTTTTAAAAAAAACACACAGACACATATGTGAATGTCTGTTTTGTTAGTCTCTTTCTTCCTCTGTTTTGTTAGTACATTGAACTACATCTTAAAATGGTTTAGTTTCAAGAACAACAGATAAGATGCCATTGTCAAATGTTTTGATGATACGTACTACAACGAGATAACAAGACTGCCCTAGTTAAAAACAGATAAGTGAACTTCTATGAGGCTTCTAAGAAAAATGATAAGATGGAATTCTTGAATGTTTTCTGGCTCGCATTGCAATTGACGCAAGAAGTGTCTGCAGACTTGGTATTTTAATTTTGATAATATGATGTATACGTCTGTCTTTCTGTCTGTAAATGAAATCTTTTAAACAATGAAGAGTTTTACGTCCAACAATAAAGCCAACAAGGTCTGTCTGTCTTTCTATGTCGGCTATGCTAATGGAGGCGATGGTGATGAGTTGAGTTGATTTTAGTTCAGCGTCCCTTTCAACAGCAAGGCTATATGAGACGTGGACCTACTGATTATCGTGGTATCTGAACCACTAAGTTTTACGTCTTACAGTTATGTCGGCTATGCTAATGCAGGCGGTGATGATGAGTTGATGAGTTGAGTTGATTTTAGTTTAGCGCCCCTTTCAGCAGCGAGGCTATATGAGACGTGGACCTACTGATTAACGTGGAATCCGAATCACATGAGCTCCAGCCGGGACGATGGTAATGAGAAATGAATGAATGAAATGTTGCATTAAATTCACGTACACGGTGTTTGTCCATCGAGTTTTACGTCCTACGGTTACGTCTACTAGGCTAATGAAGGAGAGGTGATAATGAAAAATGAATGAAATGATGTAATGAAGAAAGTGGAAGGAAACTGGTGAACTCCGAAGGGAAATCCACGCATACGATGTTTGTCCACCACAAAGTTCATAGGGCACGAACTGGGATCGAATCAGGGACCCAAGCACTTGAGGTGAACGCTCTACCACTGAGCCACCGTGCCCTCTGGAACGTAAAAATGAAATGATAAGGACGGTTTTCCGGGGACAGTCAATAGCATCTTTTCGTTAAGTTGTAAAGGAAGCAGGGAATTTGTGGTCGCTAAAATTAATGACAAGTATATAGAAAAAAAAAAGACGTGATTTGAATACGGGCCCTCATGCACCAGAGGTAAACACTCTACCACTGAGGCACTGAAGTTAATTTCATAATTTTCTAATGTTAATAAGAGTGAAATCTAACGTTAAATACACATACATAAGTCAACGAACTGAGAGAGTTTCTGTATCTGCAATGTCTACTTGCAAAGAGCAGAAAAATAAGATAACAGAACATGTTTTGTATTTCAATGTTGTTCTTCAGCTATCGCGTCAACATTATCTTAGGTCATGGTTTCAGACAACACGAAGCGAAGATATGTATGTGTGTGTGTTTTAGGTAATATTAAAACAGTGTTTGAGATCTAAAACTTGACAAAACTAGTGTTGCCTATTCATCTTGGATGTCGTTACTTATGTACACATGATGTTGATTGATTTTTGAGTTTAACGTTCCGTTCAGCAGCGAGGCTATATGCACCACAAAGTCCACACGGCGAAAGTTAGGATCGAACCAGGGACCCCCAATCACCGGAGGTGAACGCTTTACCACTGATCCACAGCACCCCACGATTTCAACATGGGTACAAATCTTCAAGTTAAAACAAATGTCTATTCTCAAATAAGAGAACATTTCTCCATTTCTTTAAGTTGATCTAGGAAGATGAACTTTGTACAGTTTTCTCTATATTATAGTCTAAGCTGTATGTGATATTACTTTAAAAGGACGAAAGTAGTTAAAATATTCCCTATTATTATCATCAATTTCTTTTAAAATGCTCAGATTCCCGTCATAGAATTCGTATACTAGCTATGTACACATGCGTGCATCAAGAATTTTTTTTGTTGGGAGAGGTCCCCAAGCTTTGGGCGACGGGGCTCAAACACTACAAGCCTCTGTGTAGTATTGAACGCGTATTATTCTGCACTCGAAAAGACAATAAGTACTTGTAAAATACTTTCATCTATATTTTCATAGCGTCCCTTTCAGCAGCGAGGCTATATGAGACGTGGACACTAAATCACCAAGGACCCCTATCGCATCACAAGTGAACGCTTTACCAATGATTCACCGAGTCCCCTAGTACTTGTAAAAATTCTTTCATCTATATTGTCATAGCGCCCCTTTCAGCATCGAGGCTATATGAGACGTGGACACTAAATCACCAAGGTCCCCTATCGCATCACAAGTGAACGCTTTACCATTGATTCACCGAGTCCCCTTAGATCAAAGTACAGTACTCATGTAATAATATTATCTAACATAAAGTTTACTTGTCGAGGGGCTCCCTGGGTGTAATATTCATACACGTAAAATATTTTAAAATAAACAATATTAGTACCGATTCCATAGTTTTCGAAGGTGCTGTATTCAATAAAGACACTTTGAAAATAGTAACATGACATCTAACGGATAAAAATAGTGATGAGCTCACGGGGTCTCCCTAGGGGGGTAATATTCATACACGTAAAAATAATTTAAAATAAACAGTATTAGTTTCGATTCCATAGTTTTCGAAGATGTTGTATTCAATAAAGACACTTTGAAATCAGTAACGTGACATCTAAGGGGTAAAAAGTGTTGAGCTCCCGGGGGTGATATTCATACACGTAAAATAAACAACATTAGTATCGATTCTATAGTTTTCGAAGGTGTTGTATTCAATAAAGACACTTTGAAATCAGTAACATGACATCTAAGGGGTAAAAAGTTGTGGGCTCCCGGGGGGTGGTATTCTTACACGTAAAAAATAATATAAAATAAACAATATTAGTATCGATTCCATAGTTTTCCTAGTGTTGATCCCATATCGTGACAGGATTCCAATCTGTGACTTCCCGTGCACTAAAGATGAACGCTGTATCACGTAAGAAAAAGAGATGAAATCTTTTAGTTTAAAATGTCTTCCCTCCCTCATTCACACGTTAAGGGTAGCATATGAATAAGACAAGTAAGACACATGTAGGAACGGTTTTCCGGGGAAAGTCAATAGCATCTTTTCGTTAAGTTGTAAAGAAGATAGCATTGAATTTGTGGTCGCTAAAATTAATGACAGTATAAAAGAAAGACGTGTAGAGAGGAGGAGGAGGAAATACGGATTTCGCGTTCACTAAAATTAACGATAAAATTCTAAAACAGAATAAGTATAAAAGGCCGTGTAATCTACATATCTTCATTAGTCAATACAATTGAAAGAGATTGTGAGCATACATTTGTTTCACTCCTCATCCCATGGAATAGGAAGAAAAGTTAAAAATATTTAAAAGGTATGATGAGAGATTATTTCATTGACATCATAAAGTTCTGTCTTATATAGTATATATTTATATATCTAATATATATTGATTTATAAGTAACAAAATTCATTTCTTTTTTATTTTAGGTTGCATACAAATAAAGATAAGTGTAATCCTTTTCCCTATTCCCGTTGATATTATTATTATTATTCCTTTTTAATTACTTATATATCACATTTTACTTACTCGTATATTCTTTTAAACGCTTATATATCCTTTCAAAATATTTATATACATATATATATATATATATATATTCCATTTAAATAAGATTTATATATCCTATTATATATCATATTCATATACCGTTTACACATATTGCATTACGTATATATACATCTGAGGAAGAAAAATGGCAAAAGAGAGTACGCAAGATTTACTGAAGGAGATTACGGTCTTCATTAATGACATTGAAGAAGAAGAAGAAGAGGTAGTGGGCGTAAATAACGAAACGCAAGTTCTTTTAAGTGAAATAAATGCCATAATCGGGATAGAAGAAGAAGAAGAAGAAGAAGAAGAAGAAATGGAAATAGATCATCATGAAAAAATGCAAGAAGAAGAAGACGGAGAAGAACAAATGAAAATAGAAGAAAGAATAGAAGAAGCAGCAACAGAAGAAGAAGAAGAAGAAAGAGAAACTATTGAAATTCAAATTCCAGTAGAAAAAGAAGAATATGATGAAGAAGAACTATTACAAATATTGAACAGTACTAGCAATAGAACGATAACAGAAGAAGCATCAGGCCGTATTAAAGAAATTATAAAGTGGTTACAAGAAGGAACAGAAGAAGACGTCGAAGAAGAAAGGAGAAATGAAGAAGAGCTGCTAAATCTCACGTTTTCCCAAATAATAGGAGAGGATTACAATAAGGAAGAGATGAAGATAGAAGAAGAAGATGATAAGTTTTACACGAATGAACTAGAAAATTGGATTAACAATTTGTTTCCCGATCCCAGAAAAGAAGAAGAAGAAGTAATATATCCCTCAATTATGGAAATATTAGCAGAGGCTAGTGCAGAACACGAAGAAATGGAAGTCGATTTAGACGACATAGAAAAAAGAATGGACGAATTGCTAGTCGTATTTCAAGCACAAAGAAATTCAAATATACAAGTAGGATTCGGAAATAACAACCGTAATGATGGACACAATAGATTTCATATAATAGAAGAACGAAGAAGACAATACAGAAGATACAATATGGAGGGTAGAATGTTACGATTCCGTCTAGCCCCCGTGCGTGCAGATGAAAACCCTTTTACGGCAATTGAAGCAAGTCTACGGGCACTAATAGATTATTTACTACGTAATGTGGACCAGCATGATTACGTAGGAATAACAATCGCAAATGAGAGAGAAGGACACCGCCCTTTTTGGTTATCATTCAGAGAAGCAAGAAATCTCTCAGCAGAAGTTCTATGGACAAGCTATGAGAAAGTACTGCAAAGTAATGCGGCTTTTCTTATAAATGAAGATTGCATCGTGAATTTTCATCATGTACGTATGCCGAGAGGACAAGGTCCTTTGAAACAACATATTTTGAATACTGAAGAATATGTAAAGGCAAAACGTGGTATTATCACAATTAAGAATAAAGACACAAGATGTTTAGCACATGCAATCGTCGTTGCCATAGGACTGAAAAAATACAAGGGAAGAAATCAAACTGAATATAATAGATATGTAAAACATCAAAGTAAATATATAATAGAAAAAGAAGCAGAAGACCTGTGTGAAGCTGCCGATGTAGATCTCAGTCATGGTGGTGGAATTCCTGAAATTCGTAAATTTCAGGAATATTTAAAGGATTATAAAATTACAGTGTATAGGGGCTTTTCAGGAAGTGATGTCATGTTTGAAGCACCACCAAGTGATAACGAGAGAACTGCTTTAAATTTACTGTTTATAGATAATCACTTCAACGTCATTGAAAGCTTGACATCATGTTTTAGCTGTAAATTTTATTGCGAAAGTTGCCATAAGAAATATGAAAAAAAGCATGAACATTTGAAACATTGTACAGCTGTATGTTTTCGTTGTCATCAGAAGCCTCCATGTGATTTTAAAGAAACCCATATTACTTGCAATGATTGTAATCGAGAATTTTATGGCCAGTCATGCTATGACTATCACAAGTCAGCGCCGTATCAAAATGGAAAGCCTTTATGTTCCATTGTGAAATGTTGTGCCCAGTGTTTGAAAATTTATGTAATGAAAGAAAAACGTTCTCACGTATGTGGAGAAACTTATTGCAATGTTTGCTATGCTATTGTACCACCCAATCATGAATGTTACATGAAAGTGAATGAAAGAAGAAAATCGAAAAAAGTCAATGAAAAAATCATCATGGAGAAGAAATCTATGATTCTGTTTTATGATATTGAATGCACACAAGATACGAAAATAGAAGACGAGGACGCAAACATATATGAACATATACCTAATGTCTTGGTTAGTCAACATGTATGCTACCAATGTTATGAAGATAACAACATCAAGAATGATTGTGTCATTTGTGGAAAGCGAGAAAATATTTTTGACGGAGAAAATGTAATAGAAGATTTTCTAAAACATCTTCAACAACGTCGACCAAACATTAAATCAGTAATCTGTGTTGCCCATAATTCAAAGGGATATGACGCACATTTCATCATTAAGACAATGGTTGAGAAGATGAATTGGACTCCAGAAGTAATCATGAATGGAGCAAAAATTCTCTCTCTTAAAATAGAAAACGTAACCTTCATCGATTCACTAAGCTTTCTTCCTATGCCCTTAAGTAAATTAAGTGGTGCATTTGGGCTTCAATCGTGCAAAGGATATTTCCCACACTTCTTTAATCGACGTGAGAACCAAACCTATGAAGGGCCGCTTCCAGACATTAAATATTATGGAGCAGATACTATGAAAGTAGACGAAAGACGCAAGTTTCTCGAATGGTATACCGAACATCAAAACGACACCTTTAAAATGAAAGAAGAACTCATCAAGTATTGTGTACAGGATGTCGAAGTATTACGTCAAGCCTGTATTTCCTTTATGAATACATTTGAATCTGAAACTAATGTTAATCCCCTACTTGAATGTATTACAATTGCCAGTGCATGTAATTTGGTATATCGTAGAAATTTCTTAAAGGAAAATACAATTGGTATCATACCAAAGAACGGATATCGATGGAGAGATGTACAATCAATTGAAGCAGTACAATGGATAGCTTGGGAAGAAAAAACCAGAAACATCCAAATTACGAATGCTGCACGTAGTAAGGAAAAACGAATAGCATCAATGAAAGTAGATGGTGTATGGACAGAACCCAATACAGGAAAAATTCACGTGTGGGAGTATGAGGGATGCTGGACGCATGGTTGTATCAAGTGTTACCCTAATGACAGAGATAAATCCATCTATAACAATGCTACAGATACCATGGAATTTCGATATGAAGCAACAAAGAAGAAAATCCAAAAATTAAAAGATTTTGGCTGTGAAGTGCATGAAATATGGGGTTGTGAATTTAAAAAACAATTGGCAGGAAATGAAGAGATGAAGAAGTATGTTAGTAATCATCCGTATACAAAGAAATCACCATTAAATCCTCGTGACGCTTTTTATGGAGGACGTGTGAATGCCATACGTCTGTATCATAAAGCACAAGAATCTGAAGGAGAGACCATAAAATACAAAGATGTTATTTCATTGTACCCATTTATCTCTAAGACTAAGAAGTTTCCAATTCGTCATCCTACTATCTACCTGCCTGGAGATTCAAATATTCCCACCATTGAAGAAGTAGAAGGATTAGTTAAGCTCAGTATTTTGCCTCCAAAACAACTGTTTCATCCTGTCCTCCCTTATAAATCAAATGATAGATTGATGTTTCCACTCTGCCGTACATGTTGTGATGAATTAATCCAAGCACCTTGTAATCACAACGATGAAGACCGAGTGCTACATGGAACATGGGTAGCAGATGAAGTAAGAAAGGCATTAGAAAAAGGATATAAAATAATAGATATTCATGAAATATGGGCATATGACGTTGTTCAATATGATGAAAAAACAAAAAGTGGTGGCTTATTTGCAGAATACATAAACACCTTCCTGAAAGCAAAAACAGAAGCTAGTGGATGGCCATCATGGTGTGAAACAGATGAATTAAAGAAGAAGTACATTCAGCAATTTTATGAAAAGGAAGGAATACGTCTAGATGAGAACAAAATTAAACATAATCCAGCACTTAGAAGTTTAGCTAAATTAATGCTAAATTCATTTTGGGGAAAATTTGGTCAACGTGAGAACATGGGTCATGTCAGCATTATTAATGAACCCAAGGATTTATATGAGAAATTATCATCTCATGATATAGATGTTCATCAAATATTTCCAGTAAATGATGACATGTTATATGTATATTGGCAATACACCGATGACGTTCCTGTTTCATTACCAACAGTAAATGTTGTCATAGCCGCATACACAACAGCACAAGCAAGATTAGAATTGTACAAATATTTAGATCAACTACAAGAAAGAGTATTATATTTTGATACTGATTCCGTCATTTATACGCAAAAACCTGGTGAAAGTACAATTCCAACTGGTGACTTTTTAGGCGATTTAACAAATGAAGTCCTCGAATATGGTAAAGAAGCCTATATTTCAGAATATGTATCGGCGGGCCCGAAGAATTACAGCTTACGTATTTTTGATCCCAGTACGAAGAAGGAGTTTCAAGTATGCAAGATACGGGGCTTTTCATTAAACTATGAATCTTCAAAACACCTAAATTTTGATGTAATGAAGAAAATGATAGTAGATAGTGAAGAGGATGCAGAAGAAGAGGAAGAATCTCGTCCCACGGAAGTCAAAATTACCAATGAGAAAAAAATTTGCCGCAGGAAAGACCATACTATCGTCAGCATGCCCGAAACAAAAATTTATAAGATAAATTATATTAAACGACGTAGAATTCCAAATTCATATGATACTCTTCCATATGGCTACACTACTTCCAACAAAAGAAGAAGAGAAATGTAATAAGGCCCTTTATAAATATACGTATAAGGAAAGAATGATCATACTCTTTAACATGGACACGACGTGGAAACATCCCTTTTCATGTATTGTTGCCGGACCACGTGGATGTGGAAAAACTTCCTTTGTAATACGATTCCTGTCCAATTTACCACGTATGGTTAATACATCGTTTCGTCATATTTATTGGTACTATGCAGAATGGCAAAATGCATACAGAGAAATTTCGACAAAAGTACAATTTATTGAAGGATTACCTCGAACAAAAGACTTTTTACCTGAAACTGGACCACATCTTATTATTATTGATGATCAAATGTGTGAAGTGAACCGCAATATAGTTGATTTCTTTACAAAGGGTTCTCATCATAGAAATCTTAGTGTACTATTTATTACACAAAACATATTTCATCAGGGAAAAGGAAGCAGAGATATGAGTTTGAATTGTTCTTATCTCGTATTATTTAAAAATCCAAGAGATAAATCACAAATTAAACATTTGAGTTATCAATTAACTCCTGAGAATCCAAAATTTCTTCAAGAAAGTTTCAACGACGCAACAAAGTTACCATATGGATATTTCTTTATTGATTTAAAACAGGATACGCCAGATGAACTTCGTTTTCAAACAAATATCTTTCCTGATGATATTTATCATTACGTTTATGTTCCATCGAAATAGAAGAAGAAGATGTGTTTATAATGTTTGTTTTAAACTGTGTTTCTTCATTCTGACAATATGTCTCCAAGAGTAAAACACGGAGATCTTCTTCGTACGCTGAGCAAAGCAAATCCTAAATTACGTAAAGCTATACTGGCAAATGCAGACTCTTCAGTGATTCGAAGTATTTGTGAATGTTGTTATAATGTATTAAAAGGGAATGTACCTCTTACAAAGACACAGAAAGCAAGATTAAAGCGATACAAGAGGACGCTTCGATATCTTGTGAAGAAAGGAAACTCCATCCAAAAGAAGAAGAAGCATTTATTAGTACAGCAGCAGGGTGGATTCCTACCGGCATTATTAGCTCCTATTTTAACTGGTGCATTATCAAGTTTACTATTCCGTTAGTACAATGGAACACGCAAAGAAGATGATTTTAGTTCCACCTGAAGTTCTGAATCGTATACAAACACCAGCATCATCATCATCATCAACCCTGGAGAAACGTGAATCTAATTTGGATCAAGAAATGCAAGAGATTTTACAGTTATCATCGCTTAGTGATGAAGAAAAGTGGAATCAGTATAACAATATTCTTCAAAAATATTTACATTTAATACGAAAACAAGAAGAACCTGTGACACTTTCAATTACGTCAACTAAATCAGAGAAGCCTGAAGTAGAAGAAGAAATATTATTATCTATACCCAAAATGTTTCGTAAAAGAGCTGAATTACTACTACATAGAATGAAACATGATGATAATATCACGTGGGATAATAAAGGAACTGTTTACATCAGAGGTGATAAACTAGAAGGATCTCACATTGTAGATTTAATTTCTGATGTGTCGCGACCCCGGAAACACACAAATCCACCGGGATGGGAGAAATTTTGTAATTATTTATCTTCTAATAACACACCTCAAGAACTTATTGGAAATCCAAAACGTTTGTCATATATTTTACGACGAACTAAAGCATCACCAACAGCATCATCGTCAAGGGAAAAAGTACCTCTGAGATCGTTTGCAGAAGACGACGAAGAAGCAGAAGAAGAAGAAGAAAAGGAAAAAGTAATATCTCCTATAAGGAAAAGGAAACGTGCCTGTAAACGCCCAGTATGGTCAAGGTGGAAACCGTAAACAAACAGTTAAGCAAGATTTACTACAACCCTTCACATCCTGCCTCGTTTTCAACTGTTAAAAAATTGTGGATAGCTACAAAGAAGAAAATTCCTATACATTGTATAAGAAGATGGTTACTGCAACAAACAACATATACGTTACACAAACCTGTACGTCGTCGTTTTAAAAGAGATTTCTATGTAGTGAATAACATTGATGATGAGTGGGAAAGTGATATTAATGATCTTCAATCTCTTCATAAATTTAATGATGGATATCGTTATATTCTGACAGTGATAGATGTGTTCAGTCGATATGCATGGGCTGTGCCATTAAAATCTAAAAGTACAAATGATGTCTTAAAAGCATTGCAAATTGTGTTCAAAGATAGAAAACCGATTACATTCCGAACAGATAAAGGAAGTGAGTTTACTAATAAAACAATACAGAAGTACTTAGTGCACAACAAAATAAAACATATTACAACTAAAAATCCTGATATAAAAGCTAGTATTGTAGAACGTTTTAACAGAACTCTAAAAGAAAAAATGTGGAAGTATTTTACAAAGTATCAAACGTATAATTATTTAAATGTATTACCTCTTCTTGTGAAATCATACAATGAAGGTTATCATTCAAGTATAAAGATGTCACCTGCAAATGTTTCTCAAAATAACCTATTACAAGTATGGCATAATCAATATGATAATAAAATAAAGAAGAAGAAGAAGAATCCAAATTTCTCAAAACATCTTAAGATTGGTGATACAGTACGAATTAGTAAAACTAAACGTACATTTGATAAAGGATATATGCAAAATTGGACTTGGGAAATATTTAAAGTGAAGAAGATAATACCAAGAGATCCACCTGTTTATGAAATTGAAGATTTAAACAAGGAACCACTGGATGGATTATTTTACAGAGAGGAATTACAACCTGTGACGTTATCAAAGACATTTTACATAGATAAAATCATACGTACAAGAAGAAAAGGCAGCAGAAAAGAATATCTTGTTCATTGGAAAGGATATCCTTCTTCTTTCGATTCCTGGATACCTGCATCATCCGTAAAGAAGATCGAGAAGTACAATGGAACCTGATGGAGATTTTTACGTTACGCTTCCCAGTAATAGTTCTATGGAATATTTTCCTGACAACACCTTAACATCATACACTACGAAACTTCATCAAAGAATGGAATTCCATGAAAAGTGGGAAGTGGCTATTGTTGAAATTCATTATCCTCATTCAATATTAAATATTAATGACGAAAATAATAAAATTTTTTACAAACCTGCAAAAAGTGATGAATGGAAATTTATAACTATTCCTGTACGTTATTACACTGACATATCAGAATTGATAAAGATAATAAATACGTACAACAGATTCACAAATTTACATATTTCTTATACTCGTGAGAGTAATACCTGTTTTATACGACGTCTTCATAAAGACATAGATGTAGACGTTGCATTATCACCAAGTGTTAGTGCGATGTTGGGGTTTGATCCAAGCGTTGATTTAAAGGATATGCAACAAGGCCAAAGCATTCCAAATTTACGTTTAGGACTTCCATCTACAATGTATGTGTATTGTGATATAATTCAATCTGTATTTGTTGGAGATACAGTAGCACCATTATTACGTATCATAAATATGAATCCTGTGAATCATACATTTGGAAGTAGTGTTATACAAATTTTTAATCCTCCACATTATGTGCCTATAGAGAAGATGCATTTTGAACACATCAAAATAGATATAAGAGATAGTACAGGCTCTCCACTGGCATTCACTTTCGGAACTGTATGCGTTAAACTACATTTTCGACCAGTGCGTCAACATCGACAAATATGAATAATCCATATTTACAATATTATCAAAAACAAGCTCTTTCTGGAACTGGAAACGTTTATGTTGGCTCCCCTTATCAAGTTGGACATGGTATTGGAAGTTTCCTTGGAGGATTATTTCGTTCTGTCATGCCATTAGTAAAACAAGGAGCTAAAACAGTAGGAAAGGAATTATTAAAATCTGGAGCAAACGTTATTACTGATGTCATCATCGACAATCAACCTATTAACGAATCCTTTCATCAACGAATGGGTGAAGCGAGATCCGTCTTGCAAGACAAAGCAAAAAATAAACTGAAATCTATGCTAGGATCTGGATATCAACGAAGGAAAAGAAGAATTACACATCATTCCATCTTTAACCCTTCACCATTACACATCATCAAGCGCAAGAAGAAGAAGGAGAAGGGCAAGAGGAAACGTACACAGAAAACAAAGAAAAATCAGTCTTATAAGAAGAGGAAGTTATCACACGATATCTTTGATTAAATCATCACCATTATGGCTTTCTTACATCATCAATCCTGCGAGTGTGTAAAAAGTGAACTAGATATTTTTTCTACAAAACCAACGCAAACCAGTATATTGGATAATCATGTTGTTACATACAAACCAATAAGTTCACTAGCTGATAATGCTCCTATAGAGTTTGTCATCCCAGGAACAAGTGATGAATACATAGATCTACCACATACTCTTCTTTACATCGAAGCTCAAATCGTTAAGCCTGATGGATCAGCATTTGGTGAAAGTGATAAAGCTGTGGCTCCTATTAATGACTTTTTAAATTCTATGTTCAGTGAAGTGGAAGTGTATTTAAATAACAAACTGATTTCATTTCCATCTCATAATCATCCATATCGATCATACATTGAAAAACTGTTAAATTATGATGATTCTGCTAAAAATACTCATCTTCAATGTGCATTCTGGTTTCAAGATACTGCTGGACATATGGATGCAACATCTAGTGGTAATAAAGGATTTCAACAACGTTATGAATTAACAAAAAAAAGTGCAAAATTCGACATGCTTGGACATCTTCATTGTGATATTTTTAATCAAGATAAATTTTTAATCCAAGGAGTAGAATTACGTCTCAAGTTAATTCCTGCAAAGCCAAACTTTTGTCTCATCGCTAGTGATGCGTCTGTTGAGGCTAAAGTGAACATTTTAGACGCTGCTTTACATATTAAAAAGATTAATGTTAGTCCTACAATAAAACTAGCACATAACAAGCTTCTACAATCAACAACAGCCAAATATCCTCTCACAAGAGTGCAAATGAAGTCGTTCGTCATTCCAAAGGATCTTCAATCAAAAACAATTGATAATTTATTTATGGGAGTATTACCAACTCGAGTGATTGTGGCGTTTACACAAAATGATGCCTATACAGGAACAATAACTTCAAATCCATTTCATTTCAAACATTTTGACATCAATTTCTTCTCTCTATACATTGATGGAAAACCTGTACCTTCAAAACCATTACAACCAATTTTCGAAAACAACCTCTATGTTTCCTCATATCATACCTTATTCTGTGGATCAGGCATTCACTTTTCCAATCATGGCAACAATATTCCTCGCCTTGACTTTCCTCAAGGATACACTATCTTTGTTTTCGACATTACTCAAGATGGAGAAGCCAGCGCTGTGCAGCATTGGAATCTTATACGTCATGGGTGTGTTCGTCTGGAAGTTCATTTTACGAAGCCTCTACCAGCACCTATCTCCTGCATTGTGTATGGAGAATTCCAATCTCTCTTAGAAGTGGATCATCAGAGGAACATCATCATGGATTTTTAAAGGTACGTTATTTAAATATCATATCATATATGTACATGTCTGCATTTTTATACATGATGTCCTCTACACTAGATTTATTGAATGCTTTGCAAACAAATTCTTTATTTCACAATCATTTCGTTGGCGTATATGCAGCCAATGAATTACCAGCACATGTTCCACTACCTGCAGCTATCATCATAAATACAGATCCCTCGAACAAACTTGGCACACACTGGATTTCCGTATATATTCATACTGATGGCCGTGCCCATTACTTCGATACATTTGGATTTCCTCCATATGTAATGCATCATATTCAATTTCTACGTAGAAATTCCACTTCTTATACATTTAATAATAAACAAATTCAAAGTGTGAAATCGTCCCTATGTGGACATTATTCATATCTTTTCCTATGCTTCAAAGCTAAAGGAAAGTCCTTAAATGAATTTCATTACACTTTCTCATCAACTCCAGAAAAAAATGATCGTCGTTTGCTGTATTTACTTCTACAGGTAATCATATCTTCATTCTTCTTCTTCGTTTGTTTTGATTACTTTCTTTTCATATTATTGCAGGTAGCCATTTCTTCTTCTTCTTCTTCTTTATTATAATGTGTTTGTATGTATTATTATTTCTTCATGATTATAGATAAAATAAATTTTAAGTTTGTTTTTCAATTTTTTTCATTTCAGAGAGTAAAAGATCGTCATCGTGTGTATGGACATCATCTTCAATGTAAAGATTGACTTCTATCTACGTTTCATCATCAACATCAACAGCAGTAGTATCATCAGTGAACAGTATATGGCAGTTGTGAAGTTATCAACACGTGAACAATGGAAACAAAATCTAACGTTCTTTTAAAATGTACTATACCTAGCGTCGTTTTAATTGTGTAAATAGTTTCATCAACAATAAACACTTTGTATTATTTTTTCTCTTTGAAAACAAATGTTTTATTTCTTATTTTCTCCGTTTCCTAATAAATAAATATGTTTTATGATCAGTTATGTAATTAAATACACATATCATAAAACATATTTTTAAGTCATTGAATTAAAGAATTTAAAAAAAAGATTCTAAAACTGATTTTTAATTCAATGATGTAATCATATAGCTACATAATAATAATAATGAATTCAAATACTTAATCAGTTATTCTTTCGTAAATTAAATCAAGTATGTGAATTCAATATTATTATTATTATGATAGGACTTTTGTTTTTTAAAATTTTAATATTAATTATTTTAGTTCCTTTTTTAAAAATTAAAAAAAAGTCCTATCATACTTAAGACAATGTTGTATAATAATAATAATTTCAAATACTAATTTTTATTTTAACATTCATTTCAAGAATTTGAATTCATTATTATTATTATTATACGTATCACTTATAATATACGAGGAAAAAAATATGTTAGGATTTTTTTCTTATAAAAAACTTTAAAATCCTATCATATTGAGGTGTATGAAACGAACACAAAACACACACACACAAATAAAACATTTCACTTTTCACTATATATATTTTTTATTACATTTAATATTACGTTCTTTAGCATACATGAAAAAAACAAATCAATTTCTCCTTCTTTATGAAG